>NW_024080724.1:2059732-2346684 GCF_003009895.1 Hyaena hyaena | reverse complement strand
TTTTGAATGCATAAATGCAGAAAAATGCAAATGGCTCTGATGATTGGCACAACAAAACTTGTTTTAGTCATCTAAAGGGACGGATATAATGGGACTGGCTGTCTTTTCTTAAAGATATTTATAATCAACATTGCCATTCGTATGTGAACAGTGCAGTGCTTCTGAAACGCTTAAGAATAACTTGATCTTTTCCTCAGTTTTCTAGAAATAATGTGTACACTACTAAATTTTGTGCATGCCATAAATTCATAGTGACACAGTGAATGGCATAAATAAATATATTAAACTTTGTACTGAGTATTAAAGAAAGGATTTCTGAGCACAAGTAAACTTTAGCCTGTGCGGGAAAATGAACACACATTTCTAATCTGTAATTTTGAAAATCTAGGATGTGATTCACTTGGCCATCTAAAGGAATATATCGGGTGGTCACATGTTTATATGATGTGTGGTGAATACCCCCAAAACTGCTCAGAAGACTTACTTTTTTAGAGAGCCTAAAAGAACAGGACTAGAAGGGATTGTACAGCCTGTATTTCATGAGTAGTTACTCCATGAGTCTAGTTCTTGCAACAGCCCTGGGATGTAGTATTATCCCATCTCATAGAACCAATGACAAAAAGGTAAGTGCTTTGGCTGCTCTCCCACTGCTCACAGGGAGCAGGCTGGGAAGCATGGCTAACTCCTGAGACTGCTGTGTTTCCACTACAACAGCCTATTATGTCTCAAAGAAAAACAACTAAACTTTGGCCTCATTTTTGAGCAATTGATGGAGTATAAAAAAACAGTATGAGCTCAACACTAGAAATGTTCGCTGGGAACAGGAGTCAGAGCGTTAGAGAACAAAGCATAATCCTCAGACACTACTCGTTTCTGTAGCGGGTAATATTTATACAGTTAATGTAAAGTTTATTGGTTTACAAATTTTAGCAGCAACCAAGGGAATAGACAGAGCCCAAAAGGGTTAATGTTGATGACATATCACAATGTAGAACCTGTCTTGAATATGTAAAATTAAAGCCTCAGCTTACCAAAATTGCAATTAAAGGAGGGAGAGAGAGAGAAGGAAAGATGAGAATGTTTATTTTCAGAGCCTAACCTTAAGGAGTCAAAGAATAATACATAAGATTGTCAAATAAGATAGAAATTTAAAGGATACTCTTTTTTAAAAATAGTTTATTGTCAAATTGGTTTCCATATAACACCCAATGCTCGTCCCAACAAGTGCCCTCAGCCATGCCCATCATCCCCCTACCCCTCTCCCCCACCCCCTTCAGCCCTCAGTTTGTTCTCAGCATTCAAGAGTCTCTCATGGTTTGCCTCTCTTCCTCTCCCCAACTATTTTTCCCTTTCTCCTCTTCCATGGTCCTCTGTTAAGTTCCTCCTAATCCACCTATACATGCAAACATATGGTATCTGTCCTTCTCTGCCTGACTTATTTCGCTCAGCATAACACCCTCAAGTTCCATCCATGTTGCTACACATGGCCAGATTTCATTCTTTCTCATTGCCATGTAGTATTCCATTGTATAGATAAACCACATCTTCTTGATCCATTTGTCAGTTGATGGACACTTAGGCCCTTTCCATGATTTGGCTGTTGTTGAGATTGCTGCTGTGAACATTGGGGTCCATGTGCCCCTATGCATCAGCATTTCCGTATCCCTTGGGTAAATTCCTAGCAGTGCTATTGCTGGGTCATAGGGGAGTTCTACTGTTAATTTTTTGAGGAACCTCCACACTGTTTCCCAGAGGGGCTGCACCCGTTTACATTCCCACCAACAGTGTAGGAGGGTGCCCATTTCTCCACATCCTTGCCAGCATCTATAGTCTCCTGATTTGTTCATTTTAGCCACTCTGACCAGCGTGAGGTGGTATCAGTGTGGTTTTGATTTGTATTTCCCTGATGATGAGGGACGCTGAGCATCGTTTCATGTGTCTGTTGGCCATCAGGATGTCCTCTTTGGAGAAGTGTCTGTTCATCTCTTCTGCCCATTTCTTCACTGGATTGTTTGTTTTTCAGGTGTGGAGTTTGGTGAGTTCCTTATAGATTTTGGATACTCGCCCTTTATCTGATATGTCATTTGCAACTATCTTTTCCCATTCTGTCAGTTGCCTGTTAGTTTTATGGATTGTTTCCTTTGCCGTGCAGAAGCTTTTTATCTTGATTAGGTCCCAATAATTCATTTTTGCTCTTGTTTCCTTGCCTTTGGGGATGAGTCAAGTAAGAAATTGCTGCAGTTGAGGTCAAGGAGGTTGTTTCCTGCTTTCTTCTCTAGGGTTTTGATTGTTTCCTGTCTCACATTCAGGTCCTTCATCCATTTTGAGTTTATTTTTGTGTATGGCATGAGAAAATGATCTAATTTCATTCTTCTGCATGTTGCTGTCCTCTTCTCCCAGCACCATCTGTTAAAGACGCTGTCTTTTTTCCATTGGGTACTCTTTCCCGCTTTGTCAAAGGTTAGTTGGCCATACATTTGTGGGTCCAATTCTGAGTTCTCTATTCTATTCTGTTGGTCTATGTGTCTGTTTTTGTGCCAATACCATACTGTCTTGATGATTACAGCTTTGTAGTAGAGCTAACGTCTGGGATTGTGATGCCTCCCGTTTTGGTTTTCTTCTTCAATATGACTTTGGTTATTTGGAGTCTTTTGTGGTTCCATACAAATTTTAGGAATGTTTGTTCTAGTATTGAGAAGAATACTGGTACAATTTTGATTGGGATTGCATTGAAGGTGTGTATTGCTTTGGGTAGTAATGACATTTTACAATATGTATTCTTCCGATCCATGAGCATGGAATGTTTTTCCATTTCTTTGTATCTTCTTCAATTTCCTTCATAAGTTTTCTATACTTTTCATCATACAGATCTCCTATATCTTTGGTTAGGTGTATTCCTAGGTATTTTATGGTTTTTTATGCAATTGTGAATGGCATCAGTTTCTTGATTTTCTGTTGCTTCATTATTGGTGTATAAAAATGCAACCAATTTCTGTATGTTAATTTTGTGCCCTAAAAATTTGCTGAATTCATGGATCAGTTCTAGTAGACTTCCAGTGGAGTCTGTGGGGTTTTCTATGTAGAGTGTCATGTCGTCTGTGAAAAGTGAAAGTTTGACTTCTTCTTTGCCAATTCTGATGCCTTTTATTTCCTTTTGTTGTCTGATTGCTGATGCTAGGACTTCCAGCACTATGTTAAAACAACAGTGGTAAGAGTGGACATCCCTGTCATATTCCTGATTTCAGGGGGAAAGCTCTCAGTTTTTCCCCATTGAGGATGATGTTAGCTAAGGGCTTCTCATAAATGGCTTTTATGATGTTTAAGTAAGTTCCTTTTATGATGTTTAAGAAAGTCTATCCTGACTTTCTTGAGGGTCTTTATTAAGAAGGGATGCTGTGGCAATGAGAAACAATGAAATCTGGCCATGTGTAGCGACATGGATGGACCTTGAGGGTGTTATGCTGAGCGAAATAAGTCAGGCAGAGAAGGACAAATACCATATGTTTGCACGTATAGGAGGATTAGGAGGAACTTGACGGAGGACCAAGGGGGAGAAGAAGGGCGGAAATGGTGGGGGAAAGGGAGAGAGGCAAACCATGAGAGACTCTTGAATGCTGACAAAAACTGAGGACTGATGGGTGTGGGGGGGAGGGGGGATGGGCATGAAGGAGGGCACTTTGGGGATGAGCACTGAGTGTTATGTAAAAACTAATTTGACAATAAACTATACGTAAAAAAAAAAAAAAAAAAAAGAAGGGATGCTGTATTTTATGAAATGCTTTTTTTTTTTTTTTTGCATCTATCGACAGGATCATATGGTTTTTATCTTTTCTTTTGTTAATGTGATGTATCACATTGATTGATTTGAGAATATTGAACCAGCCCTGTAACCCAGGAATGAATCCCACTTGATCATGGTGGATAATTCTTTTTATGTGTTGTTGCATTCGATTTGCAAGTATCTTGTTGAGGATTTTTGCATACACATTCATCAAGGATATTGGCTTGTAGTTCTCTTTTTTTGCTGGGTCTCTGTCTGGCTTGGGAATTAAAGTGATGCTGGCTTCGTAGAATGACTCTGGAAGTTTTCCTTCCATTTTTATTTTTTTGGAATAGCTTGAGAAGAATGGGTATTAACTCTGATTTAAATGTCTGGTAGAATTCCCCAGGGAAGCATCTGGCCCAGGGCTCTTATTTGCTGGGAGATTTTTGATAACTGATTCAATTTCTTCACTAGTTGAGTCTGTTCAGATTTTCTATCTCTTCCCATGTGAATTTTGGTAGTGAGTGTGTGTTTAGGAATTTGTCCATTTCTTCTTTGTTGTCCAGTTTGTTGACATATAATTTTTCATAGTATTCCCTGATAATTGCTTGTATTTTTGAGGGATTGGTTGTAATAAGTCCATTTTCATTCATGATTTTGTCTGTTTGGGTGCTCTCTCTTTTCTTTTTGAGAAACCTGGTCTGAAGTTTGTCAATTTTGTTTATTTTTTCAAAAAACCAGCTCTTGGTTCCATTGATCTGTTCAACTGTTATTCTGGATTCTATATTGTTTATTTCTGCCCTGATTTTTATTATTTCTCTTTTTCTACTGGGTTTGGGGTGCTCTTGTTGCTCTCCTTCTAGTTCCTTTAGGAGCACTGTTAGCTTTTGTATTTGCACTGTTTCTAATTTCTTGAAGTAGGCCTGGAATGCAGTGTACTTTCCTCTTAGGACTGTCTTTGCTGCATCCCATAGAGTTTGAATTGTTGTATTCTCATTTTCATTTGTTTCCATATATGTTTAAATTTCTTCTCTAATTGCCTGATTGGCCCATTCGTTCTTCAGTAGAGTGTTCTTTAACCTCCATGTTTTTGGAGGTTTCCAGACTTTTTCCTGTGGTTGATTTCAAGTTTCATAGCCTTGTGATCTGAAAGTGTGCATGGTATGATCTCAATTCTTTTATATTTATCGAGGGCTGCTTTATGCCCCAGTATGTGATGTATCTTGGAGAATGTGCCCTGCACACTTGAGAAGAAAGTGAATTCCATGGCCTCAGGATGTAGAGTTCTAAATATATCTGTCAAATCCATCTGGTCCAATGTGAAATTCAAGTCCATTGTGTCTTTAGTGATTTTCTATCTAGTTGATCTGTCCGTTGCTGTAAGTGGAGTATTAAAGTCTCCTGCTATTAGCACATTCTTGTACATAAGACTGTTTCTGTTTGTGATTAATTGTTTTATGTATTTGGGTGCTTCCATATTTGGTGCGTAGGCATTTATAATTGTTAGCTCTTCCTGATGGATAGACCCTGTAATTATTATATACTGCCCTTTTTCATCCCTTGTTACTGCCTTTCCTTTGAAGTCCAGTTTGTCTGATATAAGTATAGCTACTCCAGCTTTCTTTTGACTTCCAGTAGCATGATAGATATTTCCCCACCTCCTTACTTTCAATCTGAAGGTGTCCTCAGATCTAAAATGAGTCTCTTGTAGACAGCAAATAGATGGATTTTGGTTTTTTATCCATTCTGCTACCCTGTGTCTTTTAATTGGAGCAATTAGTCCATTTAGATTTAGTATTACTATTGAAAAATACAGGTTTAGAGTCATTGTGTTCTTTGTAGGATTCATGCTTGTGGTGGTGTCTCTGGGACCTTGTGTTCCTTGCAGCATTTCCTTCAGAGAGTCCTCCTCAGGATTTCTTGTAGGGCTTGTTTAGTGGTGACGAATTCTTTCAATTTTTGTTTATTTGGGAAGACTTTTATCTCTTCTTCTATTCTGAACGACAGGCTTGCTGGATAGAGGATTCTTGGCTGCATATTTTTTCTGTTCATCACATTGAAGATTTCCTGCCATTCCTTTCTGGCCTGCCAAGTTTCAGTAGACAGGTCTGAAACCACTCTGATAGGTTTCCCTGTGTGTGTTAGGGCCCTTTTCTCCCTAGCTGCTCTCAGAATTCTCTCTTTGTCCTTATATTTTGCCAGTTTCACTGTGATATGTCATGCAGAAGATCAATTCAAGTTACATCTATGGGGAGTTCTCTCTCCCTTTTGGATTTCAACATCTGTTTCCTTCCCCGATTGGGGAAGTTCTCTGCTATAATTTGTTCAAGGACTCCTTCAGCGCCTTTCCTTCATTCTTCCTCTTCTGGAATTCCTCTTGTTTCATTTGATTGTATCACTCAGCTCTGGAACTCTCCTTTCGTGTTCCTGGATCAGTTTATCTCTCTTTTTCTCAGCTTCCTCTTTGTCTATAATTGTGTCTTCTAATTCACCTATTCTCTCTGCCTCTTCAGTTCGTGTATTGGACGCCTCCATTTTATTATGCACCTCATTTATAGCATTTTGTAGTTCATCACAATTATTTTTAAGCTCCATAGTTTTTGTAGCAATAGTTTCTTTGATGTCTTCCGTGTCTTTTTCTTTTTTAAAAATTTTTTTTCTTTTTTTTCTTTTTTTAAATTTATTTCTGAGAGAGACAGAGATAGAGAGACAGCGTGAGCAGGGGAGGGTCAGAGAGAGAGGGAGATAGAGAATCTGAAACAGGCTCCAGGCTCTGAGCTAGCTGTCAGCACAGAGCCCGACATGGGACTTGAACCCATGAACCGTGAGATCATGACCTGAGCCAAAGTCAGATGCTTAACCAGCTGAGCCACCCAGGTGCCCCTTCCATGTCTTTTTCAGGTCCAGCAATTAATTTTATGACCATTGTTCTAAATTCTTATTCATGTTGCTTATATCTGTTTTGAACAGTTCTTTAGCTGTCATTTCTTCTTGGAATTTCTTTAGAGAATTCTTCCATTTTGTCATTTTGGCTGCCTTTCTGTCTCTTGTTAGTTTTAAAAGCTTATTATGCACTCTACACCTGTGAGTACTGCTGTATTAAAGAAGGCTCTTTGACTGTCCAGGGCCTGTCTGTTCCGGAATTGTTCTTTGAATGGTGCCTGTTGGTCTCTCTTGTTGAGACTTTGGTTATTTTATTTCCCTATTTGTAGTGGTATCTGAGACTCTCTACCATGTGTACTTTGGCTTGTTTCTTGAGGTAGCTCTGGAAAAGAAAACAAACAGATGAACACACAGGGAACATAGGCACACAAAAGCACCAACAAATCTAACAAGCAAACCGAAAGGGAACCAGAAAAAAAAAAAAAAGGAAAAAGAGAGAAAAAAAGAAAAGATGGAGGAAGAACAAAGAATAAAAATAAAAAAAGGAAAAAGAAAAGAAAAAAGACAAACACCCAAAAGACGAAGGACAATCTAAAAGGATAAAACCAGAATTCCCAGCTACAAATAAAGAGCAGGGTGTATGCAGTGCTGATAGAAGAGCATATACAAAGAGAGTTCTGTATTTCTCCCTGACAGAGCAGTGAGAAAGCTAAATTGGAAGTGAAATGACCAGGCAGAAAGACCAAGAGGCTTAATTCAGAGAGAGAAAGAGGAGAATATGGTAAGAGGCGAGAAGAAAGAAACAAAGATAATGTTACTCTGAGAAACTATGTAGTCTGATCACTCCAGAGAGAGAGATAGAAAGGCAGAGGTGGAGATGTAGAATATACATCTAGAAAATGGTTTAAATGTAACTGTTTAAGCAAACCAATGACCAGAGTGTCCAGTCCAGCAGAGGGGAGGGATACGAATGAGACAAGGGAATATATATGAATAGAAGGAATTGATCTAGAATTAATCATGGCAGTGCATCCATGTTGGATCTTGCCCCAGGCTCAAAAAAAAAAAAAAAAACAAACCAGCTCTCTAGCGGGGATGGGTGTGGTTTGGTGTAGGATGCTCTTAGCCTCTGCTCCAGCAAGCCTCTCCCTGAGGTCCCACCTTGGTGGTTGTAGGAAGAAAAGTGGCTGCACCCCAGTCCTTCTTGAATCAACTCACTGTTTTGGGTCCCATCTCCCTGTGCTGCAGGCGTAACTGAGGTGGGCTGTGTTCTATGTCCCAAGCCATGCCTCGTTTCCAGATCTTAGTCCACGCGCCCCATTGATACCGCCCGAAATATAAACCTGCAGGCTGAGTCTTTCCAAGCAATTTCAAGCAGGCCGCTTTCCCGCTGGGGATTGAGCCGGAAGACCGGCGGAGCGGTTTCAGGCCACGCCACTTCCCCTCTTGATCCAGCTGGAGAGCAGAGGAACAGTTTCTCCTGGTGCTGCCTGGGCTTGGGGCGTCCAGCTCTAAGTCAGCTCCACAGCTGAAAACAGGATCATTCTCTGTCCCAAGCCGAGGTTTTTCTCTTCTCCAGGGACAGGGACAGTTCTTTGAGCAGTTTCAGCCGCTCTTTCTTTTCCCTGTGGCTCCCCGCATAGGGGGCTCCCTCCCCTCCCTCTGTGTCTCTGGGTCCCGGCTTCAGGCTGGCGAGTGAAATGTACGGAGCTCCCTACTTCTTTGCCATCTTGCCCAAAGAGCAGGATATTCTTAAACATAGTAAAGATGTCTTCTGGTAGTTGTCATGACAGAGGTATGGCCATTGGACTTATCTTCTGATAAAAAAGCTGTACAGCTGGACAGATTATATGAAGAAACGGTTTTCAAGCATTGGACAATAGGCAGGACAAGACTGTTATCCTTGAGAGAAATGAATTTGAGATGGATTATAGGCCTAAATGTAAAAAGTAAAATTATAAAGCTTCTAGAAAGCAACATAGAATATCTCTGAGCTTTTACGGTAGGCAAAGATTTCTTAGAGGACACAGAAAACATTAACTTTTATAGTTAATTAAAAAATTAAGTTAAAAAGTTAAAGAAAAAAATGATAAATCACACCTGATGAAAATTTAAAATTTCTGCCTAGCAAAAGCCTTGTGAAGAAAATGAACAGGCGGGCCACACACTGGGAAAACGTATTCTCAATACCCATGTCTGAAAAAGGACTTGTATCCAGAAATATGATAAACATCCACAGTTCATTAATAAAAAGATAATTTAAAAATGGGCAAAAGACTTGATCAGAAATCTTACAAAGATATATTATGAATGACCAATAAATTGCGTGAAAAAGTGCTCAATATCATTAACAATCAAATAAATGCAAATTAAAACACAGCGAGGTTCCACTACACAAGAATGGCTAAGAGTAATGGCAACAGCCAGTGTTGGTAATGGTGCAGATGATCTGGAAATCTGATTTGTTGCTGACAACACTGTAAAATAGTGCAGGTACTTTGAGAAACTGATGGCAGTCTTTTTGTGGGTTAAATAGGCAACTGTCCTATGCCCCCACAACTCTACTGTTAGGTACTTAGCCAACAGATATGAAAACATTTGTCCCCAAAAATACTTGTGTGAGAATGTTCTTAGCAACTTTATTCATGATAGTCCCAAATTGGAAAAAATCTCAAATGTTCATCAGTAGGAGAATAAACAAATTGTGGTGTATTCATACAGTGGAATTCTGCTCAGCAATTAAAAGGAATAAACTACTAATCCATGAAGCAACATGTATGATTCTCAAACATGTTGAGGGGGGAAAATGTCAGCGTTATTGTTTGAATCCATTTGTATGATGCTTTATAATAGGCAGCTAATCTATGGTTATAGAAAAAAACAGCATTTGCTTTTGTCTGGTTGTGGGAATAGGATGGAGGTTGACTTGCAAAGTGCAGAAGGAAAGAAACTTTCTGGAGTGATAGAAATATTCCAGGGGCATCTTGGTGGCTCAGTCAGTTAAGCATCTGACTTCGGCTCAGGTCATGATCTCACAGTTCATGGGTTCGAGCTCCGTGTTGGTCTCTGTGCTGACAGCTAGCTCAGAGCCTGGAGCCTGTTTCAGATTCTGTGTCTCCCTCTCTCTCTGACCCTCCCCTGCTCACGCTGTCTCTCTGTCTCTCTCAGAAATAAATAAAACATAAAAAAAAAAAAGAAATGTTCCATAGCTTGATGAGGGTGTGAGTAATGCACCTATGCTTTTGTCAAAAACTCCTTAAACTATGTTCCCTCCACACACACACATTATTGAGCTATACCCTTAAGACTTTTGCATTTTACTGTATGTAAATTATACTTCAAAAAATATTAAAAGTCAGTATAACAAAAATAAAAATAAGAGGGGATAATTTAAGTGATTTGAATTCTAGTGTTTCATACGGAGTCGATACAATTTAAAGTTGGTGATTCAAGGAGAAATGGAAGGCCTGTGATTTCAGGTTAAGGAGTAGTTAATCACCAGATGAACTAAAAAGCCCTGTTTAACAGGTTGCCACTAGAGGTGGAAGGGGTTGGAATGACGATCATTATAAATTATAAAGATTTTCATTATAAGTCATTTTTTTTTTACCATATGTATGGCTCATATTACATAGATTTGCTTTTGCAAAGATGTATTTTTCGTAAGATGGTGGAAGTGCACTGGACTCAGGAGTAACCAACCATAAACGATGGACATAGCATTCTTTGTCTGTAACACTTAACTACAGACTAGAGTGTTTTTGTTTTTGTTTTTTAATTTTTAGAGAGAGCTGGAGTGTGAGTGGGGGAGAGGGGCACAGGGAGAGAGTGAGAATCTTAAGCAGGCTCCACACTCAGCACGGAGCCAGATGTAGGGCTCAGTCTCATAGCCGTGAGCTCATGACTTGAGCTGAAATCAAGAGGCAGACCCTTAACTGAACTGAGCCACCCAGGTGTGGCTAGAGCGTTTTTTATTCATAACCTTCCTGGGGATTTTGAACAACACTTTGAAATGATGGCACCTGTTAAGTGTGCCATAGCAGTGGGTTCTCCATGCTTTCCTGCCTCAGCCCTTGTGATGGATATTAAGTTTTCTCACTGGTGACTGTTGCTTTCAGCTCCAACGATACTTAACTGGGCTGGAGAAGGAATGCATAGTTTGGAAAAACAAATTGTGATATATCACCAGCAACCTACAAGAATTCTTGGTTGGTTTCGGGTAACTCTTCACCATATTTTTTTGGCTAGCTCTTACCTTCCTAGGATATTTCTAGTACTGGACTTGCATAGAGTAGGTGCTCAAAAAATGTTTGTTAAAGGAATAGTTTTAAATAGAAACTGGAATGTAATGGAGGAGGTGGCTTTTGCCATTTCTGTCCCACCCTCACCTACTACATGCATTTTGAAGAACACAATAAATGACTTGCTCATCTGTGTCACTGCAGCAGTGAATCACTGGTGATTGTTAGGAGTTGTCAGGAGCTGCCAGGAGCTGTGCTTGTCTTCTAAGAAGTAGCTTTAGCCTCCTTGGTACTGAAACGTTTCTGGGCTGACCCATTTCTCCAGAAGACACAGACGCTTGTCTCCGTTCAATAAGTCTGTGTTAATATTTTCCACATGTCCACTCCTTCAGCAACACGGTGACACTTTTTGACATTTGGGTGCAGGGAAATACCTCTGTAAGTGAAATAATGGGATGTCTCATGTAATTGTGCCTTTTTCTGACCTGGGTGAAAAGGACAGAAGACTAAGCACATGGACTGGAAATTGGAAGGGAGTGCTCGGAAAACAGACTCACGCGTGCCACAGGAGCAGGAGGTCGTCCTAGAGGACACAGGCGAAGACAGCATCTCTGAAAGCTTCCAGCTTCTACAGATTGATGTGGAATGCGAGCATCGGGGGAGAGAGACGCTGCCCACAGGCAGTGCGGTGTGGTGCTCAGTAAGTGCAGCGAGTTGCCTGGCCGTGGGCTTTGCGATGATGCTATGTCCCAGAGACCCCTGTTCTGAGGGTAGGTACTAGCAACAAAAAGACTAGGAATGAGTTTGGTGTGTTCCAAAGTTGTGTGAATTTCCTACTAACTGGTGTAAAGTTTCAGTTCCATTTGAGTCATAAGAAAATTGCAAGAGAAATTTTTTTTAAGTTTTTATTTATTTCGAGAGGGGGAGTGACAAGAGAGAGAACAAGAGAGAGAATCCCAAGCAGGCTCTGCGCTATCAGAACAGGGCCCTATGTAGGGCTTGAACCCATAAATTGTGAGATCATGACCCGAGCTGAAACCAAGAGTCGGATACTTGACCAACTGAGCCACACAGGCAACCCCGGAAGAGGAATTTTTGATACACCTTAGAAGGATCAGGAAATCTAAACTCTGCTTTAGGCCCTGTCCCTAGTACATTTGCTTTGGGCATATCACACCTCTTTTCTGGGACTCTGCTTTCTCTGAACACAATCCAGTCTATTTTTTTTCAAGACTAATATCTTTTTTTCTCTCCTAACTTTAAATTTAATTAAAAAAATAAGCAATTGTTTTTGAATATTCATTTTTGTTGTTGTTGCTTACCAAGTTCATAAAACAATTTTGTTTTCTGGATAACATAAGAAAAATGTCCAAAGAAAACAGAGACACTGGGAAAAGATAGTTGCAGCAAAGAAGAGCAAAAGAAAACAAGAAAAAGAAAGAAGAAAGGCCAATCGTGTAGAGAATTCAGGTAACAATAAATCAGATTGCTGGTGTAGTCATATTTATCTCTTTACGGACTAGTATCTGCATGTTCTTAGGAGAGTAGGAATATTGTTTTTAAGTAAAACAAACATCTTGGAGGGAGGACCTATTGTTCTATTTTTGGGGAATCAAAGTTTCAAAGGCAGCAGAGTTTAAGGCTACCCTTAAACACATAGTGAACATAGGTGTTTATATGCTCAGAAGTAGATGGAATGATAACAACACCAGCTAACATTTATTCAGTATTATGTGCTAGGTTCATTGCTGAGAATTTTACATGGATTACCCTGAGGGGTAGGTGCTTTTATTATCCCCATTTTATAGGTGAAAAGACTGAGGGTCAGAAGTTAAATAACATCCCAAGATCATATAGTTATAAATAAATGAACTGAACTGTGATTTAGACTCAGCAGTGTGCTCCAGAGCCCACACCACTCACCATTCTGCTGCACCCAAATGAATGAATACCTCACGTGAGTTTCAAGTTTCTCTTTAGGTGCAAAAAGTACTCACTTGGCTAGGGAGATACTTTTCCTACTGAATGTATTCCTCTGTTTTCCCACTTTTGTTCCTTTCTGATATTTCTACTCCAGGCATCTGCCCCCAGCACAGCAAACGTTTTCTGAGATCCTTAACCAAGGAGAGACTTTTGGAAGCCAAACACTCAGGACCAAGACTCTGTATTGATTTGAGTATGACCCACCACATGTCTAAGAAGGTAGGACATCCATGAAGCTCTGAATTCCTGCTCACACAAGGGAGGTCCAGAAGGGAGCAGCTTTGACAAAGAGCATGACCACTTCCAGCCTCTGTATTACTAATTCTGTAGTAAACCAGCAAAAGTGTTTAGTTTTCTACACAGGGCTTCTCAGTTCCAAATTGTCTGTTATAAAGAATCAGGAAGGGAATCGATTCCCTTTGGTTTAGTCTGCAAAGTTTTGTCTGATCTTCTGTTTTGAGCCCCACCTCATTGTCTCGGTGTTCATGGTGTCCCCGGTCTAGATGGAGCCTTTCATGTTCAGTCCTCCAGAGGTGAAATCTCTACTGGGGGGAGGAATATTTGCCTAGTTGCATGTTGATGAGATGACCTGGTAGGAGGTCTTCCTGTAACATAGGTGTTTTAATCATTTTGCACTCACCCCATTGGTAAAGGAGGGCTTCCACCCTAGGGTTTTGGGGATGGCTGAAGAAAACACACTTGATGTTGGACAGATAAGAATGATAGCTGTTTATTAGTCACATGTACTCAGCCCGGGGGAGGATGACACTGCATGCCATGCAGGACCACATGGGATTACACTTGAGGACAGAATGAGCAACCAGGGGCTGTAGGAGGCAGGCTTTGTAGTATCATGAAGGTGGGGTACCCCTGGGTCCTGCAGGAAGATGTGATTAATTTGCTGGGACTAACTCCATGGGCCGGCAGGGAATTGAAACCCACTACTAGAGGATAAGCGGGAACCAAGCCTGGTCCCTTTGACAGAAATGATTGTTTAGCTGGGGGACTTTATCTAAGGGAGCAGAATTGAGAGAAGAACTTGCATTTATTTGGGCCTTTCAGGGCCCACCTGGTTTCACCAGATGTCTAGGAAACACACAGTATTGGGCCTTAATTTTTGGTCCAACCAGATTTTTCTGTTTGCCAACACCTCTGTCATATATGCTGGTGTTTGCGTGTTTTTCAGAAAAAGTAGGAGACTGAATTGGGCTTTGTACACGAACCTCTAAGTGTAGCCCTCTGAAATGGTCAACCAAGAATTTTCTACTCTTTATATTAATTGAGATATCAGATTAAATCAAATCCAAAGTGTTTTTTCTCTCCTGATCCAAATCAGGCCACATTGCGAAACTACCTTTCTGAAGGTGATGCCTCTGAATCAGGATGGAAAGTTAAAACTTCTGACCCTCTTATATCTCCTAGAGTTAGGGAGAAGGGGCCAATTTTATTTGATGGAGTATAAAACATGTCTGTGTCGTGAACTAACCTTTTAAAAATAAACAGTAAATATCACATGGTAAGATTTTAGATATGAGCTAAAAGAACAATTGCATATATCATATTAGATGTATATAAGGAAGGAGGGGGGAGTTCTCAGTCTTTCCATTAACTCACTATTTTGGGGCTAGTATCGTTACCTTAACTTCAATCGATAAGGTGTGTGCACTGTGGAGTGTAACATGCACACGCACGCATACCCATACTCTCTCCTGGAGTAAAAGGGGCCATGCTAGTTCATGAGATTTCTCAGAGTAGCATTCTGTGAACTTAATGAGTGACCATTTATTTTGTGTTATGTTATGTTATGTTATGGGTTTTTTTGTTTTGTTTTGTTTTTTTGAGAGAGAGTGCTTGAGCCGGGGAGGGGCAGAGAGAGAGGGAAAGAGAGAATCTCAAGCAGGCTCCACTCTGTCAGTGCGGAGGCCAACACAGGGCTCAGACTCATGAACTCAAGAGTCAAACGCTTAACTGACTGAGCCACCCAGGCGTCCCTAACCATTTGTTGGTAGTGAATTTAGAAGCAGTGGGCATGCTTCCAGTCTAAGTTGTCCTTATTTCTTTGAAGGAGTTAAGTAGACTGGCTGGACAGATCCGAAGGTTGTATGGTTCAAATAAAAAAGCTGACAGGCCATTTTGGATCTACCTCACTGGATTCCCATCAGACAGTCCCCTGTATGAAGAGTGTTTGAGGATGAATGATGGATTTTCTAGTTACCTGGTAAGCCTCATTTTGCATATTACTTGAAGTGTCATTTGAAAAGTAGATTGGTAATAGTAAATTTTTTTTACTTTTTCATATTTTAAAAAAAATACAGTAATTCTATATTTTCACTATTGCAGTCTAAAAAACTTTAGAATCTCTTATCAGTTCTTATATTTCTAAACTTTCATCCTTCCACTGCATTGGCAAACTAGTATTACCAGGTATCTAGGACTGTACTTTGTATTCCGTGTGTTGTATGCTAGACTCTTTAGTCTAGGAATGTTTTGGGGGAAATACTGTGATCCTTTCTTGTTCACAGTAGTGCAGAATTAGGGAATGTGAGTTGTAAGGGAAGAGAAAATCCTCATGAAAGTAATGTGGACTCAAGGTAAGTTTTAGGGAGCATTGAGTTACTTTTTATCTCTTTCCCTAGGGTCTCATGAATGTAATGATTGTAATACAGGCAGCAATCCAGAACCCTTCCTAAGAAGCGCCACTAAAAATGTCCTGTGTGTTTGCGTTAGGTAGCTAGGACTAGGCGGTGTGGACTTCCCTAGGGAGGTCTGCAGAGGCAGTGAGTTTGGGACGTCCCTGTGTGGTCCTGCAGTTAGTTGTCGCTGTTACTGTCTGAGCGTCCCTCCTCCGGTACAGCCAATTCCAGCTTTTCTTCACCGTGCGTGTTTTGTGGTTCTTGTATGTGAGCCCAACAGACCCCCTCTCAGGGCCACATGGTTCCCTTGCTTTCCCATCTTCATGCCTTTTATAGGTGATTTTCCCCATTTTCATTGCCTCTTCCTTTTGTATGTGTCAGTCTCACCTCCTTTCAGAAACCGAGTTCCGGCATTCCCTTCACTAGAAGGTTGTCACTGGTGGTGTCACTCCCTCATCTGTTGTCCTGGGGCGTGCTTCCTGTACATCTGCTAGGGTGTCCTATTACTTTCTGTCTCGTTTTCTAGGGTTGAATGTTCTTTCTACTTCCTCTCCCCAGCGAAGCACTTTGTGAGACCGATTGTCAGACATGTATCCCCCCTTGATGCACTGAGAGCCATGCCTAACAGAGAATAGGTGCCTGGTAACTCATTGCTGCAGTGTGGGCTGTGTCTTAACCTAGTTCACACTACATTGGGTTATTTACGTTTTTCAGCTAGACATAACAGAGGAAGACTGCTTTAGTTTATTTCCTTTGGAAACCCTCGTGTACCTGACTCCTGACTCAGAACATGGTATGTACTTTCCTGCATGGATTCATGTAGCACTTTGTTCTTAGCCCTGTGTTTGATTATTCCCTGTGTCAGAATTTATTAAAGCCACCCAAGGTATATCAAAAAACCAAAAGAAATGAACACTAATTGCATACCTCTTAAGGATGTATACCTCACTATGCTTTGCATATGTTCTACTGTGTGTGCACAGCTGCACAGATTTAGGGTCTGCAGCCTCACTGGAACCTGTGAGCTCCCTGGCAGTCTTTCCCAGTTTCCCTGGTCAGCTCCCCTCGTTGGCCCTTCTTGGATCAATGTTAGATATGTACTTTTTCCAGAAAATTAACTATTTCACAAACTTTTCAAATTTATTGGTATTAAGTTGATCTTAGTATTCTTTCATAATTATTTCACATTCCTCTGTAATTTTAATTTTGTCTCCTTTCTGAATCGTAATGTTGATTTGAATCGACTACCTTTTGTTCTTGATTAGATATGCCAAAGCTTGGTCTGTTGAGAAAATTAGAAAATCTATTACCTTTTTGTTTTCTATTTTATTAAATTTCTACTTTTATCATTAATAATTCTTTCCTTTTACTTTCTTTGGATTTAGAAATTATAAAACAGATTTGATCTCAATGGCCTTCATTTTTTCATTAGCTCTTGAAGATGTTGATCTAAACAAAGTTTACATCCTTGGTGGACTTGTGGACGAAAGCATTCAGAAGGTAAATGTACATTTTAGACCTAACGGCTATATTTTAAAAAGCGGGGCTTCCTTTCAGAGGCAGCTACCCTATCATAATCTTACCCAAAAGGCCTAAAAACTTAGAATAGGAAGAAGGAGCCTCACCTGCCTCGGTTGGCCCTCCTGCTTGTGAAGTTCCCTCTCTCCTAATCAGCGTTAGCGACCCTGACCTGGCAGTCCAGTCAGGAACTGGCATGGAGAGTGTTTGGTAATTACAGAAAGAGCTATTGTTGAACTCCTTTCTTTTCTCCTCTCTTCAGTTCTGCAAGGGTAACTCTGATCTTGACCAAGGAAGCATTGATTCAGCATTCTTGCCAGCTAATTGTTCTTTGTGAGAGAGGAGTTTGTTCCTTCTTAAGGCCGTCTTTTCTCCTGGCATAAGTTTTATGCTATAATCTCAATGTCAATAAGACTGTCCAGATTTCTTTTGTTGAGTTGGAATTTTATTGGAGCAATTGGAGTTTTGAAATATGTTTCTATTATACATATATTTGTTGAGATAATTGTTACTAGCTTATATTACCAACTAACATATTGCATATACAATAAATAACGATATAATAAAGTGTATGAAGAGAACTACAGTGAGAAATAAGTCTCCCTCCCATCCTTGTCCTATAGTCCCCCCAACCTGAGCCAGCCGCTGTTTTCTTGTGTATCCTTCTTGATATAACCTATGATCACACAAGTATTTGTGGTTATATTATGTATGTGTATTTTTTAAGATACGTGAGTATATTTTGGTTATTTTTTCATATCTGTAGAGATATACATACATATTTAATACAGATGATATGTAACTGAATTGCATTTATTATAAAAAAAAAGTCAGTGTTCTGGGGTGCCTGTGTGGCTCAGTTGGTGGAACATCTGACTCGGTTTCGGCTCAGGTCATGATCCCAGGGTCATGGGATTGAGCCCTGCATTGGGCTCTGTGCTGAGTGTGGAGACTGCTTAGGATTCTCTCTCCACCTCCCCCCTCAAATAAATAAAATGAAAAACAAAAAAGACCAGTGTTCCATGATTCTGTAGTGATAATCTAAAAAATAGGTTGTGGGATGGAGATAGAAGAATGCTAGAATGCTAGACTAGGTGTTAAGGGTACCTGGGTGGCTCAGTCAGTTAAGCATCTGACTCTTGATCTTGGCTCAGGTCATGATCTCATGGTTCGTAAGATGGAGCCCTGCATTGGGCTCTATGCTGACAATGCAGAGCTTGCTTGAGGTTCTCCCTCCCTCTCTGTGTCCCTCCCCTGCTTGCACATACTCTCTTTCTCTCTCAAAATAAATAAACATTAAAAAAAAAAAAAGAATGCTAGCTGTTAAATGAAAAATACATAATAGCATTGAAAAATCTTTATTTTGTTACTCCCAGTGTAATCACTGATTCACAGAACTGATTGAACAAAAAGTGTAGGGGGACTGGCTATTCACGTGGTCTCCCAAGTGTCACCCCACATGTCACAAAGGCAAAAATGTACCATTACAATGGAGGTCACCATTTTACAAATGTTCAAACTTAGAATCACTAATGGTGACATTATGTGCCTCCCAACGTGATGGAATCTCACCCGGAAAATATTCTTACTGAAAAATGTTTAAACTGCATTTAATCATGAAGAAACAGGATAAGAGGCATTCTGCAAGACGCTTGGACCACATCTTCACAAAAAGCCCATGTAATGAAAACTAAAATAGTTAGGGAGCCGTTCTAGATTCAAAGAGATTAAAGAGACATAACAGCCAAATGCAGTCTCCCACAGCAGAGTGTCAGCTCCTTTTTTTGAAGCAGAAAAGTCTAGAAGGTCAGTGAGCAGGGTATGATAATAGATATGCAGTTTTAACACATTGTCTTCTCTTATGTCTCCAGTAGTATTTAAACTGAAAAAGAATTGGCACAATGGTTTGTCAGATGTATAGAACTTTTTGGTTGTTACTGGAGAGTTTGGCTTCCTCACGGAAAATATGCTGAGAACATTTCTTTGAGGGGAATCATTTTATCTTTACACGTTCAGAGAACAGAAACTAGACTGTGAGCTCTTCCAGAGCAGCATCCAAGTCTCTTACTAACTTTGAATTCTTATACTCTATTTCAAAATGATTGTAAAAAAGGAGACTTAAAAAAAAATATATAGACCCTATATGCAATTCTTCAAAGAAGTCTTTTGAGCAGCCGTACCTTTATCTTACCTGAATTGTATCACGTAACACATTTTGGAAAATCTCTCTTGGAATTGTTTCATGTGAGTCTGAGAAGCAGGTAGTCCAGTGGCAAGTGCTAGGCCTGCTTCATGCTGGTTCAGCTGGTCAGACCATACTGTCCATGGCCAGTCGATCATCACACCATGGGAAAGGACAGTGACAAGCTGGAACAAATTCAGATGAGTTTGGCCAGAATGATGAAGGCGACAGAACTGAGACTGCCAGAAGAATGCACAGGGCATGATCCCTGCTGTGGAGTACCTGAATGGCCGTCTTGTGGAAGAGACATTTTACTTGCTTGGTGTGGTCCTAGGGGAAGGAACTAGGGCAAATGAGTGGAAGGCTCAGGGAGAACAGAAAATTTGGCTCACTATCAAGAATTTCCTATCAACCGGTACTGTCAACATTGGAATAGGTTTCCCCAGGATGCATGGAACTCCCTGTCACAAGGATTGTCCATTTAAGGACAGAGGCCACTTGGAAGAAAGGCCATAGAGGATAGAGCAGCATTGGATGGATGATCAGAATACAATAGTTAACTATTGAGGTCCCTTCCAGTAGTTAACTATTCCCAGTAATCTAAAGCTTTCTCTTTAATCCTGAAATTGTGAGTAGGTAGATGATCTTTCCGGAACTTCTTATGAAGTGGCAAATAGAATTTAAATTTGCATTCATGACTCAGGGACATCTTTAAAAGGATATTAGGTATTGTACTCTGATCCTAAATGGCCTCATAATTTTGAGGGTTTTGAGTTTTTATGACTGCTTTCTGCAGTTTCCAGATCCCATCCTTTTACTTGGGCTGAGTGCTCTCACACTTTAATGCTGTTTTGTATCTGACTTGAATCCTATCTCCCTTTTCTCTAATTTGCTGCTGCCAAATGGCTACGGGCCGAAAACTCCAGATCTCCAGAATTACATCTTTACTGAGTTAGGGTCAGGAGTGTTCTCCTCTGGTTGATTAGGTTGCTTGAACTTTTGGATGCAGACTGTGGCTGCAAATATGCCTCTTTTTACTTATTTCCTTCTTGGTTGTAAATAGTAGTAAACGGAAGCTAGTAGATAGATGCCTCCCAAGTAAGTGAGCTGTCTGCTGCACAAGCCATTTTTTACTTAGGTAACATTTCTTCATTCTTTGCAGTTTCTTCCATTCTCCATAGGCTACTGATTTTTAATACTTACCATTTATGATTACAGATAGAAATTGGAGTGGTGGTTAATGGGGATTCTCATAATTTGCTATGCATATTACAATGAGAATATCTCTATCATTTTCACAAGAAAAATAAATTTAACTGTGATTTACAGAAGGTGACATTTCAAAAAGCCCAAGAACACTCTGTCAAGACAGCCCGCCTGCCAATCCAGGAATACATGGTCAGATGCCAGAATGGGAAAAACTATCATTCAGAGATCTTGGCCATCAATCAAGGTACTGCTTACATGGCCCACACCTTTTTTTTTTTTTAAGTTTACTTATTTAACTTGAGAGAGACAGACAGCGTGAGTAGGGGAAGGGCAGAGAGAAGGAGAGAGAATTCCAACCAGGCTCCATGCTGTCAACACAGAGCCTGATGTGAGGCTCAAACCCATGAAGCTGTGAGATCATGACCTGAGCCGCAACCGAGAGCCAGACACTTAACCGACTGTGTCACCCAGGCACCCCTTACATGGCCCACACTTAACACATGTTAATTCTGGTGCTGCTTCTTTGCATTATGTTTACATGGAAGTGGCCCTCGAAGCAGTACGCTGTGACTAATGTTGCTCAGATTTTTATTGCATGCACTTTGTAACCAGTATTCTGGCCTCTCAGAAGCACTTTGCATTTTCTTCCTGGATCCCAACTATGTTAAAGATAGTTGAAATTGTCCCCTTGGCCTACAATGCGCTGTATTCAACCCATCATTCAACAGTGAATTCCTATATGTCCTTCAGAATTCAGTCCAGGGGCATCTTGGAAGCTCCCTTCCCCCTCTCAGCCATTCAAGGACCCTCCTTTGCATTCCCATCCTACTGTTTTCCTCTCAGTGCTGCGGCGCTGTCCTCTCTCGTATCTCTCCGTGTAGGCTGAGGTCCTTGTGGACAAGAAGGTCCGTGTGTGGTGCAGAGTAGGTTTGTTGAAGTAAATATTCCCGAACACCCTTTCCCTCATCAGTCATTTACTGCTTCTTTTACCTCAGTGTGGTCACTATTTTCTTTTTACCCTTCTAACAGTCTTTGATATCCTATCTGCATACTTTGAGACTCAAAACTGGCCAGAAGCATTGAAGAAAGGAGTTTCTTCCAGAAAAGGCTACGTTCTTCAGAACTCAGTGGAGTGATGGACAGACAGCCTAAGGGGCTGTAAGAGGGGAAGCTGCTGGAGGTGCCTTGAATGAAAAGCAGAGCAGAGGGTAATGATGGCACACACTTGCCTTTACTTGACATCTGGGATCTTCACTAGAATATAAGTTACTAATAACAGGGACCACATTTTATGCTCTTTTCTATCTCCCAGAGTGCCTGGCTCACAGGAAGAGCCCAGATATATGACTAAGTAAAAAGTTTACATAACCAGGAATTAGCCCAAAACTACATGGCTTTGGATGTATTAATTCATCTTTTATATACCTATTTGTGAAATACCTACGCTTTCGAGATAGCTTAAATAATTAAATAATTATTATTACGTCAAGAGTTTAATTTCCACTCAATTGGTATCATAAA
Organism: Hyaena hyaena; assembly: GCF_003009895.1. NCBI lineage: Eukaryota > Metazoa > Chordata > Mammalia > Carnivora > Hyaenidae > Hyaena > Hyaena hyaena. Next base: position 2,324,751 of record NW_024080724.1, on the reverse strand, counting down.
GTTGTAGCACTTTCTCCAGCCTCCTGTGTTCCTGGTGATTTTCCCCAACTCAGTGATTCACTCTATGTGTTCTGCAGGATCCTAACCCAGCCCTGCTTTAAGCCCCCATAGCACTTTGTTCCCACTTGTGGCTCCCACTGTGTCCCTCCTGCTCGGAGTATGGGAGTGGAGGGTTTCTCTCTTCCTAAAGGTAGCTTCCTAACAGGACACTTTGTGGGAGTATCTTTCTGAGCCTTGTACAAACTAGTTTCTTCATACATATTTATAACCAACAGGCAGAATTGAAGAGCAAAAACACAGACACATTGGCAAGTCTTAACTTAAAAATAACCAGAAAAGAAAAAAACAAAACAAGATACGTTGCGTCTGACACAAGCATGTTGGATAACATTTCATTACACAATCTCAGTGATCCCTTTTCAGGTCTTAGTTACATACAGTTGCTTCAGTTCTGGCCAGCTTGGGTTAGTAAACTTGAAAGCTAAGCTCTTAGCAAATTCAGAGAATGTATTCTGTATCTCAAAAGAACCAAAAGCTTATTTCTCTGCTCTCTCCCCTCCCTTTCATAATTTAATCCTTCAGGAGCTATGATCACTTGATAAATTACATCAGTGTCTTTGTATTAAAAACAGCCCAGTCTTTCTATATTATATATAGGAATATATAATGCTCCTTAGTCTTTATCACCGTATTGAATGAGTTCTATAATCTCTGTCATCCAGAAGAGACCTCCTATGGCTGGGCTTCAGGGATGACTCTTAGACTCTCAGGGAGGTCTCTGACCTTGGAACCCTAGCCTGGCTCCTCTGCCAGGCTTCATTGTTACCTCTAAAGGCTTTCCTTAAAATATCAAACAACATGGAAGAATTTCCTCTCCAACTCTATCACTTCTACCATTTTTTTTAAAAACCTAGGCAGGTAGTGCTGGACTTGGATTCAGAAATCCTTATCAGTGTTATTTACAGAACAAAAAGCTGGAGATACCCAAAATACCCTAAAACATGAAAATGAAATATTCTGGAACGATTTCGTTTTTAATAGCAATCATGTAAGAAATACATTAAATGTTGGTTGAAGTGGACTAAGTAGATTACAAAGTAGTATATAAAGTATAATCCTATAATTTCAATTTAAAAAATATTCACATACACTATGTCTATAGTGCATTTGCTTCTTATAGTCTATGTATTCTAATTTTCTATGTTGAACATGTTTTACTTTTATCAGAAAATAATTGTTATTTTAATGCTTCCAGTTTATTATAAAAGCTGCACTTCAGCAAAACTAAAGGAGTTAACACCAAATAAACCATAATGCTTTTAGTAAACTTTACTGTAAAGAAAAAATGCATTATTTTATAATGATTTTTGTCACCCACAAGAACAAGGGTGGCAACTAGTAACATATTTATAAAAATATTTTATTTAGGACTTTAATAACACAATGTGTACATTCACATTTTGCCTTCTGAAGGTTTAATGGGGAGAGAGAGGTTCACCTGAAAAAAATTTTCCCTAGGAAACCCATAGTCTCTTAGGTCAACTGACCCATAAAAAATTCCATCTAACTTTCTGCCAGTCTGGAGAAGATTTGTTTTCTTTGATCTGATGTCATATGTTCACAAGCTTCTAAAATGTTTGCCAAAATTAAGGTCTGCTGAATGGTTTTTGCCTTAACCCATATTCTTCCATTCATTCCAAATACTATCTCCAGTGGGTAGAGTTTTCCCACTTCCTGTAGGATTTCACAGTCTGGAGCCAGCAGCCTGGTGAGGAAAAGAAAAGAAAATGAAACTTAATAAAGTGGTAGGATGTGATCTGACTGTCCTTTAGAAGAAGACTTAGTTTCTGGACAGTTCTCCATAGTTATGCAAATCCCCATCAATATTGTCCAAGAAAAAGGTACATGATATTTGCGTCCCCTTTCATCCACGCACACCTACCAGTTTACCATTGGTCACAATAGTGGATTATATCCTCTACAAAGAAATCAAAATCCCTGTGTCACCAACTTTACAGAAAATCTATATGAAGTTCTTCTACACCATCAGAGCACCTTAGTTCTAGGCTTTAGAACTGCAGCTTTTGTATTATCTTGGTGCTAAAAGAACCAGCTTATTTTCCTGACCACGTAGACCACGTATTTCCCAGTATTGAATTCAGTACTGGGAGAGAAGCACTGACTTTCAAACCATAAGGGTGCTGCTTGTCTGTCTTGAATTTTGTCCAAATCTGCAGAGTAAGTAGCAAAGACTGGCATGTAACACTGAGTTCTGAAGCTCAGTGGTTCTAGGAGTAAAACTCTTTAATAGGACATCACTTTGGGTAGGTAAAGGTCTAAACACTTAACAGAATCTACCTCTGGGAACTATTAAGTCTATCAGGACAGAACAACAGGACCCTTATGGGAATGCTTCCATAAGCTTAAAGAGTACATCAGCCTACCTGCATCTGACCCCCATTTACTAGAGAAATCTGGTGATTTTGTACAATTGTAGGTTGCATCTATATGCAACCTAAAATGATGATTTAATTTAAATGACTTAGAAGGAGGAAAGGCCAGTTTTCACATCTGATTTTCTGGGAAAGAAGCCCAAGACTCCATATTAACACAAAAACTATACCACCAGATACATCTGAATTTAATGTATTTACATGAAGGGAAGATGGGACTAAATGCATGAATTTACAATGGTGTTAAAACGGATACTGATTTTCAACTTTGAGGAGATTCAGACATCGTTACAAAGAATCCAATTCCAAAAATCAGTCAGCTTTCCAACAAGGTATAATTATAAAAGAAGACCGTCAAGGCAGAAAGCAGTAGGACTTACTTTCTAATTAAGCCCAAAGTCACTTTAAAAAGCAGACCATCCTGGCCAATCACACCCATTCCATTGGCTCGTCCACAGCTGTCAATACAGACCATCTCTGGTTCCATATCTTTATTAGCAACCACAAATTGGCCATAGATGAGATCTCCAACCTAAAATGATGATTTAAAAACAGTTCATTTTCTCTCAACAAATCATTCTATAGGTGCTGCTACCGGTTCTTTCCCACTGGCAGCATGCCTGCCATGTATACTTCTGTGCCTAAGGGACCAACTATCCTCCAGAATACCCAGTCACTCGAGTTGACTCTTTAAAAAGGCAACATTAGCCAAGTGTGTCCTCCCTAGACTGGGAGCTATCTCAAAGACAAGAGAACATCCTCTAGGGTTATGCCATCCAATATGGTAGCCATTACCCATATGTAGTTATTTAAACTTACATTTAAATTAATTAAAATTAGATCTTTAAAATTCAGTTCCTCAGTTTCATTAGCCACATTTTTTAAAAAGTTTTTTTTTTTGAGAGGGAATGCACATGCATGCGTGAGGGTGGGGAGATACAGATTGAGAGAGAGAGAGAGAGAGAGAGAGAGAGACTGAGAGAATTGTAAGCAGGCTCCACACCCAGCATGGAGCCTGATGCAGGGAGGGCTCAATCTCATGACACTGAGATTATGACCTGAGCCAAAATCAAGAGTCCATGGCTGAACCCACTGAGCCACCCAGGTGCCCTTCATTAGCCACATTTCAATGCTCAACAGCCAAAGTGGCTAGTGGCTACTATATTAGTACAGATGTAAAACACTAGCATCACAGAAAGTTCTCTTAGAAAGCACTACTCTAGGGAGTTACAGAAGATTAATAGCAGAAACTCCAGGCATGTAAATTATTCAAAGCAACATGGAACAATGGTAATTCATTGGTACTTCATGCAAGATTTACTTAATCTCCTAGAGTTGAACTTCAAAATGATGAAACTAAAGGAATGGAGAAGAATGAACTTGTTCTGTTACTGTATCTACTATTTGTTGGTGACTAGCAACTAAAGAGGAACAAAACATTCTTTGCATTTCAGAAGCATCTGGTCTTGGAGGGCAGTGGGGATGTACATATAAATAACAAAGTTCACTGAAGACTTAATCCAGTAAGCGCTAGAGTAAAGTTATAAGGAAGGTGACTGTAGATGAGGAACGGTTTCACAGAGATGGTGGTGTTTAGCCTGAGTCTCAAAAGATGAGGGTGTCCACAGGCTAAGGGGACAGAGCGATCAGACAGACAGAGCAATCCAGACAGAGGAAACAGCATGAACAAAGGTACAAGGGCAGGGACTTAGGAGTTCAGTAGCGGAATTTTTTAAAATAAGATATATTTATTTATTCTGAGAGAGGGAGAGAGAGTGCGAATAGGGGATGGGCAGAGAGAGAATCCCAAGCAGGCTCTGCACAGTGTGGAGGCCGACATGGGGCTCAAACCCACCAACCATGAGATAGTGCCCTGAGATGAAATCAAGAGTAGGATGCTTAACCAACTGAGCCACCCAGGCACCCCTCAGTAGTGCTATTAAATAGTTCGGAGTGGTTCAAGCATGGCTGTGTGGAGGACAGAATTACAGATACGTGAAGACGTGAAGACTTCTGGAGTATAATGCCAAGGAAATCTGTAGGCTTTAAAGAATGCTTTTTTTTTTTTTTTTTTTTTTTTTTGGTAAGGGGAATGTATGAGGCTGTCAGCTCTCAAAAGCCTGGATAGAAGAGCAAAAATGTAGTGCAGAGCCTACTTGGGATTCTCTCCCCCTCCTTCCCTTTCTCTGTCCTTCCCCCACTCCCACATGCATTCTCTCTCTCACGCTAACTAAATAAATAATTTTTTTTTTTTTTTTTTTTAAAGAGATTGCTAACCAATTCTGGTCAAAAAGTACCTAAGGTCTGATCTTGCAAAGTGGAGGGATACAGGAATGAATGTGCAGAAGATCAGAGATAGAATCAAACAGGATCAGTAAGATTAAGCAACTAAAGACGTTAATGAAAAGGGGCAAAGACACCACCAGATTCCTGGCTTGGGTGGATAGAAAGAGTGTGGCTATACTGCCTGAAGAGCCCAAACTGAAAGCCTGAGATAACAAGACTGCTCCTCTGCCAGCTCCAAGCAGAGCCTGTGGGGAAACAGTGATGTGTTTGAAGTGGTGAGATGGCATCCCCAGGACTTAATAATCAGGATGGATGGGTGGTAGATAGGGCAACCTAGAAGACTTAATCCTCCTTCCTTCTCAAGCCTATGGCCTACTTCCTTGTCCGTGGATGGACGTGACAAATAACAACAGAGAGAACAGACAGCGACTTTCAACTGAGAAGAGATGAAACAGCCCCCAATATAGCAAATGTAAAATAAGCATGTGACTCTAGTCCTAGAGGTGGAGTACTGGAAAAAACTTAGAGCCTGAAGTGATTACACAGATGTTCAGAGATCAACCCAAAGTGAGAAAGTAAGTCATGCTTAAGAGACAGTTCAGGTAGCCTTCTAGATATTTGAGTGTTGCTGGATATTTTGATGCTTTTCTTACTTTGAAAGCAAAGGTCCCCCATCATTACCTGCACATTTGGTCTGTTTCTTTTAGTTGCACCTTCAAATGCCAAGTAAGACAAAGAAGCTGGCTCACTCCCTCCAACGTCAACTTTGAATATGTCTCCAGATTTAGCTGTCACTATGCCAATCACATGGTCTCCTTTCACTGGAACATACTACAGAAGAAAACAGAATGAAGGGACAGCCATAAACGACAATCATTTCCACAATATCTTAAAAGATATCTTCAGCAAGCCCTTAGTGGTTACTTCACTGTTTGTCATTAGAGATATTTAGACAATATTGTGAAATTCAAGTCTACAAATTAATACAAATCTACAACAAACTTCATCATATGTTACTTTCAGTAAAAGAAAATCAATCATAAACTCTCAGGTTTACCGCTTCTAATATTCTGTTCATATCAGCCAGTATCCCATACCTACCTCTTGTATCCTTATTCAAAGCAACATGGTCTAGCGCTACAGGGCGTCCTCAAAACCAAAGAGGGCTATTTCATTGTCAGACAATTTTTCCCATATTAAAGTCCTTACTTATTCTAAGAGAAATTCAACTCCCTGTGACACCCACGCATTGGGGCCTGGTTTCGCCCTTTGGGACCCCAAAAGATAGGCCTGGTGCTCCTCTCTGATTCTGAAGGCAATGACGGGTGTCTTAACACCTCTTACACGCCAAGACTTCCAGTCTCCTTTCTCTCCTGGCCGCTCTTCTCGGGCCACGTTCCATTTGTTCAGAGTCCCTCTAAAGGGGACGCAGAGGTGGGTACAAACCTACCGTGGCTCTAGACTAGCATTAACAGAGGGGTCCAGGGCCCCATCCCTGCCTCTTTCCAGAGCGGGGATATCACTTTCACGGCCGTACCACCTCTCCAGAGTACCAACTCACCCGTTTCTGCTGCGAGTCCACCCAGTAAACGCCGCCGCCGCCGCCGCCGCCGCCGCCGGGCTCCTTGTAACGGAGGCGGCCGCACTTGGTGACCAGGAGGCGGTCGCCACAGCGCCGCAAGCCGGGGCCGCACACTACACGCACCCGGCAGCGCACCCCCGCATTTAGGCGCAGCGGTCGCTCTCCAGCACCGCCTGGGCCTTCTGCGTCCTCCTGCTCTGGCAGCAGCAGTTCCTCACCCGGCAGCACCACCTGACCTAGCACAGTGCGCGCCGCCCGCGCCCTGCCTCCCGCGAGGGATTCGGTCGAGACAGCCACCACCTCGGCCATACCCGGAGCCACCGAAAGCAACTTCCAGCTTCCGCTTCCGGCTCCGCGTCCAATCTCCAGCCTGCCCAAGGCTTTCCGTTTCCGGTAGCAGACGTCTATCGGAATCGAACCCCTAGGTCCACGAAACCTGTTAGCTGTGGGCTGGAGGGTCCCGCCAAGGTGGCTGCAGTTATGTCTCTAACCCGCCACCTATCTTGCAATCTTTCTGCAAATCGGTACTCGAAACACGCAGCTTGAGTCGATGGCAGATCCTTCACTTCCGATGTCTCGGGTCGTCCCGCAGGCTACAAGACGCTCCTACGTGTGGTTCCGTGGGAACCTTGGAGACGGAGCAGAGAGGTTCGTGGGTTGGTCCTTTCCTTCCGACTCCGCCCTCCGATGGAAAAGTATTTTCCTTTTCAAAAAAAAAAAAAAAAAAAAAAGGTGGTTTCTAGATATCAAGTCTGTGAAAACAAAGAGAAGAATAAAAAAATTTAAAAAAGGTATTTGTCTTGCTCCCATTTGTCTCTGCTAGGCTGTCAGCTAGTTCTCTCATTTTTTGTAGCCCAGGGTCTTAAACAGCTAGTACTTGATGAATGAATGCATGTTAACACTTTGGTGTGTATTTCTCCCCAGACTTTCTTCCCCTGCAAATATACAGATGCCCATGCGCATTTCCACATAATTGGGCTACCCCTACAGGGTCCAAGGAATTAGTAACTGCGATTAAGTCCTTGAGGCTACATTCCATGGAGTACAACTGAATTCCAAATCCATAGCACATCAGGACTGCTCCTACTTTTAGGTTCTTGCTTGAAATCAGTTTCCTCTGTAAACTGTTTCCTCTGTAAAGCACCTCCAGTTTGCGCTTGGTCAGACTCCGCAGCATGGCTGAGCTGAGGACTGGGAGGGATTGGCTTCCAACATGAGTTATTAAATTTGGGGGAATGTTTAAGACAGATCATCTCTAACATACCCTCCAAAATGCTGACGAGTCAACTGATTAAGAGAATTAAAACGCCAAGTGAAATGTAGCTTTTGTTTCGCAAACTGTAGAAAACATTCTTGGTCGGTTACCCCCGCGGCGGGGATGGTGTAGATTGTTTTTTCTCTCCTCCCCAATCCAACCCATTTCTAGAGGCTCTGGAATCAGTAGGTATCCGGTGACCAAGAGCACCTGACCCGCGGCTGGCCCACGACCATGCTCAAAGTGAGGTCAATGGCCTCCGGTATAGGCCGGGCTGAGAGAGAATTCGGGAAACGAACCCAAGATTGTCCCTTGCGCACCCCATGTTGACAAAGAAGTCTCTGGAAAAAAACTTGGCCCAAACCTGGCTAAAGAAGTCTTCAGAGTCCACTACCCTGTGAAGGCATTCACGTGGGTACCCTCTTGGCGCATTCCTAAGTCAACAGAAGAATTCGGAGACCCTGGACGTGGCCTGAAAGCCGGAAGCCGGACGCGGAGGGGCAGGCCGCAGCCTCCTCTGGGCGGGGCCCTCCCGACACGCCCCAGGAGGGCGGATCCAGGGGGCGGGGCGCGCGGGAAGGACGCCGGGCTTTGAACCGCGTGCAGCCATGGCTGTGCTTCGCTGCCTCGGCGTTCTGCGGCCGCTGGTGAGCGAGAGCGGTGGGCAGGGCCCTCGGAATGCTGAGGTCCGTCGCGTGCGGGCGAGTGGGGAGTCCAGACCTCCAGCGAGTATGGGGAGCCTGGGTCCTCGCAGCGGCCACAGACTTCCGTGACGTGCAGGTCTGGCCTTGGGGTCCGGTCGGGTCGCGGGTACGAAGTTCGCGTTTCCAAATAGCGCGTGCTGTCGTTTCTGGATGTAAAAATGGCCGTGGGACTGGGGAATGCATAGGAGGCCGGGCCCGTGCAGTTAACGCAGGCCTTCCTGTGTCGAGAGCAACCTTAGCTGTAGGCCCCTAGGTGGGGGCTTCCCGGCAGCTCGGCGCAGGCTGATTAGGTCGGTTCCCTGTTGCGGGGGCTGCCCACTTGGAGCCTGTACTGTAAGGTCGGCCCCGCCTTCGATTAGCTCTGGCTTCCGCCTTCCACTTCTCAGGCTTTTCATCCGTTAAGTTATCAAATTGATCTTTGGAAAGGTTGGACCTGACAGCCTTCTCGACGATTTCCCAAAACCTCCTCTTTAGAAATCTTTGCGACTTAGCAGGTCTCCCTGTTCTGACTACTACTCATCAAGTATAACTATATGACAGGGATCTCATGCTGAAGAGTAGGTATACAGAAATGCCCCCAAATCCCTGTGGTGGTATTAAAGAGGTTTAAAAAAAAAATCTTTGCGACTTGAGAAGCTGGAAAAGTAACATGTCATGGTTGCTTTTGTTTGTTGACTGGTGAAATTGGGCCATTTTTGTTTTTTCCTTTCAATCAACACTAGTTGAGCATTTGCTCTGAGCCAGGAAGTGAGCCAGGGAGTCAGCTGAATCATGGACCCTACCCTGAGGGAGCTAACTGTCTCCACATGAAAATACTGAGGGCCAAGGTGACTGTAATAACCTGATTAGGGTGTCAGTCACAAGGGTAAATAGGGAAATGGTTAAGTGTATGTGGGAGAAAGGTGGGAGTCAGGATAGGTATCCCAAAGGAAGTGATATTTGAATGAACCTTTTCAGATTTCTTTTAGTTTACTGGTTTCTAAAAATTACAAATGAACTGCATTCTGATTTATATACAGAGATTAAGAACCCATGTAAGTATTGTTAGTATCGTTATTCAAGTAAAGAATTTAAATGCTCACAATTATCACTTTAAATGAGTCTCCTTGCTACAGATACTTTTTTTGCTACAGATGTATTTTTTTTTAATGTTTTATTTATTTCTGAGAGAGAGAGAGAGAGACAGTGTGAGCAGGGGAGGGTCAGAGGGAGAGGGAGATACAGAATCTGAAACAGACTCCAGGCCCTGAGCTGAGCTGTCAGCACAGAGCCTGACTCGGGGCTCGAACCCATGAACCGTGATATCATGACCTGAGCCGAAGTCGGACACTTAACTGACTGAGCCACCCAGGCGCCCCTTGCTACAGATGTTTTTAATCACAAATAATCAAATCACAAATAATTACAAATAACAAAAAACTAAAGAGAGTTTTAAAGAGTGTAAGAGTAGCAGATGTAAGGGACAGCCATTATGCCTAATACTGAGATAGCACATCTCAGGAAGCCTCTCCCTGCTGTCCAGGACTGACTGAGTGAGTCCTTGTTGGAGACAACATGGTCATGGCTCATTAAATGGGAAGAAGTCACTGGGAACCTGTGCCGGTGGAACTTGCTTAGAAATCCACCCTCCAGAACTTGCTGGCACTTCTGTGGTTCTGGGGAAAGCTATTTCTGGGGAAGTGTCACCTGGAAGCCCCTGTTACAAAACTGCCTGATAAGGTGCTATGGAAAACTTCTGGGTGCTTCTGGCCACCAAGAGAAGCATGAGCAGATACTAGAGAAGCTGCCACGGTGCAGGAGTGTGCCACAGAGTGCACTGGCACCAGGAAGCAAAACCTATTCTTCCTGAAATGCTTCTGCAAAGCCTTCTACCTACAAAGCTTGTCTTCATGTTAGATAGGAAAGGAAAAATGTTTTAAAGGCCCAGATCCATTTTCTCAGAGCAGGCGGTAAAAGTGAGTTTAGACCATTGTGGCAGTACTTTGATTACTGGCTCAAGGTCTCATCAAATTGTGAGATCCACAAACTTGTCAGTAACAGCAGTAGAGTTGGCCCAGGACCAGGTGGCTCCACTGATGAATTCTACCAAACATTTATTTTTAAATTAAATTTAATTTAGTTTTTAATCAATCAGTTAATTATTTTTTAGTTTTTAAATACAGTTTATTGTGAAGTTGGGTTTCCACGTAACACCCAGTACTCATCCCAACAAGTGCCCTCCTCCATGCCCATCACCCATTTTCCCCTCTCCCCAATCCTGCATCAACCCTCAGTTTGTTCTCAGTATTTAGGAGTCTCTTATGGTTTGCTTCCCTCCCTCTCCTTAACTATTATTTTTCCTTTCCCCTCCGCTATGGTCCTCTGTTAAGTTTCTCCTGTTCTACATATGAGTGAAAACATGGGGTATCTGTCTTTCTCTGCCTAACTTATTTCACTTAGCATAACACCCTCGAGTTCCATCTACGTTGCTACAAATGGCCAGATTCCATTCTTTCTATTGCCTTTCCATTGTATAGATAAACCACATCTTCTTGATCCATTTGTCAGTGGATGGACATTTAGGCTCTTTCCATGATTTGGCTATTGTTGAGAGTGCTGCTATGAACATTGGGGTCCATGTGCCCCTATCCATCAGCACTCCTGTATCCCTTGGGTAAATTCCTAGCAGTGCTATTGCTGGGTCATAGGGGAGTTCTATTGTTAATTTTTTGAGGAACCTCCAATGTTTTCCAGAACAGCTGCACCAACAGTTTAAGAGGGTACTCATTTCTCCACATCCTCATCAACATCTGTAGTCTCCTGATTTGTTCATTTTAGCCACTCTGACCGGCATGGGGTGGTATCTCAGTGTGGTTTTGATTTGTTTTTCCCTGATGATGAGTGACATTGAGCATCGTTTCATATGTCTGTCGGGCCATCTGGATGTCTTCTTTGGAGAAGTGTCTGTTCATGTCTTCTGCCCATTTCTTCATTAGATTATTTGTTTTTTAGGTGTGGAGTTTGGTGAATTCCTTATAGATTTTGGATACTAGCCCTTTATCCAATAGGTAATTTGCAACTATCTTTTCCCATTCCGTGGATTGCCTGTTAGTTTTGTTGATTGTTTCCTTTGCCATGCAGAAGCTTTTTATCTTGATTAGGTCCCCACAGTTCATTTTTGCTTTTGATTCCCTTGCCTTTGGAGATGTGTTGAGTAAGAAATTGCTGCAGTTGAGGTCAAAGAGGTTGTTTCCTGCTTTCTCCTCTAGGGTTTTGATGGTTTCTCTGTCTCACATTCAGGTCCTTCATCCATTTTGAGTTTATTTTTGTGTATTCTACCAAACATTTAAAGAATATCCATTGTTTGCCAACTCTTTCGAAATAGAAGGGGAGAACACATACCAATGCATTCTGTAAGGCCAGTATCACCCTGGTATCAAAACCAAAGATACCACCAGAAAAGCAAACTACAGATTAATATCCCTTATGAATATAGACACAAAATCCTCAACCAAATATTAGCAAACTAAATCCAGCATTCTATAAAAACGGCTATACACCATGACCGAATGGGATTTATTCTAGGATTGTAGTCTTTTAACATCTGAAATCAATTAATATACCATACCCAAGGGCAAAAGCCACATTATTACCTGAATAGATTTAAAAAAAAAAAGGCATTTTAAAAAGCCAGCACCCTGTCATGATGAAAACACTCAATAAACTAGGATTGGAAAGGAGCCTCCTCAACCTAAGAAAGGGCATCGATGAAAACCCCCAGCTAACATTGTACTTAATGGTGAAAGTTTGAAAGCTTTTTCCCTCAGATCAGGAATGAGACAAGGAAGTCTGCTCTTACCACTTCTGTTCAGTATTGTACTAGAGATTCTATCACAAATAGTTCAGGAAGAAAAAGAAATAAAAGATACCCAGACTCTGGAAAACAATGAAGTAAACTCTTAGAAGAAAACAGAGAGCTGAGTCTTTTGACCTTGGATTGCCAGTGGTTTCTTAGATAGGACACCAACAAAAGCACAAACACCCAAAGGAAAAAAGTTGGACTTTATTGAAACCTTTGTGCTTGAAAGGCACCATTAAAAAAGTGAACAGACAACCCACTGAATGGGAGAAAATATTTGAAAATCATGTATTGGATAAGGGACATGTATCTAGAATATATAAACAACATCTACAACTCAATTATACACAGGTGGCCCAACTTAAAAATGCACAAAGGATCCAAATTAACATTTTTTCAAAGAAAATATATGAATGGCCAATAAACACATGAAAAGATGCTTAAAGTGATTAGTCCAAGAAATGCAAAGTGAAACCACAATCATACACCATTTTACCCCCACTAGGATGGCTATAATTAAAAAGATAATAACAAGTGTTGATGTTGTGGAGAAATCAGAACCCTCATGTTGCTGGTGGGAGTGTAAAATGATGCAGGCATTTTGGAAAAGTTTGACAGTTCCTCACAAAGTTAAGCACACAGTACCATATAACATGACAGTTCCACTCCTAGGATATAATTCAAAGACTGAAAGCCAAATCTACACAAAAACTGCACATGAGGGGCACCTGGGTGGCTCATTCGGTTAAGCATCAGACTTCAGCTCAGGTGATGATCTCATGATTCGTGGGTTCGAGCCCCGCATCAGGTTCTGTGCTGACAGCTCAGCCTGTTTCAGATTCTGTGTCTCCCCCTCTCTGCCCCTCCCCTACTTGTGCTGTGTCTCTGTCTCAAAAATAAATAGAAAAAAATTTTTAAAAATAAAATGAAAATGAAAATTATATCTTTGAGGGAACAATTTTAAAAAACCCAAAAAACAGAAATTGCACGAGTGTTCATAGAATCATTCAAAATAGCCAAAAAACACAAACAGTATAAATGAACATCAGCTGCTAAATGGGAAAACAAACTGTGGCATATAATGCAATATTATTTAATCCTGAAAAAGAACAAAAGGTATTGATAAACGCTACAATGTGTTTGCATCTAGAGAACAGTATGCTAAGTGAAAGAAACCAGATACAAAAGGCTACATTTCTGTTTATACGAAATATCCAGAATAGATAAATCTGTAGAGAAAGAAAGTTACCAGGGGCAGGGAGAAAGGAGAATGAAAGTTATTTAATGAGTTCAGTTTCTGTTTGGGAAGATGAAAAACCTGGAGATGGATGGTGGTGGCAGTGGCACAGCAGTATCAGTGCACTTAATGCCACTGTGCTGTCCGCCTAGAAATGGTTAAAATGGTAAATTTTATGTTTACCACAATAAAATATTTTCACAGAAAAAGAAGAGGGATATGTGAAGCAAATGTAACAAAAAAAAATCTAGTAATTGTTGAACCTGGATGATGGTTGTATGGTTGTGTGGTTTTTTGTTAATTCTTTAAAATGTTTATTTTTGAGAGAGAAAGAGAACAAGTAGAGGAGGTGCAGAGAGAAAGGGGGACAGAGGATCCGAAGTGGGCTCTGCACTGACAGCAGAGAGCCCAATGTGGGGCTTGAACTCACGAACCAGGAGCTCATGCCCTGAGCCAGAGTTGGATACTTAAATCGACTGAGCCACCTCGGTGACCCTGGTTTCATTTATTTTTTTAATGTTTATTTATTTTTGAGAGAAAGAGACAGAGTGCCGACAGGGAAGGGGCAGAGAGAGAGGGAGAGAGGGAGACAGAATCCGGAGCAGGTTCTAGGCTCCGAGCTGTCAGCACAGAGCCAAATGCAGGACCTGAACTGTGAGATAATGACCTGAGCCAAAGTCGGATGCTCAACCGACTAAGCCACCCAGGCTCCCTCCTGGTTTTTAAAATCTATTCTAGTTTTGTTTCAAAATTTTCATAATTGAAAAATCATGTGAGATATAAAATCTAGATATATTCTTAATGACTGTTCAGCATGATGGAGCAAATAATGGAAAGTTATTGCAAAACAAAAAATAAACGCAGCTTTAACCATGCCTTTCACCTGCCTAACTCCAGGGGGCATCCTGTCACTTGCAAGAAAAAAAACAAGATTGACAACTGGCCTCAGCTCACTCTGCCACCTTTATCCTGCTTCTCTCTGACTTTCATTTCTTCTGAGTAATACCAGGTCACTTTCACATTTATCACATATGTGCCCTGATCTGTGCCATTCAAGCCATGTATGCTCTCTGCTTAAAATTCTTCTTACTGCAACAAACCAATCTCCCTCTCCCTTCTTAACCTTTCCTTCAGAATTTGGGCTGGATCGCCAGCTTGTCCAGGGAATATCTTCTGATACCGGCTTGGAGTTAACTGCCCCTCATCTGTTTCCATAGTCCACTGTCCATAATTTATCATAGCAGGAAACCGAGACTGACACTACCAAACTTATACACGTGCACATGTACACATGCCTGGAATGTAGAAACTGGTATATCAAATGCATTGCATGAAAGTCTGTGAGTTTCTCTACCTGGAAGAGCTCTTAACATAAACTTGCTAAATATTTCTCCAGCTTTATGAGTATTTTATGTCACAGATCCCTGCAGGGATTACTTAACATACTTTTTCTCTAGGCTAAAAACAATATAGGAAAAACAGTAATATGAATCACCACCTCACCACTACCCCCAGAAAAATTCACTTCTAATTTTCATCTAAATAATGTAGAGATAAGTGATTTATTTTGAAAAGTCTACAAGACTTTTTGTAAAAGTTTTTTTTTTTACTTGAGCGTAGTTGACACACAATGTTAACATTAGTTTCAGGTACAACATAGTGATTCGACAAGCTTATAGCTGGTTTTCAAAGTCTTGTAGAGATAAAAGTCTATCAGGTTTTTGAAAAATAGCTGTGGTTGCCAGAGGCTGGGGGAGGGGAGAAATAGGAATAACTCTTTAATGGGTACAGAGTGTCAGATGGAAATGTGAAAAAAGTCCCTCTAGTTCCTCTCCAGAGGCAGCCACCCTCAGCTGCAATTCATTTCTTTAGAAAATAACTAGCCATGTTTTGGGGGGGTGGAGGTGGGGATAGCCTCCTGGCCATTGGGTTAGGGGACCAAGTGGTATACAGACTTTGAGCTGCTCCACCTCCTATCAGCCTTTTACCATACATAGTGTCTGTGCCTTCAAGGGCTGCATCTCCGCAGGGTTCTGTGGAGCAAATAGGCTCACCTGTGTTCAGAAGGCCACCTGCAGCTACTTCAGGTGGAAACTATCCTCTGCTGGTTACCACTTCTTCCAGATTCTGTCTTACATTTGTTGAAAACTTTCATCTGCTATTGTCTCCTCTTCTTGTCCAGTGGATCCTTTATGGTCTAAGTGTATGGCCAGTTCATCATTGTATGGGCCATTTGTCTTTTTATTAACAGAAATCTGCCAGTACTGCATTTATTGTTGATTAAGCGGAGAAATGCAAAATCTGCACACCTGGGTCAGACTCTAGGCACTACTTAGTTGTCAGAGCCTTTAAACACCCATGAAAAGGCACAGAGGTCAGCTCTTCTTCCATGCTTGTGGAACTTCCCCAAATCTCACTCTAAAACAAAATGTGAGATTTCTGCTCCCCGACCCTGCCAGTTACACGCAGCATTTTATGCTTTAATGAGGTGTAATTTAAATACTATACATTTCACCCACTTTGTACAATTCAGTGATTTTTTTCAGTAGGTTTGTGAGTTGTGCAACTATCATGAACATTCAGCTTTAGAACATTTCGGTCACCCTAAAAAGGTCCCTCATGCCCGCCTGCAATCAATTCCCATATCTACCCCAGCCCCACGGAAGGACCAATCTATATTCTGTCTCTCTAGTATGCCATTTATGGACATTTCATATGGATGGAATCATACAATATGTAGATTTCTTTGTGTCTGGCTTCTTTTATTTAACATGTTTTGTGTTTCATCTATGTTTGTAGTAAATCATTCCTGTAGTAAATCATATTAGTAGTAAGTCATTCCTTTTTATTTCTGAATAGTATTCTGTTGTATGGATACACCACATTTTGCTTATCCATCTACAAGTTGATGACCATTTGGGTTGTTTTCACTTTTTGGCTCTTATGAATAATGCTTTTAACGTTTGCATAGAAGTCTTTCTGTGGATGTATGTGTTCATTTCTCTTGGATAAGGTACCTAGGAGTGGAATTGCTGGGCTATATATTTATTTATTTATGTAAACATTTTTAATGTTTATTTTCATTTTTGAGAAAGAGTATGAGCAGGGGAGGGGCAGAGAAAGAGGAAGACACAGAATCTGAAGAGGCCTCTATGTGCTGACAGCAGTAAGCCGAATGAGGGGCTTGAACTAATGAGCTGCTAGATCATGACCTGAGCAGAAGTTGGATGCTCAACCGAGCCACCCAGGTGCTCCTGATAAATTTATTTTTAACCTCTTAAGAAACTGCCAAATTTTTCTAAGCTACCCCATTTTATTCCACCATTAATGTATAAAGGTTCTAGTTTCTCCACATCCTCACTAACACTTATTATTGTTCTTTTGATTAAAGCCATCTTAGTAGGTGTGAATATTTTGTAATTTTAATTTGCATTTCCCTAATGATTAGTAGGCATTTGTAGATCTTATTTGATGAAATGTCTATTCAGATCTTTTGCCCATTCTTATTTATTTTTTTAAATATTTAGTTTTGAGAGAGAAAACATGAGCAGGGGAGAGGAGAGGAAGAGAGGGAGAGGGAGATTCTCAAGCAGCCTCTGCGCTGTCAGCACAGAGCTGGACGCGGGGCTTGAACCCATGAACTATGAGATCATGATCAAGAATCAGACCAACTGAGCCACTCAGGCACCCCTGCTCATTTTTAAACTGTGTGGCCTGTCTTATTGAATTATATAATTTCCCAGTCTGTGGCCTGTTTTTCATATTTGTAACAGTGTCTTTTGAAACATACTTTGAATTTTGATGACATCTAGTTTACCAATTTTTTCTTTTTAGATTGTGTATTATGAAAATTGGTAGTGGAACCCAGTGTCTATATTTTAGAATCATGAAACATCTGATTTTTTATAAAACAAAGTTTTAAACTATAGCTCTCTGATAATAAAAACTCATTTATTTACTCACCTAAGAATGTCAAATACTGTGCCTATGTTCATAACTCAGATGCTTTCATAGCTGGCTTTTTAAGCTAACATTTGTAAACTAACCAACAGCTTGCAGACTTTTGTGTATATTTGTTCCACAGGTTTTTTCAAAAAAATTTAAGTGTGGGTTTTAATTTTAAGTTTACTTATTTATTTTGAGAGAGAGTGTGTGCAAGCATGGGAGGGACAGATAGAGAGGAAGAGAGAATCCCAAGCAGGCTCTGTGCAGTCAGTGCAGACCCTGACGGGGGCTCGAACCCACGAACCATGAAATCCTGACCTGAGCCGAAATCAAGAGTTGGATGTTTAACTGACAGAGCCACCCAGGCGTCCCTTTTAATGTTTTATTATGGATGGCTCCACATAAAAGTTGACAGACTGGTATCATGAGCTTCCATGTAGCCAAAATACAGCCTCTGTGGCCACCAATGCTGCTACATGTACACCCATGGGAAAAACAGTTAACCTTTAATAATCAGATTTCACTTGAAATTTTTAGTTTTTAATGAGTTACTCCAGAACCCAGTATGGGTTCAAAGATTGGCAAGAACAGTATCACCTTTGGGTTGCTTTTACTTCAGTTTACTACCAAATCAGCAAATAAGCTGTCAGAGTGCACAGAGTCCAGGATACAGCTGCTTTCCCACTGTCTCGGAGGTGTCTGAAGTTCAAGGATGACTTCCAGGGCTTAGTGCCCTGTATAACTGGAAGGTGGCAGAGTGGCTAAGTCTTTACTCAACGTGCCCCCAGAGTCGCATTAGGCACCTCCTTGCTGTGTCAGGTACATAGTCTTATTTCTTGCTGCTTTAGTAGGCTAACAGCATGCCTCTTTTTGAACTTCCACATTCATCTTCTTTTATTTATTTATTTATTTTTAAATTTTTTTAAAAATTTATTTCTAGGAGAGAGAGAGACAGCGTGAGCAGGGGAGGGTCAGAGAGAGACCGAAACAGGCTCCAGGCTCTGAGCTGGCAGTCAGCACAGAGCCTGACGCGGGGCTCGAACCCATGAACCGCGAGATCATGACCTAAGCGAAAGTCGGATGCTTAACCGACCAAGCCACCCAGGCGCCCCTCATCTTCTTTTAATAAAGCAAATGACATTACTGACTTTCCCTCATGGTAGCTGAATCTGGCTGCCCCAGTGGAGAAAGATACGGTGGTGTAATAACTTAAGGTTCAGAGATAATGCCTACAAAACTCCCACCTATAAGCCTGATGTAGTACTTTACTCAAATGGAAGTTGTTCTTTTTAATAGTATTCTAGTTATTCAGAGGTTCACAGTGGAAATGTTAACAAGCATTTAGGAAAAGGAGGACCAGACCTGAGATTTGTAGAGCAGCTTGGAGTTTAGGGGTTTTAAAAAAGTAGCTGCCGTCCTTAGCAGTGAGCTCTTTACACAGCACAGCACTTGGTTCTGATTGTGGACTCTGGAGCTGTTCCTATCACTTGCAGGCTCTGTGACTTTTCTGTGGGGATAATAACATATCAACATAACTTGAGTTTTGAGTTAATATAAAGCAGCCAGAATAATATTAGGCATGTATTACTATATACGTGTTTGCTTTTTATTTTTTATTAAGCTTATATGGTAGGACCATTTCACTCCTGACTACATTCTTTTCTTTGAGTTACAGAAGGCTCCCAGATGGAAATGACACAATTGCTTTCTTGGTTGTTATTCTGATTCTTCTTGTCAAAGCTCTGTAAAACCTATCGCAAGTATGGCAAAACCAAGCAATCATGCTTGGATTCAGATGGGAACTGAAACTGAGAGTTCATCCTGGTACTGTGCGGGACTCCTGCAAGCAGCATCCTAGGCACTCTGCCATGGACAGGTCTCAGCTGCTCTATCTGCAGCTCCCCCTACCACCAACTTTCTTCCTTACCCTCTACCCTGATTTTTTTCTCTCCCTCATAACTGCTGCTTACTCAGGATTTCTCTCTCATTCCTTTGGTGTGCTCATGACCATTACGACTCCTTTGGCCTTGTTTTACCTCATTACTTTTCGGCCCAAAGTCTCATGACCAGCTAATTCACTTCTGATTTCTCAGTTCAAGTCCCACAGAGCATGAATATGTGTGGACAGAACTTTTTGGCTTGGCAGCCTCATGGATCAGTGGCCAGTCTGTGGCCTGGTTGCTTAGTTACTTGCCCCATACTAGTTGGTAGGTAGGGGGAGCTGAAATTAAAAAACTACAAAGGTTGACAGCCTAGACCTTCCCTTTCAGGAGGATGTAGCGAGGTGAGGTGTCAGGTGTGAATGCCAGGTGTGTGCGCTGCTACAGTAGACAGGGCCTATCCAGGGTTCCTAGAGACTGTGAGAGGAGTTTCCAAATCTTTTCTGTGGGTCCAGCATTGAATATGTAAGCAAATGTCAATTGATAGCTTCACAGTGTACCCCAATATACTTTAATCTCACCCTTATTTTAAACCTGTAACATTTCATTTTTTTAATGTTTATTCATAGTTGAGAGAGACAGTGTACGAGTGGGGGAGGGGCAGAAAGAGACACAGACAGAATCTGAAGCAGGCTCTAGGCTCCGAGCTGTCAGCACAGAGGCCGATGGCAGGGCTTGAAATCACGAGTCATGAGATCATGACCTGAGCTTGGATGCTCAACTGACTGAGCCACCCAGACACTCCTCGTTTAATAAGTAATATATACTAAGAGCAAGGCTCTGTTTTAAGAGCTTTGTATGTCTTAACTCATTAAATCCTCATAACTAAGCTTTGTGAATTTGGTATTATTATTATCCATACCTTATAGATGAAGCTGAGGGACCTGCCCCTGTCACATATTCACTAAGTCAGGGTTTGGATCCAGGCACCCTGGGTTCAGACAGCCCTATATTACATTATCTTTCATAGGTAACTGGACTGAGCTTTCCAGAAAAGCACACCTCTTAGAACTTTGTGTGGTAAAAGGCACATAGGGGCGGCCCATTCAAATTTATGTGTTTGCTTGTTTCCCACTCTTCATTTAGAATATTGTCAGTTTTTTACATTTTTTATTTAGACTTTTTTTTTTTTTTTTTTTTTTTTAAGAGACAGGACTACAAAATGGGAAGAACATAGACTTTGGAATCAGATAGTTCTGGATTGGAACACAGGCTCAAACATCTATCTAACCTAGTGCAAATAATGTTACCTGGGCCACCATGCCCTCATATTACCTACGCATGTGAGACTTTACTAATTGATTACAATATTGTTTCTTACTGAGCTGAGAATCCTTTTCATGATTACTCAAGACAGGGGACTTACAGTTAGTGGGAGTTGTGCCAGGAGGTAGAACTCTTTTCTTTAGGCCCAGATATACAGATGAGCTATCCAAGCCATTTCTTCAGTAGCCCATCCAAACCTGTCTCTGTTTCCTTTTAGTCTCTTCTTCACCTTGTAACAAATAGGTTTTGGGAAAAGTTGTCTGTGGTGATCCTGAACTTGCGCCTTTATGAGACTCAGAAGGAAGAAAAGTACAAACCTATTAGCCGTTACCCTATTCCTTACAAGAAGGACCTGCCTTTTGATATTATAGAGCTCACGGAGGAGGTAGAAAAGGAGGTAAGACGCTCCCTTGTGCAGGGAGTCAGCCAGTACGGACTGTGTCAGGCAGAAAGGAAGCCCTGGGACATGTTGCCCCTGTCTGCCCCAGCGTCCACTCTGGACAAACCCTTTGGGGGCCAGTTGTAACCCAATCAGAAGGACATATTTGTTTCTTCTTAGGCCCTTGTGTTCTGGGACTGTTCTTTGTCATTCAGTCCTCTGCCCTAATAAATCTCTGAGGTTTATTTTATAGTAGTTTCCTTTAGCACTATAATATCACATGGACATAGAACCACTGACATACATGCTAGCTGCTTAAAGTGTGAGAGGTACCTTGCTGCTTCCTATAATGACATGTTGGTAAAATAAGAAAACTTAAGGGGCACCTGGGTGGCTCAGTCGGTTAAGCGTCCAACTTTGGTGGCTCAGGTCATGATCTCACGGTTCGTGGGTTCGAGCCCCGCGTCGGGCTCTGTGCTGACAGCTAGCTCAGAGCCTGGAGCCTGTCTTCAGATTCTGTATCCCCCTCTCTCTCTGACCCTCCCGTGCTCATGCTGTCACTCTCTGACTTTCAAAAATAAAATAAAAAAGCATAAAAAATTATTAGAAAAATAAAATGAAATTGTGTTACCATGGGCATTTTACAGGTCAAAACATCATTATAATTAGTGGCTGCATAATATAGTATTACATACTAGAAATATTTTAGTTCAGCAGTCTCCCAGTCTTGGACATTTAGAGCTTGTAATTATCTTTTTTAACATTCCCAAATTATTTCCTCAGGATACTTTTGAAAGTTGGTACTCCATGTTGCCAAATTATAAGACCCTTCTTTGAGCACAGACATTTGCTTTAAGCTTTTATTTTTCAAACTTGGTGGTAGAACTTAGAGGATTTTTTTTTTCCAAACAAAATCTTGTATGGAATCCATTATATAAGAAAGATAAAAATCCACCTGGCTCTGCAGGGAAAGATTTGGAGCCCTCAGCCTCTCCCTCAGTATCATCTTCACTTGTCCATACCTCTCCACTTCCCCACCTCTTCCCCAGCCCCGGCCTCTGGCTGATTTATATGGTTCTTTAAACTATGTTTTCTCACCCATTAATGAATTGTCAGCATCTGTTATCAGGGTACTTTTCCCTACAGGTAACAGAAAATCCAATTCAGTTCATGTAACTATAAGGAAAGTTCAGTGTCTCACATAACAGCAGGTCCAGAGACAGGGTGATTCCTGGGTTGTTAAGTCCAGTGGCTAAGTGATACAGTGAGGATGAGGCTCTTAGCTTTTTTTGGTTCTGTCTTCCTCAGTGTGATGATTCTGGGCTCACACTTGTCCCCTCCCAATCACAAGATGGCTGAAGCAGCAGCAAACATTACCTCCTTGCACAACCCCTGGGAGGGGTTAGGAGGGTGCATCCCTTCCTCATATTCCTTTTGGAGGGAGAAGAAAGTTCCCAGCTAATTTCCCCTCATTTCTTACTGGGCAAGATGGTGTCATATGCCTACCTAGACCAATCACTGAGAAGTGGAATTGAATAACCATCATTGGTTTAGACAAATCAAGATTCACCCACTAGAGTTGGGGAAGGGCTTATCCTTACTGGAAAACCATGGCAGTCTGGTATCTGAACAATATACAGGTTCTGTTGTCAAGGAAGGAGGGAAGAAATGGCTGCTGGGTAGCAGCCAATAGTTGTCTGCCATAATGTCTCATTAGGAAATATACTGACAACCCAATGTCAGAATTCCAGGGCTGCCTCTTACTTTTGGTATGGCCTTGACCAAGTCACTCAACATCTCTGGGCCTTAGTTTCCTTATCTGTAGACTGGTGGTAGTGATACCTGCCTTATATACCTTACAGAGTTGCAGAGAAGGATGTATGAAAGAACTTTACAAAGTACTTTACTAACATTAAGGCTTGTTATTAATTTATTCTTATAAATAAATAAGCACCACCAGCCCCTTGTGGAAAGGTAGGAAATCAGTAACACATAAATTCTGAGAAGTGTCTTTTGGTTCAGTTATAAAATTCAAAATCTAAATTTTATAAAATGACATATCAAAAAAGTCACACATACCTTTAGAAGAAACACTGCAAGTTATAAATACCCTAAGGAGGTATGTGTGGGTTGTACTTTGACACCAAGGCTGTGGCCTTCCTATGATTGCATTCAGCATTCAGCAGACCGTATGGTGATCCCAGTTACTGATTACCTATTCTGCTCTTAATTTTCATTTTATGTTTCCCTGTTTTTTTTTCTTTCTTCCCTGCAGACAGAATTTTTACCAAATGTATCTAAAGTAATGTCTCACCGGCCATTGGAATTCAGAGCCTTCTTTGCGTATTACAGTGTCATCTGCAACAAGGAAACAGGTAAATAGAAAAACAGTGCTAAATCGTTTTTGGATGAGATCCAGGTGCCTGCTTGCTAGAGTTCTTCCCATATAGTTCCATATCAGTGTGGAGCTAGGGAGAGGTTCCAAAAGACTGCAGTTGGCTGAGATATCCTCTGGATTCTGAAGCTGGGTTCTGAATGTAACTATGTAATTATAGATACAGACTCTAAATAAGTTAGGTGATGACTATGGCTCATCTTTCTTACTTTGGGCTTAAAAGTCCTCTGGCTCCATATAGTCCCCTGAATAAAGCTCGGGGACTTGAGCCTGCCAGTCATGGATTTCTTACTTAGGATTCAAGTTAGGTTGCTGTTATCCAGACTCAAAGATACATTGGTTTAAACAAGATATTTTTCTCTGTCTCACCTAACAGTCCCCATGTGAGCTGCTAAGGGCCAGTGTAGTGTTGGTTACTGTCTGGGATTGCCCTTGCCTACATGCTCATGCTGACTCACCACTGCTACCATCAGAAAGAGGAGGGGCATTTGTGGGTACACATTCCTTTCCTTTAGAGTCATGACATGAAAGTCACATCACTTCTCTTTATGTCCCACTGGCCAGAACTTTATCACATCATCACACTCAGCTGCAAGGGAAGCTGTGTATGCCATGTGCCTGGCTAAGATGAAGGGATTCTGTTATTGAAGAGGAGACAGTAGGTACTGGAAGACAGTGTGTCACAATGACTCTCTGTGGCCTGACAGCAGCCTGCCTTCCCAGCCTCATTCTTCTCGGCCCCTCTTTATGTTCTATCTATTGGAATCCAGGTGGGCTACATTTAACTCTGAAGCTTTCAGATCTCTTGATTTCTCCAGTCTTCACCTTTGTTCACCCTCTGCTACGCCTCTGAGATACCTTTTTTTCTGTCTGTGCTTTGTGAAGCTGATCTTTCCTTCAAAGTCCATCTCACCTGCCTTTACTTACAAGTGACTCTTCCTCCTGTTCAGCTCCCAGCATCCTTCATCTGTCCTTTTCCAGTGGCATACAGAGTGCTATCTGCCTTATCTTTCCACAGCTTCTCTGTCCTAGTGGGAAGAGACAGATCCTATGTTCATGTCTGAGTTCTGCCATAGAGGTTGCACATGAACTTCAACAAAGTACTTAAATGTCTCAAAGCTTTGGTTTCCTTACTAGTAAAATGGTATTAATACCTACTCCACAGTGCTGGTATGAGGGTGAAATAAGATTACATATCTACCAGAATGGTACCCAGTCCCAAAATGAATCCCCACCTTCTTTGCCTCTCCCTGTCCCCATAGAGTAGGTCCCCTAATGTTAGGAAGTCTCTTCTTCTCCCTTCTCCTTTGAAAGTGTTAGTCCAATACCTGATGTACCTCAGAAAATGTTTCTGGAATTTTAGTAATATATTCAACACATATTTTCGGAGCAACCTCTATATGACAGCCACTCCTCTGGGGATATGGTGGTGAATAAGTCAGAAAAACTTCTAGACTTTCAAACATATTCTAGAGAGGAAAAAAGAATGAACAGCTACACAAAATAAAAGAACAGGTTAACTTCAGAAGTGTTAAGTATTATGAAGAAAATGAAATAGCTGGTAGCAAGAGACTGGGAATGGATGCACTCTTGCTGACGTATGGCTGAACCTGTCTAGGTTATCCTAAGCTGCTCTCCAGGGCTTCTGAACTGCTCTCTTCTCTCCCTCCTTTGGGCAGCTCAGCAGAGTTGACAAGGAACTCATTATTATGGTGACCATCCTGGCCAACAGGTGCCCATACTGCATGGTTGTCCACAGTGCCTGGTACAGGATCTTCTCAAAAAACCCAGTGTTCTCTGACCAGGTTTGTGCCCACCTCCCCTGTGCCAGTCTCAGGGCTTCTTCATACCTGAGGAAAGGGAAAGGTCCATGCCACTGTATGGTGCAGGGAACCCCTCCCCACCGCCCCCCTTGCTCTTCTCATTGCTTGAGTTCCCTTCCAGTCCCATCACTGTGCCCACCTGCTTCTGTGTATGCATGACATTTGGGACTAGGGATTAGCTCTGCCCCTGCTTTGTGCCAGACCTGGTCCTGGATACTTGGCATACATTCTCTCAAATGCACAGTTTCCCCTCAAAGTTGAGCCTTATTATAACCATTTTATCCTTGAGGATCAGAGCTGTAACTTAATATGGGGCATGCAACTAGAATATGGCAGAGTCCATATTCAACGCTTGCGCTCTTTCTGCTACATTATACTGGTTTACATTTGCCAGTGCAAATTTAGTCTAGCCATTAATTATCCCTAATGGGCCCAAAACAGTTTCTTACATTTTTATTTATTTCTTGCTGCTGGCCCCAAGCCTATGCTTGTCTCTCTCTCATTTCTAGAACTGCCTCCATCGTCTCTTTCCTACCAAGACTAGTTGTGAAATGAGTCTCAATCCCCCAGCCAACAGCTTACTATCTCCATCCAAAGTCAGGTCCTTTGGGTATCAGAGGTCATGCTAATTCTTCCCAGAGAAATGGACCAAGGATAAAGACACAGCAAACATGGGTTTGTCACCAAGCTTACAAAGTCCTACTGATCCCTACAGTGAAATTCCTGATCCTCTGGGCCGGGAAAGAAACATCTCTTCTCTGTATTTATTCCTGTGGTTGAAGGTCATCAGTCTTCTACCCCCCAACTTACCCTCCTGATCTCACCTTGCAAACTGTTCTTGAAGGGCCTTTGTTGCCATCCTGAAGATAATTTCAGGACAGGTACATCCTCTCCCCTTTGCCCTGCTGAGAGCCTCCTGCCTAGTTGCCAGACTCTTGTTCTTTCAAGATCATTCTCTAGGCATTGCTTCCCTAGTGGCCATAGAGTATGCTGTCACACTATGGTTTGCTGAACTTTTCTTCTATTTTTAGGTGTTTAGTAGTTTTCAGTATTTTGCCTGAGAAGGGGTAATGATTAAAAGTATAATCTTTGGAATCAAATACACTTGGATTCAGATCCTAGCTCTACCACTTTCCAACTGTGTGACCTTGGGGAAGTCACTTTACCTCTCTGAACTTTAGTTTCTTTGCCAATAAAATGGGGTGATAATAAAAATACTACTTCCTAGGATCTTTATAAGAAATAAGATAATATTGGGGTGCCTGGGTGGCTCAGTCA
This sequence comes from Hyaena hyaena, assembly GCF_003009895.1. Lineage (NCBI taxonomy): Eukaryota > Metazoa > Chordata > Mammalia > Carnivora > Hyaenidae > Hyaena > Hyaena hyaena. The sequence goes on along the minus strand of NW_024080724.1, from coordinate 2,298,370 downwards.
GCTAAGCATCTGACTTTGGCTCAGGTCATGGTCTCACAATTCGTGAGTTTGAGCCCCACATTGGGCTCTGTGCTGACAGCTTAGAGCCTAGAGCTTGCTTTGTATTCTGTGTCTCCCCCTCTCTCTGCCCCTCCCCTGCTCACACTCTCTCAAAAATAAATAAACATAAAAAAGGAAGAAGTAAAATAATAGGAAGCATTGAGCACATTGTTAGCACATAGTAATTGCTAAGTGTCGGCTATTAATTTTGCAAATATTGAGTCTTGTTTGGGGTTAATTGGATGCAAAGGGAAAATGATCTGAGCTTCACTTTACTCATATGAAAAGGTTTGCATTTAGGGTCCTTATTTAGAATCTCTGAGTCTTGGTTCTGAGATTTTTGATGCCATAGTGTTTAGAGGAGAAAGAGGAGGTGCTTGTAGCTGGAGTGAGCAAACAAGACTTCTGGCAGAGGTGGTGCTGAGCCACAGTTTCAGGTTTGCATCCCACTGGGCTTGATCAAGTTTAACTGGAAAGTTTATTTTGGCCTGACTTTGCCCCTTTACTCCAACCTTGGATTTTTTTTTCATTTTCTTAGGCCCTTTGTTTTATTGGCTATATTGGGAGGAACAGATTCTGCTTCTGGCTGTGTTTTCTTACACGTCTGTGTGAACTGGAGTAAGTATGATCTCCCTGCTCGAGAAAAAGGCAGTGCTGGAGTTTGTACTTGCTGTTTTCCAAGCTGATCATATAACAGATGACCATTTCAAAAAGCTGAAGTACATGGCTTCAGTTGAGAAGATGCCTGAGCTATTGCTTCCATTTCAGGGTTGTTTTTGTTTTTTTTGGGTTTTTTGTTTGTTTGTTTGTTTGTTTGTTGCCATGTCCAGCTGCCTTGCTCATTTTGTCAGTTTTGTTCTCAACAAAGAATTCTATCTGATGGGCAGAACCAATGATGTCAAAGACATCAGGACTGAACCTACTGCTCCAAAAGTATAACAGCCTAAACAGAAAGACCAGTGTTTATCTTTCAGGCACATTGCATTATAACACATCCCTTAGGAAGTAATTTTTTAAAAAACCTCTAGTCAGTGGATAGGGAAGAAAGAAAATGAATTTGCTCCCTGCCTGCTGAATGAGATAGATCCCAAGTGTTGGGGGTATCCAGGGGCGTGTGATACCCGGGTGTAGAGGAAGCGTTAGCTAATTTTAGGAAACCTTTGGAAACCTTTGCCGGTTATTTCCTTGTGTTGTGATCTAAAAGGAACATCAGGGCAAAGAGGTTCAGAGGATGCTTTAGGCATTTCTGAAGAACTGGTATCTGTGAAGTTGAGCAGTTGAAGTTGAAAAATTTTTAGCACTTGAAAATAGTGTTACAAAAATTGGTTTATATAGCCTGTGATTTGCAGTCATTTTCCTTGTTAACAGGACATGGTTGTATTTAAAGGCCTTTTGGTTGTACACAAAGGCAGTGGGTAAATAGGACAGTCACAGTTAGTCTATCTTTAGTACCTTCTCAATTAACTTCCAGTAATTTTTTTTTCTACTGATGGGTTGTAAAATCATGGCCCTCTTAATAGACTTTGAGTCCTTATGTAATTTGTTCTTATTTTAGGTTTTAGTAAAAATTATTTGGAATAACTGAGGGCTCCCATTTTAAGTAGAAGCATAAGAAAGAAAAGGAAAAAAGCAAACCCTGGCATTAATGAATGACTTGTTCTGTGTGTTACAGCCACCGTTCCCTTTTTTGGCCATCTTCTGAATTTTCTCATTATCTAACTACCTGAGATACCTGCAAACCTACAAAATTTTTTCTTTCCATTTGGCTTCTCTAGATTCTCTAAATTGTTAGTGAACATTTCTTAATCAATTTTGGGACTATAGCGTGTTAATTCTGATTTGCCTGAACTGTGAAATCTGATTATCTTGAGGCAGCACAAATTTTCATTCCAGAGCTTATATTTTTCTGTTGAAACTGCATCTTAAATACCTTGGAATATGTAACCTTTTAAAACTGTTCTATTTTACCTATTAAAAACTTAATAATATTGGTAAATGGTCAGTGTTTTATAGACCATAAAATTTTAGCCATTGACCATAACCTAGGGGTCAAGCAGAGGGCCTCTATTATTTGTTGCAGCCAAATGTTGGGGGTCATTAAGGGACATAATTTGTTAATCACAAACAGACCTTTACCCCTTCTGCTCTATGTGGGCAACATGGAGACTTTCCCCAGAGGAATGGCTGCTATGATCTCTAAACTCAGAGGATGCTTGCTTCTTGCTCTTTTTTCAATCAGCTCATGGACAGGAGAGCTGAATAACTAACTTTTCTGGTAGGAGGATCTGCTGAATGTTCAGCTCTATGAATCTCATTCCCTTTACACTGGAGATCATTCAGATCTATCCTCACAAGATAGCTCTTCCTACAAAGATCCTTCAGGTTTATCCTCAGTCAGCAAATGTGAGCTTTCTTTCTTTTTTTTTTTTTACAGAAATGGTTTTTAGTTTTTAATGAACTTGTAAACAAAAAGCTCCCATTTCAAAATAAAAACAAAATCCCAGATCATATAGATGTTTACAGTGATTACATTTATCTAAGCAACATACATACATGTTCAGTTGTAAGATGTTAACTAAAATTCTGTGACAAATATGCTTTTTTTTTTTTTAATACCAAGAACATTATAGAGTTAATGCAGAGTCCTAAGGATAATCTAGTAGTCACTAAGTTTTTCTTAAGTCTTCACTTTAGATGCTGTTATTTCTAGCACAGGTAAGCAGGCAGAGTCTTCCGTACGCTCAAACACTGGAATCTTTGGTAGCTACCATATCAAGCCGGCTTGCAAACAAGAAGCCAACCTTTTTAAGAATGTTTTAAGTGAACAACTTGCAAACCCCAGGGGTGGATAAACCCTAAGAACGCACAATTGTGAGCATTTACAACCATCACAACTGTGGCTGAAAACTGTTCATGCTGTTCTTCTGAAATGAGATCTCAAAGCAGTATAGTTCAAAATAAAAGATTTTAACAAAAAATTGGCATATGCACAATTTCTCCACCAATTTGTGTGTGTCAGCCATTTAGTGAACTTTTCCACTTGAAAAAATGCAGTAGAAAACTGGACACCATGTTTCTCTATCTCAGTTAATATTCACAATTACAGCGGCTACAACTCGGGACATGGCATCACCAATGCTGCCCAGAGCCAGTTTATACTGAAATTAAGTTCTTTACACCAAGTAAATGGTTGTTCACAACCACTGTCTAGTGTACATATGAATTAAAATTCCTAGATCTGGGGAGAAACAAAGGCTGCTCTGGTCATCTGCTCTGCTTCTTCTGTTCATTGATTCATGCTTAGAAACCTTTCATGTTACTCTTGGTTTTGTCACTTTGCTTGCCTGTGGGGGTTTGGGCCTGCTGACCCTGCCCACTTGAAGAGGCTGCCTGCTGTGCTGCTTTCTGCTTTAACATTGTCCAATGAAACGTGTAGTTGTACTGGTAGTTCAGAGTCCTGAAAAGAATGTGGAATAGCTGCCTCAGATACACGTAATCCGGGGCTTCCTCAAAGCGCAGCCCATGACAGTAGTTTAAGTACATGGCAAATTCTGCAGGAAACCCCTTACATAAAACTTCAACAGGAGTGGACATCTTCTTTTCACTTATCTTTTCATATTTTTGCTTTTTTGTCACAGCCTTTAGTCCTTGCCAGGGCAGGCTGGTTCTATTAAAATACATCAAAACATATCCTAATGATTCCATGTCATCTCGGCAACTCTGTTCAATACCAAGATGTGCACTGATGCTAGCATATCGGGCAGTGCCAGTGAGATTTTATCTTCTCTGTATTGTATATGTTGCCTTGTCCTGTTGTCTCTGTACTTTTTGGCTAAACCAAAATCAATAAGGAATAACTTATTACAGTGACGCCCAATACCCATTAGGAAGTTATCTGGTTTAATGTCTGTGTATAAAATTCTTTGTATGCACATATTCAATTCTACTGATCATCTGGTCAGCTAACATAAGTACAGTTTTCATTGTGAACCTTCTTGAACAGAAACTGAAGAGGTCTTCGAGGCTGGGTCCGAGAAGATCCATGACTAGCACATTGTAGTCTTTTTCCTGACCATACCACCGTATGGGGGGGATGCCAACCCCACCTTGAAGAATCTTACAGAGTTTGCTCTCGTACAGCAACTGGGGATGACTGGCCTTCTGAGATTCTAGCTTCACTGCCATTTCCTGCAGGGGAAAGAGCAGCAAATGTGAGCTTTCTACAACACAGCTCTCCTTCAAAAGTTGTCAATACCTAGAAGAGTTGTCCGTTCTTATATCTATCTTTCCTTGTACCTCAAGCTTTCTTTTATTGAAGACTCTCCTTCCCTCTGGAAGAAATGCCGCAGTTCCTGTTAACTCTTTTTCACAAAGGAGTAGTATATATTCATCTTTAACAGCACTGGTGCAGGGTCTTGCATCATGACATGCCATCTGTGCCCTGGCACATGTAAGCAGGATTGATCTTGGGCTCTGTTGCTTGTCAGGTTGATTTGATCCAGCTCCATTCCGTGACTCCTGCTGGATATATTCTCCTTCCTGAGGAGACGAAGACATTGGCCTTGATAAAATCTTGACCTACTGGGCAGTAGCTGGGAGTTAGGCAGATTATTCAGGGCACCAATAGGCCCTAGTTTTCCAGGCCCTGTACAGACCTGGGCTTTTAGTGCAGTCGTGAACCTGTGTCCTTAGACTCCCAGACCAAGTGGGCAGTACACCATGCCCCTAAATATGTGGGGCCTGCACACAATATGGTAATTTCTTCCCCTTGTGACCTTATCGTAAAGTGAGGGTAACAGTGCATAATCATAGTCCACCCCTTTGATCATTCAGGCCCAGTCATCCCTGGGCACAATTACAGACTGATCCTGTCGCTCACAGTACCCTGATGCGAAAACACTCTCCCATACAGCCCGCACCCTGGGCATTCTCAGTTGCGCTCAAACACAGCTAATTGTTCCCTCCCTCCAGGGCTGAAACACCAGCCGTCGGCTGTGTCCCCGCTTTCGCGGTCCCCAACGGATGGTGGCCAGGAGCGGCACGTGTTTCCCAGCCGGCGCGGTTAGGCCGCCGCACGCCGGAAGTGGCGGCGGGAGCGGGAGCGGTGAGGTGTCGGCCGGCGGGGCAGCTGCCGGGAGCAGGGGGCGGGTGCGTTGGTCATGTTTACCTTCGGGCCCGGTAGTCCCGGAGGGGATGGGACAGCCGGAACCGGGGCTGAGGAGCCGGCACCCCGTGCAGGGCAGGCAGCGGCCACCGGGCCGCTCCCTTCCCCGCCCACGCCGCCGCAGCCAGAGGCTGACGCAGCCCCTCCCCCGTCGCCCTCCCGGAGCCCTCGCCGTCCCGGCGCCCCCTCGCTGTCCCTGGCCGCGCGCGTCGGGGAGCTCGAGCCGCCCGGAGCTCTGGACTCCTCGGCAGCTTCCGCCCAGGGAGAGCCGTCACCACCCTCCCCCCCGCGCCGGCGACCCGGGCCCGACTGCAGGGCGGGGGGCCGGGGCCGCCTCGGCGCCGGCCTGGGCGGCCCCGGCGCGCGGCTATTCGGGTGGCTGAGAGAACGCAGTCTGGGCCGCGGGCTGTTCGTGGACCCGGCGCGGGACAATTTCCGCACCATGACTAACCTCTATGGTTCCATCCATCCCGCGGACTCGGTGTACCTCAGCACCCGCACCCACGGCGCCGTCTTCAACCTCGAGTACTCCCCCGACGGGTAAGCGCGGCCCATCGGAGGGCGGGTGCCCGCCTGCCTCTGCCGCCCGTGGGCGGCGGCCGGGGATCGGGACACCGGCACTGGGTGAAGCGCCCAGTGGTTGTCGGAGGTGTCTCCCGGCTCTTGGGGGCAGGCAGGCCCGGGGCCTCGCGTGTGCTCCTCGGGACGCCGCGCCGTGGGGCTCGAGCCCGGCCAGAGCCTGCTTCTCTGGTACGCAGTACGTGACCTGCGGATACGTACCCAGCAGATGCGCCTTCTTTCCCTGTCACCCTGGGCTTGCGGTTTTCTCCCCGAAGCTTCTGGCGAGGGAAGGGAGCCTGCGGGTTCCACGCGCTCCACGCCTGACTTGCCCTGAGGGGACAAGGGATGCGGCGGCGGAGAGGCGGCTTCTGATGTGGGGCGTTTGTGAAGTCCCCGGGCTAGACAGGGTGCGTCTGTTAAGGGTATCCGGCCGTTTTCCTGGCAGAGTGAATATTTCATGTTTGGCCTCGGTTTACTTTTTGGTTGTGGGGAATTTTCAAAATAATAGGTATTTTTTAAACTTTGGTGAGTACACGAACAAGTTCAACAAGGAACCAAGGAAAAAATTGACACACAGTTCTACCCTGAGAGGACATAGTTAATTTAACTTACCTGATCAAGGCCTCTGGATTCCTAGTCATTTGCTCAGTTGCTTATTTATTCATTCTTTCATTCAGCAAATATTTGTTGAGCATTTGCTGTGTTCTAGATGGAGGGGTTGCAGTGGTGAGCAAAACCAGCTAATGGGACCACTTTATTAAGCCTGAGACATAGTAGTTCAACACATTATTAATAACCACACTAAATAATTTGTAATGTATATTTATAAATTGAGATAAAGGCTTGAAGGAATCTGTTGTATACTAGGGTGTTTGAGGTTTCTCTGAAGAAATAACATTTGATCAAGAACAGAAACATGAATAGAAGTTAAAGTAGCCAGGATAGGATGGAGGAAATGGTATGTTAGAGGACCTGTGGTTGGAGGATCAGTTGTCATGCTAGTGAAGCTGAAAGATGATAGCTTAACAAAGCAAAATATTTTGCTAAAGAAAAACCTAAAACATGCTAACAAAGGAGAAAAGTTGCACAGTCTGAAATCTTGGTGAGGAGGTACGCCATATTCCATTTCACTGATGCAGATGCTTCTTCCTAATTATGCCTGGTGCTAGGATCTCTGGGGTTTCTACTAATAGCAGTTGGGTGGAACCTGTAGCAATGAACGTGCACCTGAGTACAGGGAGGAGAGGAGAAGCTATTGCTGAAGTTTATTCATGAAACTGCCTTTCCCCATTCCTCTCCACCCAAGCTATATTCCTAAAACTCCTCCTAAAATACCGATAATCTGTTCCTCATAAACATTTGGTTCCTTTTTTCTCCATACCCCAACTTCTCTCTTCCCACCCCCCCTACCTATTCTCTCAGGCTTTCAGAAACAGCCGTTTCTACTCTTTGGAAGTGGGATTTTAGGTACAGGTTGATGGGTAGAACGAATTATGAAGAAGGAATTCCCATTGCCAGTGCTATTAGAATGAGGAGTATATTACTGATAGTTCTGTTTGAATGTGGACAGTAGTGTTCCATACAGACATTTTTGAAAAAAGTAGTTAGGTCCTCTGGTACTTAAAATAATTCAATGTTGTTTAATTTGCAATTGATATATACTCATTCTAGAAAATGTAGGCAATAAATGAGCAAAATTAGAAGCTGAACAGCAGTTATAATTGCAGAGATTGAATGGCTATCCAGGGAATTTTTTTCTTTGTATATGTTTACCTATTTTTAAAAGTTTTTATTTATTTAAGTAACCTCCGTGCTCACCATGGGGCTCAAACTCACGACCTCGAGGTCAAGAGTCACATGCTCTTCCACCTGAGCCAGCCAGGTGCCCCTGTGTATGTTCATTTAAATATAAACATGGAGTCATTTTGTTGTCTCCTTTTTTTCATAGTGTGTTGTGAATTACCTATGTTAATATATTTCTACAGTATTACTTAAAATTTTTCATTTAAATAAAACTTCTATAAATACAATTTTTAGATTTATGTCCTCATGATAATTCCCTAGAATGAGTCAAAGGTTGTGAAGATTTTGGATACCATTATTAAATTGCCCTTTGTGAAGATTTTACTAATTCTCATTCCTGTTGCACACATTTGAAAGTGCCTGTCTCTCCATACTGTTGCCAACGTTGCACATTGCCATTCTTTTCTATCTATGTCAAGGTGATAGGTAAAAATAGTTGTGTTTTAATTTGTTAGTATTCTTACTACATCTACTAATATGCTCCAGATTTTCATAAGGCTTAAAATAATTTTATAGAAAAAAGATATCCGTGTTAAAGGAGATAATTTCTCATAATCTTCAGTTAGATGGGTTAAATCAGCTTTCTACGTACATTACCCTGTCACTTATAAGGACTTCTCAGTACAGAGAAGGAGAGGTGACCCAGAAAGTAAAAATTAAAATTATGAATTTAATAGAGACCAGACTGGAGAGAATTTGGCACTAAAAAAGAAATGAAAGGATACATGGAGTAGAGGTAATTTTTAAAGAATTCCAAAATGTTTTACAATGACATCTTCTAAGATGACATTTTGAAAAATGAAATTTGATAATGTTAATAGATTAGATAATAATATGTAGGATTGCTGTAGAGAGAATTAGTATATTGTAAACAAGTGAAGAAATTGTCTAAAATGGATACAAAAAAGATGCAGAGATTGAAAATATGAAGGAGGTTTTGTGACATGTTGCGTAGAGAGAAAATGCACAATACATATTTGGTAAGTTCCTGAAGAAAATGAGATAATGGGGCAAAAAAAAAAAAAAAAAACAAAACCATTTGAAGAAATAACAGCTGAGAACTTTCCAGAATTGAAGAAAGTCACCAGACCCTGATTAAGATGCCCAGCAGACCCCAAATAGGAATCTAGACATACAGGGACTCCAGGACAACAAATAGAAAATCTTAAAAGCTAGAGAAAAAATACCTTCAAAGGATTAATTATGAGAGTGATAGCCAGTTATCATCCATAATAGTGTAAATCAGAGGACAGTAGTGATTATTTTCAGTACGCTAGGGAAAAACACCTGCCAGTCTAGATGTCTGTACCCAGCAAAGATGGAGTCTTCATTTTTGTCAAGAACAAATATGAAATAAATACATACACGAGCAAAGGTCAGTGAGTTGCCACCAGACCTTCAATAATAAAGTTTGAAGTTGTTCAAAGAGAAGAATTTTCAACAGGAAGATCTGAGATGGTAGAAAAAATGAATAAAGAAAGTGGGAAATATGCATGTGAAACTAAATATAACTTCAATTTTGTCTTTTGGAATTAATAAAGATGGAACTAAAATTGAAGAAAATTTTCTTGAGGGAGAATTTGACATCATAACTTTAGGTTTTAATGTTTGCATATTAAAATCTGCAAGGTAAACACTAAAATACAAGAAAGAATATATTATTTCCAGACTAGTAGAAGAAAAAATATTGAATGAGAAAAAAATACTCCAGAAAAAGCCAAGAAAGGGAAAGGAAAAAAGTAGTAAAGCTATAATAAATAGAAAGCACAGGGGTGCCTGGGTGGCATTGTCAGTTAAGCATCTGATTTTGGCTCAAGTTGTGATCTTGCAGTCTGTGACTTTGAGCCCTGTGTTGGGCTCTGCTGACAGCTCAGAGCCTGAAACCTGCTTTGGATTCTGTGTCTCCCTCTCTTTCTGTCCTCCCCCCACTCATGCTCTGTCTCTCTCTGAAAAGTAAATAAACATTAAAAATTTTTAAAAAAGAAGTGGCACCTGGGTGGCTCAGTCAGATAAGTGTCCAACTTTGGCTCAGGTCATGATCTTGTGGTTCATGAGTTCGAACCCCACATTGGGCTCTGTGCTGACAGCTCAGAGCCTGGAGCCTGCTTCAAATTCTATGTCTCCCTCTCTCTCTGCCCTTTTACTGCTAGCACTGTGTGTCTCTCTCTCTCTCTTAAAAATAAAAATTAAAAAAAAGAAAGCATAAAGTGACTGAAAATAAATCCAAATATTACTAATTTTAATAAATATCATACTACTAAATGTTCAAAAAGATAGACAATAATATATCAAACATTCTAAACAAAAGCTAGTGAGCTATAGTAATATATAAACTATGCTTTAAGGCAAAAAAAATTACTAGAGATAGGAGGTCATGCTGATAAAAGCTCAGTTCATATGGAAAATAAAAGAACTCTGAAGTTGGATGAGTCTTTTAGATTTAAAATATATGTATCAAAAATTGATAACTTCGAGGAGAAAACAGACAAGTTTATCATCGTGAAGAAAGATTTTAGTGTACATTAGAGTATACTTCAGTTAGGCAGACACAATCATAAGATAAAAACACCACTTAAAATGTTGCTTTAAAGGGCAGTATGCTGCGTCCAGGCCTGATCATCCATTAGTACACGTTGGTTCAGCTGTACCAGTTATAAAAATATTGATATAGGTCCATAGTGGTTGAATAGTTACTGCCCCAAGCCTATTGAGTACTTTCTTCCATGGACCTCCTAGAGTAACCCATTATATAACAACTACAGAGGTAAGAGCTGGCACAGCAAGCTACCAACCAGCATCTCAGTGGAGAGCTGCAGCATCAGTTCAAACTGCTCCTTATTCATGTCAGATACCCTTCCCCACACAAAAATCCATAGGCAAATGCCCAGTGACCATTTAGCTTCCCTTAGTGTGAGGCTGCCTGCCTTTCTCTGGCACTTTCCCAGCCATTCTCACATAGTTATTTGTGAGAACTATATCCTCCGGGGAGATCCAGAGAGATGAATGAGTCAGTAAGACAAAAGTAATAGGACTACTGCAGGCACCATCCAAACATACTAACTCTGTTGGCATAGTATGCACTCCCGTGACAGCACAGAATCCACAGCAGATGAATGAGGCCTATATGGATGGTTTATGGATTTCATTACTCCTGGGATGCAGATCCCTAATTTTATTCCTATTGAATTTCACCATTATTTACTGGGCTAAGTTTGCCAAAACCCACAGAATACCGGCCCACCATGGGCATGAGTAAACACTCATTAGTGAAACTGACCACCAGCATAAATCTCAGTACCAGAAACATTTAGTTGAGGAAACTGAGAAGCAGAAAGGTCCTTAAACAAAGGATTTGTACCTTGGCTTATTATGCTTTTAACTGCTATATTATATTCTCATCTGGGCTAAAGGATTATAATTAAACATATCAACAGATTCTTTTTGTGGCTTAGTTGTTAACATAATTGTATACATATTTAATACACACAAAATTAACAGCAAGCATAAGTGCTAAAATTTTTTAATATACTTCACCAAAAGCTAAAAAGAGGATCTAGCCCCATGAACAATCTGTTGATGTTGAATAATTTTTTCATTACTTACGAAGACTACAAGTTAATGACTACCTATTTTTTTTTTTCTTTCATAGCGTATAATGACTACCTATTTAATGTGGACATTCTTGGAGGGGCTTTATGTAATTCCCTATGCCCGTTCCTGGTGCAGACAAGGGCATCTCAATCAAAGAAAAGATGGCTACAATTTCCAAAAATTAATAAATAATTGAAACTACTAGAATAATATGAGCAACTTAATTAGAATTATCACCTGGAAAGCATTTTTATAATTTATAAGTTAGTTTATTTTTTAAATGTTTACAAATTTTTACTCATGTTAATTTATATTACTATTAAATATTTAACATTTTTTAATATCACACTTGACTATATGTAACAGCTGACTCCTGGTTTTTTTTTTCCAAACACACAAAGATTTACAAAATATTCACTTACAAGGCCACATTTCAAAAGATTATTATAGAAGTACAGTATATCAGCACAGTGTGATCAATAGAAATGAATAACAAAAAGATAACTAGAAAAACTTCATGTTTTTTTTTTTTTAATGTTTTTATTTTTTATTTCTCGGAGAGAGAGAGAGAGAGACAGCGTGAGCAGGGGAGGGTCAGAGAGAGAGGGAGACACAGACTCTGAAACAGGCTCCAGGCACTGAGCTGGCAGCACAGAGCCCGACGCGGGGCTCGAACCCACGAACCGTGAGATCATGACCTAAGCGAAAGTCGGATGCTTAACCGACTAAGCCACCCAGGCGCCCCAAAACTTCATGTGTTTTCAAGTGAAGAAACATTCATAAATAGCCATATGGGCCAAAGAAGAAATGATAATGGACTTTAGAAATATTTAGCACTGAATGATAATGAAAGTACCACATGTCTCAAAACTTGTAAGGTAAGTGTAAAACAGTACTTACTAGGAAAATAATAGTCATTAATAAGCTGGAAAGAAAGACAAGTAAAAATGAGCTAAGTGTCTATCTCAAGAAAAAACAGCGAAATTATCTGCAAATAATAGCAAAGTAAGCAGAGAAAGGAGAAGGAAGGAAATAAAGGAACAGAGTGGAATTGGTGAACTTTTTAAAATTCAGTAGAAATCAGGGTGCCTGGGTGGCTCAGTCGGTTAAGTGTCCGACTTTGGCTCAGGTCATGATCTCATGGTTTGTGGGTTCGAGCCCCAGGTCGGGCTCTGTGCTGACAGCTAGCTCAGAGCCTGGAACCTGTTTCAGATTCTGTATCTCCCTCTCTCTGACCCTCCCCTACTCATGCTGTCTCTCGCTCTCTGTCAGAAATAAATAAAACATTAAAAAATAAAATAAAATTCAGTAGAAATACTCAACAGAGAGAAAACCTTGTCTTTGAAAAGACAAAAATGAAAAACGTTCATGTTGATTAAGAGAATGCCCAAGTAAACAATATTCAGAATGAAAGGGTGACATGACTTCAGATGCAAGAGGTAGAGACTATAGCTTTCCAGAAGTAGAGTAGGTGGTTTGGCCCAACCCTTCAACAGGGAATAATTAGAAAAGCTAGAAAAATTATAAAAATTTTAATGTAAGATATAAAAAATTTGTATATGAAGGGATTAGAGAATTAAGGCAGTAAGTAAATTGCAGGGCTAAGAGCCATAAAAGGAAGAGAAGCCAGGAATGTGGGCCCACAGCTTTAGCCAATAGAGCTAAATAAGCAATATGGTAGAAATGAAAGGTTTAGAAAGTAAAATAATGTGAATCACTACATTAACATATTGAAGGAAAAACAGGATAATTTCAGTAAATGTTGGAAAACTTGTTTTATATAATTTAACATGTTTTAATGAAAAAACCAAATTTGAAGTAGAAGAAAATTTCTTAATCCAGTAATAGAAATCTGTCCCCCACAAAAGAAAAATATAACAAAAACTATAGCAAACATTGTATCTAATGATGAAACAGTGAATCTATTTTTGAAGATCAGGAATGAGAGAGTGCCTGCTATAGTAACATTTCTATTTAACATTTAACTGAAAGGTCTAGCCAGTGCAGCAAGGACACTAGTATTACAAAAGAATAAAACATTTGTTTGTAGACAATATGATTATCGACAAAACCTAAAGTAACCTACAGGTAAAGTATTAAAATAGCAAGATTGATGGATAAATCATTTTAAAATCAGTCGCACTTCTGTATACCAACAACAAACAAACCAAAATTTTAAAAAGAATATAAAAGCATGAAAAAAATGTCAAGTACCCACAAATAAATTGTACCCATGAATAAATCTAACAAAAGATAAGTATGAGCCATATGGAAAAAATCTCCATGGTAAATGGAAGTATACTGTGTTCGTGGATTGAAAGACTCCATGTTGTAAAGCTCTCAATTCTGTGCAAACTTTTCTATAGTTTTATTATAGTCTGAAAATCCATAGCTGGACTTGAGTGTGTATACATAACTTGATTAGTTGATTTAAAATGTATAAGGATGTTTAAAGATCCAAGAATTGCTAAGATACTCTTGCTAAGAAAATCTTGAATATGTGTGAAGGTGTACGTGTTATTGATGGGATGATTCAGTACTGAATAATACAGATTCCACTGAATTTGTAAAGTCAGTGCATCCCAGTGAAAATACTAACAAGGTTTTTTAGTTGGACCTGACATGTTGTATCTAAAATTCCTTTGGAAGAAAAAAGTACAGTATTAGCCACCTCCCCTGCAAAGAAGCAAAGAAATGCTTATAAAGCAGTGGTGGGCAGGGGGCATCTGGGTGGCTCAGTTGGTTAAGCGTCCTATTGTTGATTTCAGCTCAGGTCATGATCTCACATTTTGTGAGCTGTCATCACAGAGCCTGCTTTTGATTCTCTCCCTCTCTCTGCTTCTCCTTCACTTGTGCACAGGCTGTCTTGCTCTCTCAAAATAAATAAATTTTTAAAAAAAGCAGTGAGGAGATCTTGCTCTACCACATATAAAGCCACTTAGAAATTGTAATATGGTGGTGTTACATAGTGTATAGAATCCAGCAACAAAATATATACATGATAAAGATCACATTTCAAACCAATGAGAAAAGTGTAGGCTTTGATATTGGGGCAAATGATATGCATTTTAAAAAGTTACAAATCATGCCATGCGTAAAAATAGATTGTATTGAAACAAAACATTGAGTATCAGTTTTATAGATATCTTATTTACAGTGTTTAAGATGAAGACTCTTCAAGAATCAGTGTTTCATTTACTTTTATGCACAAAAAGGAGTAAAGTTCATTCCATAACTCTTCTGAATAACAACAAAAAAAGGCTGTTTATATTAGCTTTAAAATTACAGATATCAATTTGACTGTTCTTACTCATGCTGATCAACTAGTAGAAAAATTCTTAAGTCCAGATATTTCCAAAAAGGGTTTATGCAGGGGCGCCTAGATGGCTCAGTCAGTTGAGCATCTGACTTCCACTCGGGCCATGATCTCATGGCTTGTGAGTTTGAGCCCTGCATCAGGCTCTGTGCTGACAGCTCGGAATCTGGAGCCTGCTTTGGATTTTGTGTCTCCCTCTGTCTCTCTCTGCCCCTCCCCTGCTTGTGGTCTGTCTCAAAATAAACATTTACAAAAAAATTTTTTTTAAAAAGAGGTTTCTGCAGACACCCTTTAAAAGACAATTTCATGATTACTAAATATGGAAAAGATTTCAATTTAGATTTTTCCCTGTCCTACTTTATCTAAAAAGTTTGTTCTAAACAGAAAATTTGGGCTATTTAAAATTCTTTCTTGGGGGTACACTTGGGTGGCTCAGTCAGTTGAGTGTCCAATTCTTGATTTTGGCTCAGGTTATGATCCCAGGATTGTGGGATCAGGCCCCACATTGGGCTCTGTGCTGAGCCTGCAGCCTGCTTGAGGTTCTTTGTCCGTCTTCCCTACTCACACACGCATGCTCGCTCTCTCTCTCAAATAAAAAAAATTATTTTTAAATTAAAATTCTATCTTGGGGCATCTGATGGCCTAGTTGGTAGAACATGTGGCTCTTGATCTCAGGATTATGAGTTCAAGCCCCATGTTGGGTGTAGAGATTACTTAAAAAAATTAAAGACATTTTATCTTATGTATTTTCATCTGAAGTATACAAATTCTATTTATTACTGGAACTATACATTGAGAACAGGCCTGCAGTTTCAGAGACTTAAGATTTCATTTGCTAGGTCTGAATCTGAAAGAGCAGTGCCCAAAGGAAACTAAGAGTTAATCAAATAAAAAAAGTTTGCTTTTCAGAAATCAAAATGAGGCTTATAAAAGGTTTATGATAACTTTGTAATAAGAAAGGGCTGAAACAAGAGACAATACTAAAAACCATAAATGAAAAGATTAAGTTTGACTCTGTCTAACTGGATGGTAGGATATATGCCAGAACTTT
Source organism: Hyaena hyaena (assembly GCF_003009895.1). Taxonomy (NCBI): domain Eukaryota; kingdom Metazoa; phylum Chordata; class Mammalia; order Carnivora; family Hyaenidae; genus Hyaena; species Hyaena hyaena. The sequence continues at coordinate 2,282,845 of NW_024080724.1, read as the reverse complement.
CAGTATGTTTTAATAGGTATTGATAAATACATAATTTTGTTATATATAATTTTTTTTTCTAAGTTGCCTCATCTCTGCATCCTTTTCTACAACCAGATTTTCCTGTTTAGAAATATGTTTTGGAGTTCTTGCATATCCACATAAAACTATTCCTTTCTTTTTAAATGTTGCACTATATTGTAAACTATTATGTACCATGGCTTATAGAACCAATCATTCCTCTTTTCATGTACTTTTAGCTTACTTTCAATTTCTCATTACAATGAAGCATATCTTTATATATGTTTCTTTTATATATAAATGATTGTTTCTTCAGATTAAATTCCCACAAAAAATTGCAGAGTCAAAAGGCATGCACACTTAAAAGTTTGATAGATACAGGGTTGTCTGGTTAGCTCAGCTGGTTAGAATGTGGTGCTAAAAGAAAAGTTTGATAGATACAGGTACTCTCAGAACCTAAACTACCAGTTTATGCTCCACCATAATGTTGGAGATTACCGTTTCCTACTATTGCCAACAGCAGATAATTTCAGTCTTTTAAATATTTGCTACTGGGGTGTCTGGGTGGCTCAGTAGGCTAAGCATCTGACTCTTGATTTCAGCTCAGGTCAAGATCTCACAATGATGAGATCAAGCCCCATGTCAGGCTTTGTGCTGAACGTGGAACCTACTTGGGATTCTCTTTCCATCCTCTCTCTCTGCCCTTCCTCCCCCAAAAGAGATAAAACTTTAAAAATAAAAAATACTTGCTACTAACATGGGTAAAAAAGTTATTCATTATAGTTTGTATGATTATAAATAAGTGTCAATAATGAGAGAATGCTAGAAAGCTAAAGAGAAATGTGTCATTTGCTTTCAGGTCAGTGTTGACTGTTGCTTGTGAACAGACTGAAGTTCTGCTTTTTGACCCTATATCTTCAAAGCACATAAAAACACTTTCTGAAGCTCATGAAGACTGTGTAAATAATATCAGGTCAGTATTTTAGTGAAATAGTGAAGTTTATTAATGTGACCGGAAATACTCTGTTTTGGAAGTTAATGAAAATTGCTAGTATCTTACCCAGCAGTGCTAGATGATAAGCATTTGTGAACTGTGAATTTTATCCCTTGTGAAACTTATCCCTTTAATTATAAAACTTATTAATCATTTTGGATTCGAATTTTTCTGAAATTCATTTTTCACTTCCGTGTGATTTTATCTTTTATCTTCATATACTAGGGTTGTCGTTATGAACCTCAGCCATGTATTACAATAGTCTTGCAATGTCTTTGGGCTAATGATCTGTGTAGAATTATGGCAATCCCATTGCTTAGCCTCTCTCACCTACCCCCTCCCCATTCCGAACTATTGAAGGGAAAAAAAAAAACCACATCTACTCAGAGAAACTTCTTTATAAAACCATGTTGGAAGCTCCTTATATTTTCAATAATGTGGGAAGTAAATAACAGTTGAACAGCTTGGTGGATTAATATGCAGTCATTAAAATGATGGTCATAGGGACTACATATCAACATGGGCAAATGCATGGGACAATATAGGTAAAAATCATGATTAAAATTGTTTACAAATATGACATACAGAAGATAAGGAAATATTTTTCAGTGTTAACATAAGATGGGTTAGAATGAGTGGATAATGAGTAATTTTCTGTTTTCTAAACATTATGTATAATATTATACTCCTTTTATAATGATTACTGTTAATGTTCAAAAAAAATGTGGAAATTACTTCTAGTCACAGTGACATACTGAATTTTGATGTAAACTCTATCCTCCAAACACATAGAGCAATAGATTAAAGAGCACAAAAGATACAGCCAGGCTCTGAAACAACATAAACATTTTCGTGGACCAGAAATGGAACATAGACACAAGCTGTTAATAGGTCTGAAACTGCAAGCCCACTGGGTTTTCAGTACTGGTACTTATGTGTAGTAGTTTTAGTTCCTGTCAAGAATGTGAAGTACTCAAGTGCTTCATGTGATATAGGAACCAGAGCCAGAATTACTGCACAAAGCCAGCCGTTTGACTAGAATGCTTGTGCCATTTGTGAGAGGCTGAATGCTTGTCCCATTTGTAAAAGGCTGAAAAAAAGGAAAAAAGCTATTCAGTACCTGAGGCTATGGGTTTTGCCTGATTAAGATACATCCTCCTGGCCAGGAATTAAATGAAGCCATTACTGAGTCAGTGATTGAATGTATATATGTGATAGCTCCAATATAATCAGGAAACTAAAGGCCTTAATGTCATTATATGGCCTAATTGTGGATTAGGGGTTCAGAAATTAAAATGGGGGCAAGTATAAAACCATTAAATAGGAGAAGAAAAAAGTAATTAAAAACCTTTCTTAAAACCTTTCTTACTCAAAATGAGCCTATAACCGAAATTCCAAAACTCATGAAGACATCTAATATATAAAATCAGCAACTAAAACAAGCATTTTTTTCTGGATGAAGTTAATTTTATGGAGTAGTCCAACAAAGACTTTATTTTTAAAAATAAATTATTTATTTTTTTTTGACTAGGTAATACATGCACGTGGTACAAAATTCAAAGGTACAAAAGGGTAAACAGTGAAAAGTAAGTCTGTCTCCCACCTCTGTCCCCTAGCCACCCAGTTCTCCTCCCCAGAGGCAACCACTATTACCAATTTCTTGCTATCATTTTTGAGGTAGTCTATGCATGTACAAGCGTACACACACACACACACGTACATACATACATTTTTATATAAATGGTAGCATACTACACGCACTATTAAATACCTTGGCTTTTCCATTTAATAACATATTTAGAGATCATTCCATGTTAGTAGCCATGGGGTGATCTTATTCTTTTTAACGGCTGCATAGTATTCCATTGATTGGGAGAAACTTTAAAGCATTTTTAGGATGCTCAAAGAAATAAGGAATACTTTCCATTTAAAGAGAACTCAAAGTTATGAAACAAAAGAGATGAAACAAGAACAGGTTAATGTGGGGAAAAAACCAACTACAACTCTTAGAAATAAAAAATATAGTTAGTATATAAAAAACTCAAGATGGGGTAAATTTTATCCTTTACATCATTGATGAGAGAATTAATGGGTTGGGAAATACTGACATATTTAAAAGACATAGAGTACTGAGAGACTCCAATATATGTATAATAAGAGTTATAGAAAAAGAACATGCAGAGATTGGTGGAGAACTAATTTTAGAAGGCACAAAGGGAGAGAATTTTTAGTATTAAAGAAGGTCCTGAATCCTTGGATCAAAAGTAAGCTCTAGAATGTCACAGAGGTTAAATAAAGATAAATCTACACTGAAACAAGTTGTATCAAAGATAAAGTATAGAGTATCAAAGATAAAGACAAAATCTTAAAAGCCACCGAAGTTAGAAGCCAGATTATGTATAGAGGTATAATTCAGGGTTATAACAGAAGGTTTCTCAGCAGCAACAGTTGATGCTAGGAGATTATGAAGTAGTATCGTAAATACTAAGGGAAAATAATGCTCATCCCAATTCAGACTGGCCACGTTTCAAGGACTCAAAAGCCATATGGTGGCTAATGGCTACCAAACTGGTCAGTGTAGCTTTGGATAGTAACAACAAATAGATTGTGTGTAATACGGTAAGGCTCATGTCAGGTTCAGACTCTTTCAGAACAGTGTATAGTTAAATATATGCAATGAAAAAGAAACTTAATGGTACCTAAAATAGTAGACATACAGTGTACAGATTCCAAATCAGAAGTGGGGGGAAGGAAATAATGAAAACTTGATTAGTTTAACAGAAAACAGGAAAGTTTTATAAAACTAAATAAATAAAGCAAGCAAGCAAATGGATGATAAGTAGAAAACAAGAAGTATATTTCGTTCCAAATATAGGAGTAGATCACAGGAAGTATAAATGGATTGATCTTCTTTATTAAAAGACACAGATACCACAATTTTGAATAAAAACTGAAATTTTCTATATACTCTTTATAGAGATACTAAAAAATAGTTGCCCAGAAATGGGAAAAGAAAACTAATATAATATAGATTATCATTATTGGACAGATGGAAGACCAAAAGCTTTAATAAGGATGAAGTACAATAAGACATATTGATAAAAGGAAAAATCAACTAAGAGCATATAGTTATGAACTTGTATAGAATTTAAAATTTGTGTATTTCAACAAACAAAACAAAAACACAAAAACAAAACAGATAAGGAATTACAAGTCTATAATCATAGTGAAAGACTTTAATACACTTCCATCCCAAACTAGTAAATCAAGTAGATAAAAATTAGGCTATAGAAGATTTTAAAATATCTTCAACAACGTTTCTACTAGAAATAGAAATGCAGAATAAGATGTATTTAAAATGTTGGGGGTTTTTTTGTTTTTTGGTTGTTTTTTTTTTTAATGTATAGTTGAGCTGATAAGAAAGAAAGGAATCCTGGGGCCAAAAATGAAAAAGCAGCAGGAATGCGAAGAAGTAAACTGGTATTCAGCTGGCTTTTACCCTGGAGGCATTTGCCAAATGCTAGTGACCTTGATCTTCTGTGTTTTTTGGTGTTTTTTTTTTTTTAATTAAAAATTTTTTTAAATTATTTTTTAAAATATTTTAAAAATTTATTTCTGAGAGAGAGAGAGAAAGACAGCATCAGCAGGGGATGGTCAGAGAGAGAGGGAGACACAGAATCTGAAGCAGGCTCCAGGCTCCAAGTGAGCTGTGAGCACAGAGCCAGACGCGGGACGTGGGGCTTGAACCCACGAACTGTGAGATCATGACTTGAACTGAAGTCGGAGGCTTAACCGACTGAGCCACTCAAGCACCCCTTTGATCTTCCGTTTTGATATGCATAAGGATATGTATGTACAGTGAATAGGAGAGTTAATTCTATGGCCAGTTCAAGATGAGGAATCTAGTGGAAAACCCTGCATAAGGCTAGGACTCCCAGGGCTCTACTTACAGCATAAGAGTGATATAGAAATATACCACCCTGTTCATGTAGACTATGACCTTGGTAGAGGAATGTCACAAAATCTCCTCAGCAAATTTCTAACCACAGGTCAGCCTTCATGTGTGTATGGGGCTCAAATTCACACTACTATATGGTTCAGAACCATCTAGCCAGTAATTCAAAATTGCATCCAAGTTGATAGTACTGCCAGGTACTTGCAAAAACAAACACATATCTTCTCTCAAGGAGAAAACTCAGTATCATAAAGAAGTCAGTTCTTTCCAAATTAGGCTATAAATTTAGTTCCGTTTTAATCAAAATACCAACAGGTTTTTTTTTTTTTAACTTAAAAATGCATATGGAACAACAAAGTGCCAAGAATATCTGAGATAATTTTGAAGGATGCTAAGATGGTAGTCTTCCTGATATCAAATACAGTCTTAGGACAGGGATTGATTAAGTGCCTAATGGAATAGAGTAGAACTTCCAGAAACAGACCCATGCATATATGGAAATTTGGTATACAACAGTAAGGGCATTACAGATTAGTGGCAGGGAAATGGAAAAGAGAGAACTGGTTATATATATGAAAAAAACAAAGTAAGATTAGATTTCTATCTCATACCATAACTAAATATAACTGCCAGTTAAAGACCTAATTATGAAAGCAAACCTTTAAAGCTTTAGAAGAAATATAGAATATATTTATGTTCTAAGGATGAGAAAGGAGTTTTTAAGAGACAAAACTCATTAAAGGATCGCTAAATTCGACTGCATTAAAATTTAAAACTTCATTCTAACCAAAGACAACAGTGTGAGAGGATATGCTATATATATAGGCTGGTGGGAGAAGATATTTTCAGTGCACGTAGCCAAGAGAGAATTAGAATATATAAGACAATTACCCTGGAGCAAAACAGGCAGAAAATCATATAAAAGAAGCTAAAATGAGCAGAAATATGGAAAAATTTCCAAGCTTCCTAGTTATGAAAATATAAATAAAAATAAACAATGAAATACTAAGTATTGGCTAAGATGTTGAGAAGTAGAAACTCTTAGACATCATTGATGGAGTATAATTAATAAAATTATTTTGAAGAGCAATTTAGCAACAATATCTGGTAAGACTGAAGAGCAAAAAAAAATTGTTTTAAGAAATTAAAGCACATGTAAACAAGGAAATGTATAAAGAAAGTTCATTATAGCATCATTAGTAATATGAGTTGGAAACAAATCTCCAAGAGGAAGATAAATTCCAGTATACTCATAATGGAATACTATACATCAGTTAAAATAAATGAACTAGAAGCATCAGCATCTGAGGTACATCTCAGAAATTCAAGGTTGAGCCAGAAAAGCAAATTATAGAATGAGCTGTACAGTGTGATACCATTTATGTAAAGTTTGGAAATATACAAACATAAGCATATTGTTGGTTCTCTGCTCTATTGCCAGCACCTAGAACTGTGCCTATTAAATATTTACAGAAATTAAATATTTACAGAATAAATTGAATGCAAAACAGAACTATACATTGTTTATGGATACATACTTAGGTACTCATGGTATGAAAATCTTGGCATGGGGAGTGACAAACAAATTTTGGATAGTGGTTCCCTCTGGAGAGGGAGGGAGGGGAATGGGATTGGGGAGGGATATTCAGGGTGCTTCAGTTGTGTTTCTAATGTTCAGAGAAATCTGAAAGATAACAAATTGTTAAAATTTGATAAAGCTGGGTGGTGGGTATCACAAGTCTTTGTTATATTCTTCATAATTTTCTCTATGTTTTAAATATTTTACAATTTAAAAGTTTCTTACCTCAAAAAGAAAGATGTGTTGAATTGTTTGCCCCTACTCAAAATGATTAATCTGCTATTAGAATTTGTTCTTTTTCAATGTCAGCTCTCATTAGCTGCTATCAGTGTATCTGCTTTAAGTACTCCACACCTACAGATTTGAATTTGTTTATCTCTTGGTTAGAAAAACAGATTTTGAAGGTTTTTTTAGAAGTACGTATCACTTAAGAGTTTTGCGTGAGGATCTGAGGGGTCCTCTGGCACGAGCTTAAGTGTGTATTACTTATTAATAATACTTACTTCCATTTTTATTGAGTGCCTACCATGTGCCAAACCTTTGTGAAACACTTTTCATACTGATTTGGAACAGATACTGTATCCATTATAAGGGATGAAGCAATTGCAACTCAGTTAAAGACATTTGTCCAATATCTTTTATATGTAGCAAGTGGTAGAGCTGAAATTCATGCTCAGTTCAGTTAGACCCTCTGAGTACTGTTCAGAGATGTGGGCATGCATTTCCTGGTTTGGTTCTAGATAGTGATTTTGCATATACTTAGTAATGTCTTCTAGTTCATTCATTAGTTTTTTTAAGGTTTGCTTATCTTGTAAAACAAAAGTATTGATAGTTGTAAAGAGTATTTTCTCTTCATATTTAGGGAAAGTTAGGAGAAAAGTATTGAATTTAAATTCTTAATCCCATTATACAGATTTACTTCTTATTCATGAGGACTCTGTATGCCAATTTAAGAGTCTGTTTAATAATTAAGGTCCCCCCAGTTATGAGGTTACAAGGGCAACTGAGATTATCATAAGAATATTCACTTAGTGGTATTGCAGTTAAAAAATTAGGACCTATTTAAATATTCCAGGATCTACTTTTTCCCTCCCACTGTCTTTGTTGGTCTTTTCCTGATTGGTATATTTCAAACACTGTAATATAAATGCAATGCTCATCACTGGGAACATGAAATTTCTTATCTTGCCAAGGATATGGATTGCACAAAACCCTGAGAGTGGTATTAGAAAAATGGTCAATTACACATAAAATCATTGGCAAATGAGGATCTGAGAGAGTTAGACTAGTTATCAATTAAAGAAAAGGAAATAACGGAAATGATGGTAGATACTTCAGAGAATTATGTGAATATCTCATAGGACTAAGGAAAGACCCTTGGGAAAACTCAGATTTTAAGTAAGGTGTCATATTTTGCTGTCATAATTTCATTGGAAAGATTATGCAGAAAAAACCCAAATATTTTATTTATTCTTATTCTAAGAATTTACACTTGATTGAATAAATGTAAAATAAATATTAAACATTTTTATGATTTTTGGTTTTTAGACAACGCTTTCTTTCCTGTGTACAATGAAATGCTGGTACCTGTTTTAAGAAAATTCTATTTCAATTGCTCTTATCCTTTACCATTTAACCTCTGATAATGAAGACTTCAATTTATCCAAATGTCAGTTTATCCAGAATTGTTATAGTCATATGTTGGTGTTTGATGGGGACATGTGGGGCAGTTTTCTGACTCATAAATTCATAGGTTTCAGTGTGTGGAGTGTCTCCTATTCTTTAGGGACTATGGAGTTAAAAATATACTTCTTAACTTATTAGGCTAGACGGAGTTTTAATTTGAGAAGTTTGAGCCAGATCTCCAAGGATTTGTCTAATACTTTACATTCTCTGCATCTGCCTGCTTTAAGGATAAGAATTATGGGTACTTTAACTGGCTTCCAAATCTACATTCTTAATTTTCTATAATTTATCTATACTCTTCACCAATGATTCTTCAATACCAAGATTTTTAACAGGTAAAACTTTGAGACAAAATGAGAAAACTAAAGTCAAAGTGTTCAATTTTTCATTAAGATAAATTTATTCAATTCAAATTGTTAGCTTTTGTTCCAAGATTATATTATTTGTACATCTTTGGTATTAAAATATCTTTCACATAACGTAGATAATTTTTCATGGGCCTAATTTTTCAGTGGTCTTCTTGATAAAAATTTTAAAACTGATCCCCCACTTCATTTTTTATGGAAATCCAAGTTGAAAACTAGCCCCCCAGAGATCTTTCTGAAACTCTTACTAATCGTGTCATTCTCTTGCCTAAACCCTTCAGGGTGAATGAACCACTGTAGCCAAAGGCAGTATCATCCCACTGGGATTTTAAATACATATGTGCTTTAAGTATTTTCTATAGACTAAATAAAATAATATATCTTTTCCTTACATTTCTTATTTCTTATTTAAACTTTTTATTTATTTATTTTGAGAGAGAAATAGAGTGCAAGTGGGGGAGAGGCAGAGAGAATCTCAAAGCAGGCCCCGCACTGTCAGCGCAGAGCTCAATGTGTGGGGCTCTAATCCACCAATTGTGAGATCATGACCCCAGCTGAAAGCAAGAGTCAGGTGCTTAAATCAACTGAGCCAGCCAGGTGCCCCATCCCATAAATTTTTTAAATGTATGAAGATGCTCTATGATGATGATCAATTTATTTTGACTCTCCAGTAGCCTTTTGTCACTGTGTAGGTTTTTCAATCATTTAATTCCTGTCAAGAAGTCATTAAAATATTTTTACTTTAAAGAGCCTAATCAGTAAAGATCAAATCATAGGGGAAAAAAAGGACTTGATTATATAAAAACTAAAATTTTGATAAAATCAGAAATTATATAAATCACATAGAAAGACAGATATATAGGGGTGCCTGGGTGGCTTAGTCGGTTAAGCGACCGACTTTCGCTTAGGTCATGATCTCGCTGTTCGTGGGTTCGAGCCCCGCGTCGGGCTCTGTGCTGATTGCCAGCTCAGAGCCTGGAGCCTGTTTCAGTCTGTGACTCCCTCTCTCTCTGACCCTCCCCTGCTCACGCTGTCTCTCTCTCTCTGTCTCCTAGAAATAAATAAAAAACATTTAAAAAAAAATAGATATATATGTGATGAGGCACCTGGCTGGCTCAGTCGATAGTCTGTACAACTCTTGATCTCAGGATCATATTGGGCATAGAGCCTACCTAGAAAGTAAAATGCTGTAAAATTCAAAGAAGTATATGTGCAAAATGTATTCAACATACTGTCTTTGAAAAACTGAGATATATTATCTTTACTATAGAGAACTAAAAAATAATACAGCAATAGGAAAATCAGCAAAGAACATGGATAGCAATTCATAAGAGAAATATAATCTTCCAGTTAGTGTGCAAAATGTTCAACTTTACTAAAAATAAAAGTTTCAACTTAAGATTTTTTTTCCCTGGCACTTAAGAGAATTAAAAATTAGAGAAATGGATACCCCTAACTGCTGGTGGAACTATATATTGCTATGTACTTTTGAGGATAGTTTGGTTGTATGTATCAAAAAAAGCCTTATAATTTTTAAAATCCCTTTTTATTTAGCAATAACACTTCTGGGAATGTACTTAGAAAAATAACTAAGGATGTGATTAATATAAGCGTTGGGGTGCTCATCATAGCGTTTTTTAATAGTAAAAACATTGGAAGCAATGTAAATATCCAACAATTGCTTGTTTTAAAAAAATATTCTTAAAGTTTATTTATTTTTTTTTGAGAGAGTGTGAGTGGGGGAAGGTCAGAGAGAGAAACAGGATTGGAAAGAGGCTCCAGGGTCTGAGCTGTGGGCATAGAGCCTAATGGGGGGGGGGGGGGAAGGACTTGAACTCATGAACTGTGAGGTCATGACCTGAGCCAAAGTCTGACACTTAACCGTGACTCAGCCACCCACGTACCCCTGTTGGTTTTTAAAAAAGAAAATGGGGGGGGGGGGGCGCCTGGGTGGCTTAGTCGGTTAAGCGTCCGACTTTCGCTTAGGTCATGATCTCGCGGTTTGTGGGTTCGAGCCCCGCGTCGGGCTCTGTGCTGACTGCCAGCTCAGAGCCTGGAGCCTGTTTCAGAGTCTGTGACTCCCTCTCTCTCTGACCCTCCCCTGCTCACGCTGTCTCTCTCTCTCTCCTAGAAATAAATAAAAATATTAAAAAAAAAAAAGAAAACGGGGGCCTGGTGGATCTGTCAGTTCAGCTTAGGTCATGATCTCACAGTTAGTGAGATCTAGCCCTGCATTGGTTTCTGCAATAGCAGTGCAGAGCCTGCTTGGGATTCTCTCTCTCCCTTTCTTCCTGTCTCTCCCCCTCTGCTGCTCACCCTCTCACTCTTTCAAAATAAATAAAGATTCTCTCTCTCCCTTTCTTCCTGTCTCTCCCCCTCTGCTGCTCACCCTCTCACTCTTTCAAAATAAATAAATAAATAAATAAACAAACAAACAAACATTTAAAAATAAATAAAACTAAGGATAATGTGTCATTTGTAAATAAATAAATGGTTCATTCACACAGTGAATCTGTTCAGCCATTAAGAATGATTTTGTTGGGGTGCCTGGGTGGCTCAGTTGGTTGAGCATCCAACTCTTGATTTTGGCTTAAATCGTGATTTCATGGTTGTGGAATTGAGCCCTATGTTGGCCTCTGTGCTGACAGCGCAGAGCCTGCTTAGAATTTTCTCTCTCCCTCTTTCTGTCCCTCCCCTGCTTGTACGTCCTCCCTCCCTCCCTCTGTCTCTCTCTCAAAATACATAAACGTTAAAAAAAGATTTTGTTAATCTTTAATAACATGGCAAAATAATTATGACATGATATTAGGCTTGTAATGTAAGAATTAGGCTACATATCAATAACCGTGGTTATCTTTATGCTGGATGTTTTTCCCTTTAAAAAATATGTTTAATGGGCATGTATTTATACTTTAAAAATATTGGGAATCATTATAGAATAAATCCATGATATATTCTCTATTTATCTCTACTTTCCCACACACAGCACTCCTAACTAACTGTTGCCTCTCAGAGTATACCATCTGCCTACATGCCTCTTTACCTTTGCTTACCCCTTTGGCCACTTAGGGAATGCCTGCTCATCTTTTTTTTTTTTTTTTTTTAATCTTTATTTGAGAGAGAGAACAGGAACAAGAGAGAGGGAGAGGGGGAACCCGGTTCTTGATACAGGACTTGATCTCAGGAACCATAAGATCATGATCTGAGCCAAAATCAAGAGTCAGCCACTTAACTGACTGAGCCACCCATGTGCCCCTGCCTGCTCATCTTTTAAAGTCGGTTCAAATGACACCACCAGGAGGTCTTTGCTGACTACCCTTTTCTTTGCTTATTCCACACAATTATTTTGTGTAATTATGTATTTATAATTCCTCCCCCTAGGCAGTGAACTCCTATCTCATTAACTAATAATAAATATTTGTGAGTGCTTGTTTTGTGCCTGGCACTGTGTGTGTTGGGTACTGCAGATCTAACAATGAACTGCAGACAGTTCCTCCTGCCTTCAATGAATTTATATGAAGTTATTCCTTACACTGTAACATTAAGTGCTATGATAGAATTTTAGAGTACTTTGGGAGAGGAGAAGATTGGTAAATCTACTCCAGGCTGGATAGTGAGATAAGGCTTCCTGGAGGAATTAGCTGAATAATAAAAAGAAAACAAGCGTTAGCCAGGTCAAGGGGTAGAAGGAAGGTGGTTTCAAATAGTAGACACAGTTTATACAAAATTCTGGAATTTTAAAACCGTGTTAAATTTTAGGAAGGTCATTATATTATGGATCCTGGGGTTGATTTCTGATAAGAAATAATTACATATAATTTTATCTTGGAAGAAGCTCCAGAACTCATTTCTTCTTTCTGCAAGAGATTAGGAAGTTTTATATAACAGCAAACCTAGAGCATCCTTAATGTTGAATTAGGCAGAAATTCAAGAGTGGAAAAAAAAAAGAAATTCAAGGGTAATTGGTAGGTTTGTTATTTTTTAAGTATTTATATAAAATATATTCTAAGGATTGAGAAATCAGTGTAAAATTAAAAGTCTGAATAATAGAGTATTTTAATAATCTACCTTGTAATCTTAACTAGTCCTAATAAAGTGTTGCTAAGTATGATTATTTGGAGGATGCCTTTGAATTAATAGATTAAAAATACGGCATTTTTAACTGCAGTTCTTATATGTATATGTGTTCTAAACAGGAAGACATTACTTGTAGCAGAGTAAATATTTGTTACAATTATGAACCTTTTATAGCTTAACATATCTCCTTCTGCAATCAAGTCTTTAAAATCTCTGTCTCCTATTGTTTCTCACCATTTGTGTTTCCTATTATACAGATTCTAAAGTTCTTGCTCTCTAGCACTGTTCTCCAAACACCCACCCCTATTTCCATTTCCAAATAAAAATCAGTAATACAAAGCAGGTGGATAAAATTGCATTGTGGTCCTCATTAAATAATAGTATCCTTCCCTGTGATTATGTGAATTATACTTACAATTTATTCTATATCAGAATCACTGGGTTTATCCAGTAAGTTTGTAGTCCTTTTTTGTTTTCTTGATTAGGTAATAATAGACTATTTCTCAAATTTTCTTTAACAAGAGATTAAATAAACCAGTTTTTCTTTTCTGCTTTGTAGATTTCTTGATAACCGGCTGTTTGCTACCTGCTCTGATGACACTACAATAGCACTGTGGGATCTGAGAAAATTGAACACCAAAGTATGCACTTTACATGGTCACACTAGCTGGGTGAAGAACATCGAATATGATACTAATACAAGACTCTTAGTAACATCAGGATTTGATGGAAATGTCATTATTTGGGACACAAACAGGTTTGTGAATAGGAGACCATGTTAGGATTGTGAACAAAAAAGTATTTGTTTATGATGGTAACTAAATTCAGTGATTTGTCCTAGCTTTTCTATCTCTTTAGGATGAAGAACTTGCCTTTGGGGAAAACAATCAAAAAATGATTCCATCTTTTGTTACTTGCATTTAGTCATATGTTGTAACTATAAAATTTGGAGGAAACTAATGGAAAGGAGACCAAAGTAGTATAGTTAATGATGAAAACTAGTTTGCAAGTTGAGTTTCCTACTAAAGGAACTTCAAGGAAAAATATTTTTATTATTTCCTCTATGGAACAGAAATGTTTTTCATTTTTTGGTCCTTTGATTCTAAACCTACTTATTTTGTAATTTGTGTACCTTTTTTTCATGCATTAAAGATTAGTTTCTCATTTGGACTAGTACTGATCCATAGGGGGATGTTTGGAAGTAAATGTGTGGTGAAGTGTTAGCTGTCACTATGGGAGAAGAGAGGATTTCTACTGGCATTTAATCAGTAGGGATCAGAGTATCTAAACGTCCTGCATGGGACAGTCTACACAGTGAAATATTCAGTGAAATATCTCCTTATAGTGAAATGGATCATTTAAAGAGTTGAAATTTGAGAAATAATTAAAATATTAAATAAAATTTAAAATAAAATTATTTTAAAATAATTAAAATATACCTGTTGCTAGCTGTGGTGAAATGACAATATAGTAATATACCAGGACCATTTCTGAAAAATTCTTTTCAGAGGTCATCTGTAAAAAGGGGATATTTTTAAAGATTTGTAACTATGCATACTGTTTGAGCAAAGGATATACAGATTATCTTTGAGACACACATACCTGTTAAAATTTATTTTTTTAATTTAGAAATAAAACTTGAATAGAAATATGAATGGAACTTCTAAATTAGTGGACAAAAGCTATTAAAATCCAAAAGAGGCAGAGAATGGGAAAAATCATTTAAGAAAGGTAAATCAGGAAGCACAAAAATATATTAGGCAGATAATCCAAATACCAATAATTGCAATAAATACATATGGACTAAAGTAGCCAGTTAAAAGACAGATAGGGTTAGACTGGATTAAAAAAGAAAGCCAAACTATATGTTCTTTGTAAGAGATGCACCTAAAACATACAAATGGAAAAATCTGAAAGTAAAAGGATGGGGAAAAAATAACAGGCAAATTCTAATCCAAGAAAAACAGTTATAGCTCCATTGATTGCAGACAAAAAGAGAGCTTAAGGCATAAAGCAGAATTAGCGATAAAAGGTACTATATTAAAAGGTTTATTTCACTAGAACATAAAATTCTTATATGTATCTAATAACGTAGCCTCAAACCATAAAAACCAAAAATGGACAGATTATTAAAAAAATGCTTTCCAAAAAAAATATTTTCCATATCAGTGGAAAATATTATTCTCTCATTTACTAATAGATAAAATAGACCAAAAAATTAGTAAGCCTATAGGAAATATTACTGTTAATAAACTTGATTAGGCATATTTAGAATTCCCCCATCACAGAGTGAATACATCCTCTGAAGCAAACTTGAATATATACAAAAGGAGAGCATGTACTAAACTACAAAGTAAGTTTCAACCAATACCAAAGACTTGTTATCACACAAATCATTTCCCCTGACCTCAGAGTTTAATTAACATAGATAAGTATAAACTCCCATATTTGGAGATTTATAAACTCACTTCCTAAATAACTCATGGATTGAAGAAGAATTCATAGTGAAATCAATAGACTAAAAATTAGTGAACTAAGCATTTTATCAAAAAAAAACTGGGAAAAGATTAAAAAGAGTAAACCCAGTTAAAGTAGATTATGGAAATGATAAAAGCAGAAATTAATGAAATTGAAAACGAACATGAA
This sequence comes from Hyaena hyaena, assembly GCF_003009895.1. Classification (NCBI taxonomy): domain Eukaryota; kingdom Metazoa; phylum Chordata; class Mammalia; order Carnivora; family Hyaenidae; genus Hyaena; species Hyaena hyaena. The sequence goes on along the minus strand of NW_024080724.1, from coordinate 2,267,543 downwards.
GTTTTTAAAAACCTGCCTTTTGAAAACGCCAATTGAAAATGCAATTATCTGATAAGAGTCATCAAGAGAAATCAGACCAAAGATAATCTTAACCCTAAAAACGGAGACAATAAAAAGTATACAATAAGATAATAAGATCGCTTTTATGCCAATATACTTGAAAACTGTTGAAATAGACAGTTTACTCAAAATCTTTAGCAAAACTGACCAAGAAAAATCAAGACCTATAACCTGGACTGATATTTAACCAATATGTACTGATTTAGCTGAAGTAGTTGTTAAAATATTAAACTTCTTCTGTATTAAATGATAAATAGCCACTATCCTGAATTATCCCCAGGTGGTCAAATCCTGTCACTTTCAAATCTGTCAAATCTGGTTACCCAGGCCCTTTTAGGGACACTTCCCTCAAGATCCTCCTATGATCTAGTAGCTAAAGTCCCCCTTAAAATACCTCTCCCTCTTTGGGGTAGGGTTTTTTTAGCATCTTATTTAATTCTGAGAACAGCCTCATGAATTAGATAGCTATTATTATCCCATTTTAAAGCTAAGGAAGCCACAAGGTCAGAGAATTTGGGTAACTTGCCCACATGACTGTCAATAAGACAGTGAAATATGAGCCAAGAGTCAAACCCTGGTTTATAGACTGCTGTGAGGTACCTTTTGCTAATGGGAATTTTAAGATATTATAGTAGAGTAATTCCAGGACCCAGTTTCAACACTGCCAACCACATCAATTCTGACTGGCTAGTTTTTATGCATTGTTGGTTATTTAAATATTCTGAACATTGCCTCTGCCACAGCCATTAAAGAAAGTATCAATTAAAATTTACTAATAAAACAGCAGGCCTGTCAGTTTTATATGTGACTTTTACCAGATAATATAAGAAACAGAACATCCCAACTTTATTCAGTTGTTCAGATTCCAGAGAAAGGAGGAATTCTCCTTACCTCATGTATGAAGCTAGAATGAACTTAATACCTAAACCCAACAAAGGTAATATTAGAAGAAAAAAATGGAAAGGTCAGTCTGCGATGTGAATGTAGATGCAAATATTCTAAACAAAAGGAATCAAAATACTATGATCAAAATATCATGATCAAGTTGGGTTTATTCAAGGCATGAAAAGATGATATGTACAGGGCGCCTGCCTGGCTTAGTCAGTAGAGCATGTGACTCTTGATCTTGGGGTCATGAGTTTGAGCCCTGCGTTGGGTGTAGAGATTACTTAAAATCTTTAAAAAAAAAAATCTATCAATAGAAATTATATTAAAACTCTATTAATATAGTTTATCACATTGATAGGTTAAACAGAAAGTCCATATGATTGTTTTAATCAAGGAATCAAATTCAGCATTCATTCATAATGAAAAACAAGAGAGGACATTATTACCAGTCTTTAAAAAATAATTTTTTTAACATTTATTTTTGAGAGAGAGAGAGAGAGAGCAACAGCAAGTGAGCAGGGGAGGGGCAGAGAGAAGAGACACAGAATTTGAAGCAGGCTCCAGGCTCCGAGCTGTCAGCACAGAGCCTAACGTGGGGCTTGAACGCACAAGCCACGAGATCATGACCTGAGCCAAAGTTGGATGCTTAATCAACTGAGCCACCCAGGAGCCCCCATTATTACCAGCACTATAGAGACTGAAAAGATTATAAAGTGATACAATGAACAACTTTATGGCAACAAATTAGATAACTTAGATAAACAAATAGCTAGAGAGTCCCAAATTATTTAAACTGACTCAAGAACAAATAGAAATCTATAGACCTACGGACCTAAAGCAAGTTAAAAATCGAAATGGTAATTTAAACATCTTCCCACAATGAAAAGCCCAGTCCCAAAACTGGTGAGTTTTACTAAACATTTAGAGAATAAATAATACCAGTTTTTCACAAACTTTCAGAAAATAGAGAACACTTCCCAACTCATTTTATGAGGCTGGTATTATTACTCTGATACCAAACCACACAAGCATCATAAGAGTAAAAACTACAGACCAATATCCCTCAAAAACAAAAAGAAAAAAACCAGAATAATCCTCAATATTAGCAAATCAAACATAGCATGCGTTAAGGATTATATGTCATGACTGAGTAGAATTTATCCCAGGAACACAGGGTTGGTTTAATATCCAAAAATCAACTAATGTAATATATTAATAAAGGTCAAAACCCATGCATAAAATCACCTCAAGAAAGGCAGAAAAGCACTTGACAAAATCCAATACCCATTTGTGATAAAACTGGTAATAATAATAGGGCGCTTTTATTCCTTAGACATCTGATATAGGACATCTATGAGAAATCTGTGGCTAAAATCATGATGTTGAAAGACATTCCCCCAAAGTTTGGGAACAAGGCAAGTATGTCTGCTCCCACCACTTTTGTTTAACATTGTACTAGAGGTAAAATTGCACTGGAAATGCAGTCAGGCAAGAAAAAGAAATAACAGGCATCCAGATTTGAAAGGAAGAAGTAAAACTCTTCATATGTAAATGTGATCTTGTATATAGAAAATCTTTCTTTGTGTTTTTGTTTTTTGTTTTTTGTTTCTTGTAGGTCACAAGATTTACAAGACTAATGTAACAAATCAAGTGTATTTTTACATATAAGCAATAAAAAATCCAAAAATGAATGAAGAAAATTCCATTCATTAATAGTATCTAAAGAAACAAAATACTTAGAAGTAGATTTAACAAAAGATGTATAAGATTTGTACATTGTAACTGTAAAAAACTTTGCTGAAAGAAATGTAAGAAGATGTAAATGAATGGAAAGATATTCCATCTTCATGGATTGGAAGACTTGGCATCATTAAGATGGCAATTCCCGGCGTACCTGGCTGGCTCAGTCAGTAGGACATGAATTCTTAATCTTGAGGTCAAGGGTTCAAGCCCCATTTTGGGTGCAGGGCTTACCTAAAGAATAAATAAAATAGGGGCCCCTGGGTGGCTCAGTCGGTTAAGCGTCTGACTTCGGCTCAGGTCATGATCTCATAGTTTGTGGGCTCAAGCCCCGCATTGGGCTCTGTGCTGACAGCTAGCTCAGGGCCTGGAGCCTGTCTTCGGATTCTGACTCCCTCTCTCTGACCCTCCCCTGCTCACACTCTCTCTCTGTCTCTCTCTCAAAAATAAATAAAACATTTAAATAAATAAGATTACAGAGGACAATTAAAAAAAGAAATACAAATTTTTTAAAAGATGGAAATTCTCCAGATTAATTTATAGATTCAGTGCAACCCCTATCAAGATTCCATCTGCCTTTTTTGGACAGATAGTCAAACTGATCCTAAAATTTATATGGAAATACAAATGACCCAGAGTAGCCAAAACAACCTTGAAAAGAAGAATAAAATTGGAAGACTCATACATTTCTCAATTTCAGAACTTACTACAAAGCCATAGTAATCAAGACTGTGTTTAACTGGCATGGGACAGGCATAAATCAAAGGACAGAATTGAGAGTCCAGAAATAAACCCTTGCATTTTTGATGAGCTTATATTCAACAAAGTTATCAAGGTAATTCAATGGTTCAGGAAAAGATAGACTTTTTCAAAAAATGATGTCTGCACAACTGGATATCCATATGCAGAAAGATGAATTTAGACCCTTATATTTAAAAAAAAAAAGAATTCAAAATGGATTTCAGTCTGAATGTAAGAGCTACAATCATGTAACTCAGAAAACATGGGAGCAAGTCTCTTGCAAACCAGAGTACAAGTGATTTTGAAAATTGGTAACATGGACTTCATTAAAATTAAAAACTTTCATGTATCAAATGACACCATTAAGAAAGTGAAAAGAAAGACTACTGGATGGGAGAGAATATATATATCTGATAAAGGATGTGTGCCCAGAATATATAAAGAACTCTTGCAACTTCTATGTACACAGTAACCCAATTTAAAAATGGGCAAAATAGCTACATAGGCCTTTCACCAAGGAAGATATACAAATGATTAATAGGTATGTGAAAAGATGTTCAACATCATTAGTCATAAGGAAAATGCCAGTCAAAACCAAAATGAGGAATCATTTCACATCCACTAAGATGGCTTTAATGGAAAAAGACCATAACAAGTATTGGCAAGAATGTGGAGAAACTGGATCCTCCTAGATTGGTAGTAGGGATGTAAAATGGTTCGACCACTTCAGAAAACAGTTTGGTAGTTTCTTAAAATGTTAAGCATAGAGTTATCATCTGACCAGCCATTCCATTCCTGGGTATGTACCCAAGGGAAACAAACACATATCACCATACAAAGATTTCTACATGAATGCTTGTAACAGTATTATTCATAATATCCCCCAAATGGAACAAATACAAATAGCTATCAGCTAGTAAGTAAATAAACAAAATGTAGTATATCTATACAGTAGAAAACAATTTGGTAATGAAAAGAAACAGAGTACTAATGTGCTACATGGATGGACCTCAAAAAAAAGTAAAAAAAGCTAAACAATAAGACAACTTATTGTATGCTTCTGTAACTATTAAATGTCCACAAGAAGCAGATCTGCGGAGGCAGAAGTAGGCTAGTGGTTGCCTGCAACTGGGAGTAGGAACTGGAAATGATTGCTAATGGACAGAGTGGGGTTTTTAGAATGAAGAAAATGTTCTAAAATTGGATTGTTTTGATGATTGCACAAATGCACTAAATATCATGAACTGTAAATTTAAAATGAGTGAATTTTATGATATGTAAATTACATCTTAATAAAGCTGTTAAAAAACTTAACTAGAAATAGTAGGAAACTCTTCAAAAGTATATACTAAACCTACATGACATTTTTCAGTGGTAGAACTTGTATAAGTTTTCTCTATAGGGGGATTAGGCTGGCTCAGTTGGTAGAGCATGCGACTCTTGATCTCAGGGTCGAGAGTTCAAGCCTCATGTGAATGTAGAGCTTACTTTAAAAAAAAAAAAAAACAATTTATAAAATCAGGAAGGGGGAACATGTCTGCTGTTACTACTATTGTTTACCATTGTTTTGGGGTGGGGAGAAGGCAGGATCCTACTTGGTGCAGTATAATAAATATATAAGGTTTGGAAAGGAACAACTGAAAAAATAGCATTCACAGATGATATTTGTCTGTATGAAGGGTTGGTAAGCTTTCTGTAAAGGATTGTGAAATAAATATTTTAGGTTTTGTATGCTATATGATTTCTGAGCAGCCATAGACTACATAAATGGATATTGCTGTGTTCCATCAAACTTTCTATATAAAAACAAGCAAGAGTTCAGACTTGGCCCATAGACCAGTTTTCTGACCCCTGGTCTATATAGAAAACCTTAAAAATTCTGACAAATTATCAGAATTAATAAGAGTTAAACAAGATTGCAAGACATAAGCTCAAAATGTAAAAATCAGTAGTGTTCCTAATCATCACAACAAATATTTTTAAAAATTTAAGTATATAGTTTTTAGTAATTAAGAAAAATTTTTTAAATGTTTAGTTTTGAGAGAAAGAGCCAAATACTCAAAAAGGGGAGGGGCAGACAGACAGGATCCAAAGCGGGCCCTGCTTTGACAGCAGAGAGCCCAAGGTGGGCTTGAACTCGTGAACTGTGAGATCATGACTTGAGTTGAAGTCAGACACCTAATTGACTGAGCCACCCAGGTGCTCCAGAAATTAAAAAGAATTTGAAAAACCAGGATGGTCAAGTTGCAGATTAGACACAACTTTAGAAACAGATTGGAAGATAGATACTAAAAAACTATACAGAATGCAACAGAAAGGAGATAAAATACATGAAAGAGCAGTTATGAAACAGAATCAAATGTGAATGTCTCGAACATCTATTTGGAGCTCCAAAAGAATAGAGAAAATAAGTGAGAGAGGTAATACTGGAATAATAATGGATAATTTCCCAGAATATATGAATATTAATCTTACAATTTAGAAAATCAAATTAATCCTAATAAAGTGGAAAGAAATCCAAATTTAAATAGAGTGAAGCTCCAGTACTCCAAAGACAAAGAGAAGGTTAGCCCAAAGGGGGATGGGGTGGGGGGGAATTATCCAAATAAACAATTGGACTAGTAGCAGACTTAACAATGGGGTTAGGGTTAGGAAGCCAGAATTCAGTGGAATATTATCCCCAATAGTCAGAACTATTAGCCTGAAGTTATGTACTCAGCTAAATCTTTAATCATAAAAGAAGAGTAGGGGAGCATGGGTGGTTCAGTTTGATTGAGTGGCCAACTCCTGATTTTGGCTCAAGTCATGATCCCAGGGTTGTGGGATCAAGCTCTGTGTCAGACTGCGTACTGAGTGAGGAACCTGCTTGAGATGCTCTCTCCCTCTTCCTCTCTCTTCCACTCCCTCCCCCCAAAAGAGGAAAATAAAGATTTTCAGAACAACATAAAGTGAGAGTTTACCTCACCAAAGTCCTACTTAAAAATACATACTGCAGGGGTTGCCTTAGGTGGCTCAGTTAAGTATCCAACTCTTGATTTCAGCTCAGGTCATGGTCTCATAGTTCGTGAATTTGAGGGGGAGCCTGGTTGGTTCATTTGGTTAAGTGTCCAACTCTTGGTTTCAGCTCAGGTCATACTCTCATAGTCATGAGCTCAACCCCCACATCAGGCTCCATGCTGGATGTGGAACCTGCTTAAGATTCTCTCTCTCCCTCCCACCTCCCCTTCTCGGCTTGCTCACTCACTCTCAAAAAAATTAAATATATATATACACACACACACACACACACACACTTCAGAAAGAAAGAATAAAATGGAAAGTTGGAGATAAGGAATGGTGAGCAAAACAACCAAAATTTTAATTGTTTATGTCTATAAAGCTAAGTACAAATTGTAAATTCTAGTTTGACGGTCAAAATTATAGCTATTAACCAAATCCTTCTATGTATGATAATTCTAGGTTTTGTTGGTTTGATTTCTTTTGTAGGTGTACAGAAGATGGGTGTCCACATAAGAAATTCTTTCATACACGTTTTCTCATGAGAATGAGATTAACACCAGATTGTTCCAAAATGTTGATCTCCACGTCCTCTGGATATCTCTTGATTTTGCATGATCTTGACTTAACCAAGTCTTTAGAAGTAGGCAGCTATCCTATTTTGAGAGCAAGAAGAACTACATCAAGTTCAGGTAAGCTTTTCCTTTTTTTGATCAAAGAAAATTTTCCAAAGAATCTCACACAAAGGGATGGCATATGTTTCCATTCTGAGAATGATAGCAGAAAGGGAAGAAAATTAGAAGACATTCTTTGGAAAGCACAGTGAGAGCTTTTTTCCCAAGGAAGTATGACCTATATAAATCTCTGACATAGCATAAATTAATGCTTCTGTATCACAAATGATCCAGGGCAAAGAACTGCTAACTCTAAAAATAATTTCTTTAGCTCTTTATGCTATCCAGAAATCTCTCATCAGTATTTCTAAATCATCACTATCTCAAAAATTAGTGGTAGCCCAAGGTAGTATCAATCTTTTTAAGTTCTTCTGGAACCCAGCAGAGCTTTTAAGTTATATTCAATATATGGGGCGCCTGGGTGGCTCAGTCAGTTAAGCATCTGACTTTGGCTCAGGTCATGATTTTATGGTTCATGGGTTTGAGCCCCACATCAGGCTCTGTGCTGACAGCTCAGAGCTTGGAGCCTGTTTCAGATCCTGTGTCTCCCTCTCTCTTTGTTCCTCCCCTGCTTACACTCTGTTTTTCTCTTTCAAGATATTTAATAAATAAACATTAAGAAAAAGATGCATTCAATATAGAGCTTTAAGGGGTGCCTGGATTGCTCAGTCAGTTGAGCATCCGACGTCAGCGCAGGTCAGATCTCACGGTTCATGGGTTCAAGCCCCGCGTTGGGCTCTGTGCTGACAGCTCAGAGCCTAGAGCCTGCTCCAGATTCTGAGTCTCCCTCTCTGCCACTCCCCTGCTTGCACTCTGTCTCTCCAAAATAAGTAAACGTTAAAAAAATAGAGAGCTTTAAGTCTCTATTATATCCTAGGCTTCCAGATGTCCATACCCAGGTAGCTGGTGCCATCCTAAATCAGAGCCCCTAAAAATCTTATTGCTAAAGCCTGTTCTTTTTCCTGTTGCTGATTCCTTTAGACTTCAGTGAAATTGGGGCTCAGAAAAACTTATGCACCATAATTCATTTACATTATATGATAGAGACTATATTTTACTACCTTTGGGGAAAAAAGGGGCTGTTCCAGGAACATACCTATTTATAATTTTGTGTTTACCGAGCCTTAAGCATTTGGAACACCTGTTTATAAATTGCTTTTTAAAATCAGCTTCAGATGGTTGGACTCTTTCTCCTGTCTATATATACAGAGACACTTTTGAAGACTCCTTTGGGAAAATGGGGCCTCTTTATACTTCATTTGCCCAATTTATTGCTAAAAGTAGAAATTTTTTTACCCACTTATTTGCAAAGCAAGGCATTTCCTAAGTATGTGAGTAGAGTCCTCTTACATTCAGAAATTTATTTTTAGGTTAAACATTAGTAATCAACTTCAGCTTAGTGAGAAGTAGTGATTTAGAAGGTCTAGTTGGTTATTTTTTAAATTAAAAAACCAAGAATGTTTTGTCTTCTCAGTTTAATTCTGATAATAACATCAAAGGGAATAAGATTAAGAAGTCCTCATAAAAGTGGGGAGCCAGTAAAAGAGTGTGATGAAGTAGACATTGCTATTTGGAGTAATACATGAAACCCAACTGTCTGATGATTCTTCTACAGATTTCAGTATAAAGTTTGTATTGCATTTCATAGATAGTATCACATGATTTCCTGAATGATAATCGAATTTTTTGACATGCTTAAGGATCATTTAATGTTCTCAGTAGTGGACCTCGTGTTTGGACTCTATTCTAAGATTAAATAACCAGGTTGAACTGCTCTTGCTCTGTTCCCATGTTTATTGAATTTTCTTGTTCCATTTTACTACAGAAGTGATGGGGAACCCAGATATGCTCCTATGTTTATTTGGTCTGTCATTTTTATTCCACTTAAGTCATTGGTAGAAGTGATTTTGTTTTTTTATTAATTTTTAATGTTTTTATTTTTGAAAGAGCAAGTGAGCAGGGTAAGGGCAGAGAGAGGGGGACAGAGGATCCGAAGCAGGCTCCAAGCTCCAGGCTGTCAGCACAGAACCCGATGTGAGGCTCGAACTCAAACCATGAGAACATGACCTGAGCCGAAGTCAGACGCTTAACCGACCGAGCCACCCAGGTGCCCCTGAGATTTTATTTTTTTAATGTTTATTTATTTATTTTGAGAGAGAGAGAGGAAGAGGAAATGCACAAGCAGGGGAGGGACAGAGAGTGAGGGGGAGAATCCCAAGCAGGTTCCGTGCTCATTGTGAAATCATGACCTGAGCTGAAATCAAGAGTTGGATGCTTAATTGACTTGAGCCCTCCAGCCACCCTGGCAGAAGAGATTTTAGAAAGGGGCTAGGCTTTAGAACACTTCAGAGCTGCCCTCCCTACCTCAGTCTTAGTTATAGGCCAGCTGTTAAGTGGGCATGTACTTGATCTGTTTCAGATGGACTTTTAACAGTATGCTTCAACTAAATGATTAAAAAGTTAAGAGACACTACTCAAGTTTTGCTAAGTTTATTGTAAGAACTTTTTGTATTTTCAAGATCTGACCACTTCAAGTTCATCTGGTCCTAGAGTTTCTGGTTCACCTTGTCATCATAGTGATTCTAATTCATCTTCTGAGAAACACATGTCACGAACCTCACAAAGAGAAGGTAGGTTAACAGTTGGATTTTATAATCTTACAACAGATTCTATCAAATAGCTTTCTTTGGTTTAGTTTTAATCCATACAAATAAAAGTCAATAAAGAGGAGGCTATTCTTTGCCCCTCAGTAATTTTCAAAAGTCTAACCAGAGTCTCTAGGGTTGAATATCTTGGGCTTAAACCTTTGTTAGAATTTGAGCTTTGGTTTTATTTACTGGACTTAGTTTGGTCTAAAGTGGAGAAAAAATAGGACATGTAGATTCCAATCAAGGTTGTTATGGAAATTAAATGAGATTATGTATGTGATGGTCTTGTATAAATATGAAGTAGTGAGTTTGTCAGGTGCTTGTGAAAATTGCTTGGTTCCAGCTCACTAGGCTTTTTGCTCTGCCATTTCTTCATCTGAGCAGTGCCTGATAGCCTGAGAGGGGGTACGGGATAAAGTGAGCTACAATCTATCCCCACTCTGCTTTTGCCAGTTTTCCCCCCACCACTCTGGCAGAACTAGCTGTATAACATATTCATTCCACCCACTAACGGAAATGCTTTCTACTACCTGTGCAGACTTCACCTGCCTCTCCATACCAGTTCACATCTAAGCTCTTACAGCACTTTTTGTTTGTCTTACTCCTTGTGGACTGATGGCCAAATGTGAGGGTGGTTTGTTGTTGTTGTTTTTTGTAATTTGGGTCACCTTTTGGAGAAGAGCATGGCTTCTATCTAGATCTTTAGGGGAGGGACTGTTCATTAGACTTCTACTTTGTGTTTTCCCTGGGCAGCCTCACCAGGTAATGCCTGATAATTGCATACTTGATTATTTTGCACGACTTCTTCTGTTTGTAGAATGGTTTGAGAGCCCTTTCCAAACTAACCTGTAGCCTATCTGCTTCTCCAGATAGTCAAGACTGTGATGTTTAAGGTTAAAAATTCTTCCTGTTAAATTTAGAGATTTATGCCCAGATGTGAAATATTTTTCCTTTGATTTGAAACTTACTGTATCAATTCTACCTGTTCTACTTTGCCTATGGGAAACGAGCAAAGGCTCTTAATAATCATTGAGAAAAATCTTTATTGATTAAACCATCCATGAGAAAAAGAAACTTAAGAATAGTTAACATGCTTGTTTATTGCAGTGGTAAATTCCAAAACCAAACTACACAACAGTTTCATGATATAAAGTTGGCATCTGGAGAAGAGCGAGTGTATAGAGAGCCTAGACACAGTATAGAGAAGAAGGTGGGGCTCATACATAAGGGTGCTCTGAATGTTGGCAATCCTGTGTCTTCAGGGTGTCAGGATATGTTAGCACCACACTTTGGCCGACACAGTAGCTTTACGGAGCGGAGGCTCTCAGGCTCAATTCAGGATTAGAACTTTTTTCTTTTTTTAAAGTGATCTCTATACCCAATGTGGGGCTTGAACTCAGGACCCCGAGATCAAGAGTCAGATGCCAATCAACTGAGCCAGCCAGGCACCCCAAGAACTCTATTTTTGACATGAAGTCTGTAGAGTGTAGCACTGATAAAGTGCAGACACTCTGGTGAAATTAAGGAGGTTCTTGAGCAGTCTTCCCTACCCCTTCCCCACGTGGTCCCTCCTTTTGCCAGCTCCGGAGGAACCTCCAAAGAGCACAGCTCAAAAACCACTACTTACCTATTTAGATGGGTTTCTTTTCTGCATTTGTTAGATTTTCAAAATGGATTCTTGAATAGCGGTTTTTCTCTAAAATTATTAAAGTTCAGTCACAGGTGAAATCATTATTTTAGGAATAGTTTGGTTGTAACAATGTAATTTAGAGCTTCGCAGTTTCCATCAATGCTGAAACAATCTAAAGAGAATCTTTTAAGGAAGATAACCCATCTGTTTGAGAAACAGTTCACAAAGGGTCTGACAGGGAGCTCATAATCTTCAAAGCAATTCCTTCCACAGGTAGAAAAGTGTTGAAATAGTTCTCTTGATATTAAATTTCTAAACTGCTGCTTTATAATGTGTATGAAAGTGGTTGTCCACATACCTGAGGAAGAGGATAGAACTGTTAGTGACTACAGCAGTCACTTTGATCAGGCGTTGGGCAGAAGGACATGAGGGGCCGTAACAGAGTACCAGGCATATGTATGACTGGCGGGGTGTCCCTGCCCCTTCTATGTGAAATATCCTCCCTCACCTCCAAAATTATAGGTCTGTTTGTCATTTAGAGTACTGTCCTTGGGGACAGAAGTCCTGCTCCTTGCAAACATAATAGCCTTTTATTTATATTAAAGGCAGTCTTCATAGCTTCCTATTATTTCCTTCTCTGGATCCTTTGTTGGATTAGAGAGCACCAGTTCCTCTAAGGAAGAGAATTATCTTTTACTTTTCCAGGTTCCTTTCAGATAACATAACTTTGATTCTTAAAGTTTTCTGAGATATAGATCCTAATGAAAAGGACCTCTAGTCAGCTTTAAGGCCTTAGTCTTAGGTCACTGATTCTTGCTGCAGTAACTTAGATTCTTTAGTTCTAGTCATACCTCCACCCCATACACGGAGGGACACCACAGGTTTGTTTTTTGTTTTGTTTTTACATGTAGTAGCGCACAGAACTGATGAAGGAATGAAGACCGGGGGCAGGGGTGGCTGCCAGAAATCAAAGCTTTGATGAGCTGCCTCAGTCCTTTGATAATACACATCCCACACCCTAATTTTCTTACCAGGAGTTTCACCACGAAATAGTCTTGAAGTCTTAACCCCAGAAGTTCCCGGTGAAAGAGATCGTGGAAACTGCATCACATCCTTACAGCTGCACCCAAAAGGCTGGGCCACACTCCTTCGGTGCTCAAGCAACACTGATGATCAGGAGGTAGGAGCAGCAGCACGTCGCCTTCAGCAGGGCTGCCTGAGCAAACAGCCATGGCCATGTGTGTCCGTGGTGTCTTTGTCCTTTGAACCCCTCCCTTCTCTCCAGTATGTGTGGCAGACTGGGAAATGCTTTAAAGCAGTATCAGTTCAGCTTGTGCCAGCTTGTGAATTCTTGCCTTTATCTCGTCACAGACCCCCTTACATAGGAAACATTAGATGGAGATGCGTCAGCCAAGCTAGCTAAATGTAAGATTTTGCTAAGTCAATTGAGTATTATAATTTGCTCTTTTAAAAACCAGCGGAAACTGGGAAAGGACTAAACCGATGACTAAGGGAAAAGGCCTTTTAGGACCTATGACTCTCTGGAAAGCAGGAGCCTTTTGAGAGTCTCAATAGCTGTGGGAGTCACAACTGAAGGAAAGGAGAGAAGAGCCTTTGAAGTGTGTAGGATGAGACGTATTTTAGGGCTCAGGGGTCTAAATTCTGTAATTTTTTAAATGTCAAGATTGTTGTTACTTTTACAAAAGTAGCCTGAGAGGATAACAGGCTTTAACGTGTCACATGACTTTAGCTTATGACGATAAGAAGGAATGGGGCCTGCCTGCACATTTTATTAGTTGGGAGAACGGTAGCAACAATTTTGTGAATTGGGCAGTCTTTTGAGCTTTTTACTAAAAGAAATATCTAGCATCGTTTGGGCCTCTGTAATTTTGGTTTGTCTCTCTTCTCTCCCCCAGTGGACTTGTGTCTATGAATTCCAAGAAGGAGCTCCCGTGCGACCAGTCTCCCCTCGCTGTTCTCTACGACTGACTCATTACATTGAAGAAGCCAATGTAGGCAGGGGTTATATCAAAGAACTTTGCTTCAGCCCTGACGGGCGAATGATTTCTTCCCCACATGGCTACGGGATCCGCTTGTTGGGATTTGACAAACAGTGCAGTGAACTTATTGACTGTTTGCCCAAAGAAGCCAGTCCCCTGCGGGTGATCCGTTCTCTGTACTCTCATAACGATGTGGTACTGACGACAAAGTTCTCTCCAACACATTGTCAGATTGCCTCAGGGTGCCTTAGTGGACGGGTTTCCTTGTATCAGCCAAAGTTTTAGGCACAACCTACATCAAATAAGGAACTCTTCTGGTGTTTGACTTATAAATTACTTCAATTTAGGTGAAGTATTTTCTTTTTAGAAGATCTTAAAAGTTTGGGTCAAGATCCCAGTTCTTATGGGTCCATGAACACACCTGTGACCTGAGTACTTGGTCGTCCAGCATCGCAGGGGCCTCACCAAGGTACACTCTCTGCCCCAGCATCTTTTGCCGCATTCCTCTGTCCTGCTCATCTGTGCCGCCCGAACTTCCGTTCTGCTTTTGCATGGTAGTTCTGGTCAAGTTTCTTTCTTTGTTTTTTGATTTTGGGATGAATTTCGTGGACATCTGGCAGGAGTTTTGGCTGGGTTAGGAGAAACCTGTGGCACTAGTATTGAATAAAACCCTGATGTCTGATGTCAGCATACTGGTCATTGAAAAAGGAATTCCATCTTCACTTAGTATACTTTGGCCTTTTAAAGTTGCTGTTATGTTTCTCTATAATGAGCACAGATAATGGCATTATTCTCTTAACTGTTAGATAGTCTTACAACAAAATGTCTTTTAAGTTTCCTGTTAAAATGATACATATTTATTCACCGTGAGGAGAACTTTGTTGTGAAATGCTGGAAAAAATAACTACCACCTCTCTTTGTAATTTACTTGTATTAATTTAAAAATCGCTAGCATGTGCCCTTACGTGGTATTTTGTTCCTGTCAATAGGATTTAGAAAGGAAAAGAGAAGGAATGGGCTTTGGTCATTTTGGTTACATTGAAGAGGATTCATTAGGTTAGTACACCATCTGGTCAGAGTGATGAGAACAGCGTGGCTCGGAGTTTCTGTGTTCTCTGCCAGGCTGTTGGACTCACACAGGGTGACACGTGATGGTATCGGTGTGGGGGGACTTAAAGAGGTTGTGTTTTACTCTTTATTCCTTGAAGCAGGTGGCAGGAGCGCAGCCCCCCAGCGTCAGGGAGCAGAGAGCTGTAGTCCTCTCAAGCCGTGTCCTAACTACAGTAGTCAGTAACTTGGATGTCAAAGCAAAGAGCCCACACAAAGACCTCTTGTGTTTTGTTATGGAACACAGCAAGTAAAAGGCATCAAGCAGGGGACAGTCACCGGGCCGGTTGCTCTGATGAAGTAAGCAGCTTTCTTCTGGTCTCCACTTTGGATAGTATTCTCTTAGAAGAAATCTGCCAGAAGTGGAGTAATTGAAGCCACACACTAGCCCTTTCCGTCTCAGATCACATTCTCTTAGGCCAGTGGTTCTCAAACATCAGGGTGCATTACAGTCACTGAGGAGCTTCTGAAGAACATAGAAACCTGGCCCTTACCTTAGGAGGTTCTGATTCAGCCAGGGAGAGGATAGGAGTCTGTATTTTTAACAAGAACCTCAAGTAATCTTTAGTCAGGTGGTCCCCGGGGTCACAGTTTGAAAAGCACTACCTGAAACATAAGTAAGTACTTCTGTGCCTCTCAGGTGCTTGACTCCCGAAGGTGTTTTGATTTAAAAAAAAAAAAAAAAAAAAAAGTAAATGAAACCAATTTTAGAGGTAGAAAATGCAATCAGTCTCATTATTTGATCTCATTTGATGAATGAGAAAAGTTAAGTGACTTGCCTAAAGTCATCTTAAAAAATTAGTGGCAGAGCCAGAACTTGAATTCAAGTCTCCTAATTCCTTGCTCAGGGCAATTTCTACTGTATTCTGCTGGCTGTCAAATCAATGATTTATGAACACTTTTATTTTGTCTTTAAGTTGTATTATTTTGACTACCCTTAAACTGGCCAATAGTTTGAAAAAAGTGTGGAAGTAGATGCCGAGAATTACAGCCGTGAGAAGAAAAGTATCTTAAATCTTACAGAAATGCTAAATGAACCCAAATACATGAATAAAACTGACATTTCTTTGTAGGACCCACCAGACAGCCATGTACACACGTGGACAGAGCTTACATCTCACTTGGAACAAGGTCGACTCTAGGACAGATTTGTAAAATTAGATCATTTCACCATGGATGGTAAACAAATTGGAATTTTTTAGCCAGCAAGAAAAGTACCACAAAGTAATGAAAACAGGTTTGCCATAAACTTTTTTTAAAGAATCCACATATTTAAAGTTTTAGAGATAAAAGCACCCAATGTTAACATTAAAAATCAGCTACTAAGTACAATAATTAATATTTTTAAAAAGGTTCCATAAATTGCATCCCTTTTGGAGGGAGTTGCAGGTCAGATGCGGGTCACCCAGCTCTGAATTTCAGTCCAGGATTCATTAACCACTGTAGGGTTTCTGTGGTGTCAAATAATGTCCACACTCTACTACTAACCCCCACAAACTACCTTGCAAGGTAGGTGACATGATCACCAACTGACTTTGGAGGAAATGGAGGGTCAGGTTAAGTGATTTCCCTTAAGTCACAGAGCTGGCAGCGGGTGGGAATGCTGGGATTCAAACCTAGGTTTGTTTTAGTCCAAAGCCTGTGCCTACTACTCTACCGTTTTGCCCTTTTGTTTGTAAAGGATGGGAAACTAGCCTGTTAATATGTTTAGCATCCTCTGTAAATTCTTTATTACAGAGCTGGCTTACCTTCTGCACCATGTACGAGAACATCTACAAGACTGGAAATTTCCATTAGAATTAATACCATAAAATGCAGGGCGTACATACAGTCCATTCCTAACTGGAAAACTGCAAACATGATAAGTATCTGTGAAGTAAAGGAAAATGTATATAGCCTTGTATAAAAAGAGAGCCACAAGGTGAGAACTAAAAATTAGCCAGCAAACTCAACAAAACAATCCTTATCTTCTTTGAGCTATAGTCGTGATCAAAAAATCATGAGGGGGATATTAATCCAGGAATTACAGGGCATCAGGAACGCTAGACTCTTGGAGGAAACTGCAGCGTACAATTTCAAGATCTCATTTCACTTCAGAGTATAAAATCCAATCTGGTGTTTTTTACTTTAAATTCTAGTCGTTTTTATTCATGATAATTGGTGAGTGTATTATCATTGGTAATGTGGTATAATTGTTGGTAAACATGGTATAAATTACTTGTTTTAAAAAGCTTTCTACAGGGGTGCCTGACTGGCTCAGGGGTGGAGCATGCAACTCGTAATCTTAGGGTCAAGAGTTTGAGCCCCACCTTGGGGGAGGGGGTTGATTGTACTTTAAAAATGTCTTGAAAACGTTTCCTACACAACAGTATATTAATGGCAGTGCTGCTGAATTAGGAACTTCAAATATTTAGTAGTTTCTTTAATTAGGAAAATGAAGTGGCTAAAGCAAATGAGACCTCTATCTTAATCTTTTGAGAACAGGTGTGACCTTTTTTCTCAGAAGCCCAAAGAACATGTGTATTTTGTTATTTCTCCTTGTTAACATCTGAGATGAGGCTATACCAAAAATTTTAGGAAAACAAGCAAGGAAAAGGTTCCCTACGACTGTGTCTAGAACCAAGATCACATTATATCATGGCTAAAGTTTTGTTTTCTAGAAAGTGCAATATAGGAAAAACACTCTGAGAAACTTTTAGAAACCTAGTGTTTCCGCTATTAGAATATATGGTATTGGCATCCATAAGTATCTGTTAAAACTTGTGTCTAGCAGGGGACGTAGTCTGATAACTAATGACAATCATCCCCATGTAATGACTAGCAGCCATGAAGAGTTACGAAAATTCACTCAGTAATAGCTTATGTTGGTCATAAAAGAAAGCATATACAGTATATGAATTTTTGGATAACTAATGCATTATCTCTTAAGTGCCAAAATTTTAAACTTATAATTATTTTTGATGTAAGCCTTTCAGATGATGTTAGTATACCTTCCTGCCTTCTTAAACTGCATGCTCAGCATAATTCACATTTTCATGATGAAGTAAAAGTTATATTCATGTGTTATCACAAATATCCAATTAGCTCTGATATATGTAAAATACTTCATAAAATGTAAAGGGCTATAACAAATATGAGTTAATATCAATTATTATAAGGCGATTCCCTCAGCCCTGAGGTATATATAATCATTTGCCTCAGGTTGTTGGTGTTTGGGGGCAGTTTTTCATTTTTAAATTTTTATATCTGCTGAATAGTTTGTTGTGTCTCCTATGACAGTATCCACATGCCCGCCTCTAACAGGCTTGCTCTAACGTGCTGTGTTCATCTGTTACGAGCTGGGACACGAGATGACCAAGCTTGCTTGGTGTCTGAAGAGCTGCATAAGCCCTGGATGCACAGGCTTCGAGACAGCTAGCTCTTTTGGTTGCTTACCAGCTTTCTGACAGATTAACAATAACAGAGGTTCCCAGTGAAAGCCTAGCCTAGGTATTTTCTCCGTTGCCGCTAAATAAAATACTATAAACTAAGGATGCTGCTAAATTAAGGAATAATAGATTAAGCAACATACCAAAGTATAGCCAAGTAACAACAAAGGCTCTGTATTTGTACAGGGATCGTTCATGCTTTTAAGAAAAAAGAAGAATCCGGGGTGGGGGTAGGGGAACAATGAAAATAAAATCCACATAGACTTGAGTATTTTTGATGCCATTAAGCTTTGTCAATAACCATTAAAATACCTGTTTAAATTATCACACATTGTTACAAAGACAGTTTTAGTCTCATTGCAGAGTAAGATCATACCAGAATTTATACATCTTTAGGGTGATTCCTAAGAATTTCTCCCATTCAAATAAGAACAGAAATTATTGAAAGGAATGTCTCAGATTTACCTGTATGCTGCTTCTTTAGTTGTAAATGAATTAATAATGGAAATATGGGTTTTATCAAAAGCTCCAAGGAACACATCTCACATATGCACACCTCATATATGTATGTGTATATGAATGTCACTATAAATGAAAATGTCACCCAGAGACAATAAAATAATTTTAAAATTTAAATCTTGTTCATAGTATTTAAAGTAGAATGTTCACCTTTCCTAAGTTTCTTCCTCATTTTAATTTCATGGTTTTTACATTAATGGTTGAATATTTGAATTTTCTTTTAAATTTCACTTCATTTCTCAAATGTGCTTTCTGTTCATTTTAGATTCACATTTTTTGGGGAGTTGGAAATATTCCAGATAATATCCTAGACACCAGAAAGTTTCTCACTGGGTTCTGTTAAGTTCTTACAATAGACTGTAAGCTCCTCGAGGGCAGGGACCGTCTTACTTTTCTTTTATCCCCAGTACCCCATACAGGATCTGACAGAGTAGCTGTTCAATAATTTATTTGTTGTATGAATCAAATGAACCATAGCCATATGTGGCCTCAAATTCCCATGAAGCCAGAATGTGATGTGCAAACAGAGAAATCTATCATTTATTATTATAATGAACAGACTTTCATTCAGAGTAAGACTTTCTCACTGATTTGGGAAACTGCGAAACTCAATTTTTCAACAAACATTTGAATCCATCTATATGCCTTGTCCAGTACTAGGGTCTCAAGGGACAAAGACAGCTAAGGTGGTTCTACAGAGGCCTGCGCTAAGCCCCATGTGGGTGTAATGTGCTGCCGGAGGCATTTTTTTGAACAAGGGGCCCGTATTTTGCACTGGGCTTCCAAATTCTACAGCTGGTCCAGTTTCAATACTATCATTGTGACATGGTGGGAACAAGAAGAATTATAGTATCTTTTACATACTGTCTAGTAAAGATGTTCCCATCCATTGAAAGCTAGCCAGAAAGTGAATGATTTAGTTCAATGATTTCTAAAATCTAAAATTACAACTACCTCCCTCCCACAAACATCTGAACACATCTTCATTTCAGCATTAGGAAAGCTTTCTACAAGTGTATTGGCTTTTTACCATTTCAATTGAATTGTTTTGAGGTTTTCACTGATGACTGTAGAGTTGTGGGTGATTTTATCTACATACATACATACATACATACCTACATGCAATTTTAAGGTTTCAATAAATCGTTTATTAACATATGCACTGAGTGTTCTGGTGTGAGTCTACCTCATAATGTGCTTCTACAAAATAAATGATGCTTTGAAACATGTGACACACTTTTTGTGCAGTTAACCTGCTGAAAAAGTTAATGGCAAATTTGCATTCAGCAGTATTGAAAATTTTGTTTAAATTGCTTAGGTGCTTATTTTTAGACCGGAATGAAGCATAAGGCTGTGACAGGGGCAGTGGTATAATGATTCTTGTAGTGAATTTTCTACACTTTTTCAATCATATAACCCTTACCTGAAAAAAGTTAAATACACTTCAAATTTTGATTATAAGTGTATATATATTTATATATGTTACACGTGTGTGTGTGTATATATATATATATATAAAACACTGTACTGATCCATTATGTACATTATAAAACATGCAAAGAGAAAAAGAGTATTTTAAAAGGATAGGACTTTTAAATATCAAAGTTCTACATTACCTCCTATACTTCCTGGGATCACCTTATGCTTCCCCTGGTATATGCACCTTTCATTTCGTGAAGGCCACCATTCTAAAACATAGAATTCACATTTTACACTGAAAATACATTTACTAAGAGCTGATTCATTCACATCTGTTAACTAATGTGCTAGATGTTTACAAGTTTATTCTGTACTAGTCAAGTTTTACAGAGCTTTATAAATTCTTTACTCCATGAAAATAGTGTTACCAATAAGCAGACTACTTGATAAATTTTTGTCACACTGTATACAGTGCTTTGTTTTCATATAGATACACTTAGAACATGCCTTTTTTCAGTGTTACCTTGAATGCCCTTTTTTTATCATTTAACAGTATGATGGGTCATTTTACCACACTATTTTAACTTACTAAAAAACTGACCATCATATTTAGGACACTCACTCATTTTTAAATAACTCATTGAAGAGAAAAACAGTGAATCTCTTTCAATTCAGATTGTTTTGTGAAATTGGATAAACTGATTTGCAGCTAAGCATAGCATTAATTACCACTATTTTCAGTTATTCCTCTGACAGTCATGGTTTGGGCTATTTTAAAAGTGGGTTTTTTTTTTTTTAAGGAAACATTTGGCATGTTTTAATGTTAATGAATTATTTCTTTTAGTTTCCTATTACTGATGTAACAAATTACCTACCACAAATTAAATACCACAAATTTAAAACACAAATTTGGGGCACTTGACTGGCTCATCAGTTGGTGGAGCATGCAACTCTTGATCTCCAGGGTCATGAGTTCCAGCCCCATGTTGGGCATAGAGCTTACTTTAAAAAATCAAATAAAACACAAACTGGCGTCCACTGATCTTTCCTCCAAACCCCTCCCTTCTGGCAGAGGACATGAAAAGTGGTGCTCTGCCTCTAGCAGGCATGGAGTCACCTGGACAGCTTGTGAAAACACAGATTGCTGGGTCCACACCCAGAGTTTCTGATTTCATAGGTCTAGGGTTGGAGCTGCCATTTTGCATTTCTAACCAAATCCCAACTGATGCTGTTTATCTGGACACCATAATTTGAGAACTACAAATACAGAAAATGTAGTTAGGGTTTAATTTTTCATGGATGACAGATCCCAGGGAGCTCTATGTAGATAAAGGAAGCCAGTTTAGAGAACTTTTTTCAAATAAATTTTAACATTTATTCATTTTTGACAAGAGTGTGAGTGGGGTAGGGGTAGAGAGAGAGGGAGACACAGAATCTGAAGTGGGCTCCAGGCTCTGAGCTGTCAGCATGGAGGCCGACGTGGGGCTTGAACCCATGGACCGTGAGATCATGACCTGAGGTGAAGTTGGATGCTTAACTGACTGAGCCACCCAGGCGCCCCATTCCTTTTTTTTTTTTTTTTTTAAAGAGCACATTGTGACTTTGGAGACTGGTATATATTATGAACACCAGTTTGTCCCATCAGCTATGCCATTCTCCTGGACACTGTCAGGTTGGCTCCACCAGTGAGAGCTACAACTTCCCTAATTTAACACGATATTTAAGTTACTGGGCAGTAAGTTAAACATCATCTTACCTTCTCAGAAACAGACTCGGTGCTGTGTGGCTTATCTTCTAACTCAAAAAGAGGAGCTCTGGGACAGAAACGCACTCTCTGGTGTAGCTACAGACGGCTGCAACTGTTGCTATCAATCCAGAAAAGGAACAACTGAAACTCTAACCAGGGCATAGACCACTCAAAACATCTTTAAAGTTTTTTTAAATAGTCTCCAATTAAAGCCACGTAATTTTTTAAAATTTTACTTACTGTTTAATTTACATCCAAGTTAGTTAGCATATAGTGCAATAATGATTTCAGGAGTAGATTCCAGGGATGAATCCCCCTATGTGTAACACCCAGTGCTCATCCCAACAGGTGTCCTCCTTAATGCCCCTCACGTTTAGAAACACCCCCCAACAGTCCCTCCAGCACCCCTCAGTTTGTTCTCTGTATGTTGAGTCTCTTATGTTTTGTCCCCCTCCCTGTTTTTATATTATTTTTGCTTTCCTTCCCTTATGTTCTGTATCTGTTTTGTATCTTAAATTCCACATATGAGTGAAGTCCTATGATATCTGT
The DNA here is from genome assembly GCF_003009895.1 of Hyaena hyaena. NCBI lineage: Eukaryota > Metazoa > Chordata > Mammalia > Carnivora > Hyaenidae > Hyaena > Hyaena hyaena. The sequence continues at coordinate 2,245,396 of NW_024080724.1, read as the reverse complement.
CTTTCTCTAAGAAAGTCATTTAAATTACAGGTACACTAGACTGTTGCACTGACATTAATTTGCAAAAAGTCCTTCACCAGACAAAAGATTCATTTTGGGGTAAAATCAAAGATACAAATTTTATTGTTAAATGATTACTTTTTAAAAGTTAAATACAAAGTATCAGATCTATTCTGAAAATGCATTTATGTTTAAGCAGTTATTACATAATCTTGGGTGCACACTTAGTAAGTGTATATACGGGGGGCCTGGGTGGCACAGTTGATTAGGCATCTGACTTTGGCTCAGGTCATTATCTCATGACTCATGAGTTCAAGCCCAGCATCAGGGTCTCTGCTGTCAACACAGAGCCTGCTCAGATCCTCTGTTCCCCTCTCTCTGCCTTTCCCCTCCTTATGTGCATGTGCGCTCTCTCAAAAATTAAGATTTAAAAAAAAATGAAAACACAATACAAAAAATAAGTGTATGTTTTTAAAAGGATTTCCTGGCATTTATGGAAAGTTACAATGCATTGGCAAGTATATCATGATCCTTCTGCTTATCCTTTAAAGGGGTGAGTAGACCCCTCCCTCTGGGGCAGGCTTAAGAAAAAAGTAAGATGATTGGCCCTGGCACAACCTGTGTGCAGTGGACAAGGTGGCCACCATACTCTGATCAGTGGGGACTGCCAAAGGCCGCCGCTCCCCTCTAGCTAGGAGGGCTGTAGAATCCTGTGGCCTCATGGAAGTCTGAGAACACACACGCAGAAACAACTAAACAGTCCATAAATGGGGATGGCAGATTCTGTGATAAAGCCCCTAATGATAGGTCTCAGCATTTTATTATGAAAATGTTCAGGGGCGCCTGGGTGGCTTAGTCAGTTAAGTGTCTGACTTTCGCTTAGGTCATGATCTCACGGTTCGTGGGTTTGAGCCCCGCGTCGGGCTCTGTGCTGACTGCCAGCTCAGAGCCCGGAGCCTGTTTCAGAGTCTGTGACTCCCTCTCTCTCTGACCCTCCCCTGCTCACGCTGTCTCTCTCTCTCTCTCTCTCTCCTAGAAATAAATAAAACATTAAAAAAAAATTAAAAAAAAAAAAGAAAATGTTCAATATATAGCAAAGTTGAAAGAATTTTACGGTGAACATCTGTTTACTACAATTCTACCATTAATCTTTTCCTGTTTTATTGCTTTGTCTAATACTCTATCAATCCATCTTAATTTTTTAGGTATTTTGAATAAATTGCAGCTCTCTGTACCCGTCCTCCTAAAATCCTCAGCAATACCTATCATTAACATTTAGCATCTTTTTCTTTTGTTCTTAAATCTTCCACATGACGAAGTGCACAATAATGGTACATTCACGAAGTTTAGGCAAATGTACACACCTGTGTACCCCAAACCCCTATCACGATATAGGTTACTACCATCATCCCTTCCAGTCTACTTCCCCTCCCTCCCTCCCAGAGGCAACCACTATTTTCTTTCTTCCAGCACAGATTTGCCTCTTCTAGAAATTCACATAAATGGAATCATACAATATGCATTCTTCCTTGATGATTTTAAAAGATATTCCTAAGAAATTCAAAGTGTCTCTGAAACAGGGAGAACAATAGTGATAAAGACAATATCTGGGATCAGAGGATTCATTCACTGAATAGGTATTTATTACGAGAACCTCTAGTCCACGGACGGATACAAAGATCAGAGTCCCTGCCCTCAGTGAGTCTTCACGCTGTGTTGAAGGATACAGCACACACACCATGGAGAGCGCACCAGGGTGAAAGAGTCATCACAGGTCACAGAAGGAGACCTAATCCAGCTTGGGAGCCAGCAGGGAATCAACGGGGCTTTACATTTTTACTTTGGAATTGGTTTCAGGCAGCCAAAATGCTCTGTATTTTCCACAAGTCTAGAATCTTCTAACTCAAAAGGATTGTCCTTAAAAGGGTAGCTTTCCAGTACTGAGCAGATGGGTGCATGGCAAATTTACTCCACAAAATAAACAAGGGAAAAATTATAATAGACAAACTGTAATTATTAGGACTTCTGTTCTTCTCTAGCTTGAGTTGACACAAAATCAAATACATGTAGTACTGCCCTCAACCACAAAAACAACATGCTTTTCTGTTCCCGGACCACAGGGAGCAGAAACTTTGAAGAGCTCAAAACAACCAGCAAACCTCTGGTTTTGGACTTCACCTCCGCTTTCTCAAGGCCCAAGAAACCTAGGACACCTCGAAACTCAGGCCCTCGCCTCCTTTTTACCCTTTACCTTCATAGTTTATGCACAACATTACAAATGAAAAGTACTTGGTTCCCATACATACACACTTTTCCCTACCATCTGTCCTCAAAATTCTATGGCTATTTTTTAGTGGGGAGTGAGGAGCCCAAAACCTGGAAATTTCTTGTTCAATTATTGTAGAAGAGTAAAAGTTCCAAAGCTGCTTTTAGCCCAAGGGAAAGGAGGAAGCTACATACCAGGAGCCACCTATCTACTGTAGCTATCATGACCCTTGAAAGACAAAGTTCTCCCCTAGTGTCGTATGAAACAAAAAGGTAGCATCTCCATGTATCTAAATGTGGTCGCCAGTTTTTGGTGTGCTTCAGATTAGGAGCAAGTCATCGCCTTACCCACAAGCAACTGCTAACTAATAATGACTGGTGCCCCCAAAGAGGGCCTGAACTGAAACTTCCTTTTTTTTTATTTTTGAGAGACAGAGTGTGAGTGGGGGAGGGGCAGAGAGGGACACACAGAATCCAAAGCAGGCTCCAGAATCCGAGCTGTCAGCACAGAGCCCGATGTGGAGCTCAAGCCCACGGACCTGAGATCATGACCTGAGCTGAAGTCGGATGCTTAACCAACTGAGCCACCCAGGTGCCCCAAAACTTTTATTTCTGTTGGCGATGAAACTATAGAAGTGGTTTGCGATCTGCTCTCAATTAAAACAAGTCACTGCCTTCATGGCACTTCGAGAGCAACAAAGCAGCAGTCAGCAACACTAATTACTTTAAGGAAATAATCATTAGGCTCATCATTTAGGCTTATACATGCTATGGACTGAATGTCTGTGGGTCACCCCACTCCCAAAATTGTATGTTAAAGGCCTAACCCCCCAATGTGACAGTACCTGGAGGTGGGGCTTTCAGGAGGTGATTAGGTTTAGATGAGCTCATTGAAGTTCCTTCCGCCATGTGAGGACACAGTGAGAAGTCTGCACCCCAGGGAGAGGCTTCTCACCAGGAACCAAATCTGCTGGTACCTTGATTTTGGACTTCCTAGCTTCCAGAACTGTGAGAAATAAATGTTTGTTTAAGCCACTTCGTCTGTGGTATTTCACTGTGGCAGCTCAAGCAGTGTAAAGGTTTGTACTTATACAACCTCCATGACCCATCAAGGAAGGAAGGTCAGACGGGATATTCCAGAATGCAATGATTCTGGATATCCACATGTCCTTTCACTCTCTTGGCTGATTCTTTAATGTTCATCAGACCTCCACCAGGTGCCAGGCGCTGGGCTGGGCACTTGAAACGGGAAGCTACAGCAGAGCCCCCGCCTCATGCAGCTGCCATGCAAAAGGGGCAGGAAACATCCAATCATCACAGTCCAATTAAAACAAGGAAGTGCTATGAAAAACAGGAGCGTGGTGGCACAAGAACATAGAGGAGGGGAACCTTAGTCCTGAAAGTGGGAGCCAGCTTCTTTCAGGAAGTGACGCTCAAGTGGAGATCTGAAGTCCTCGGCAGGAGTTACTGAGCGATCAGGGAAGAGTGCTGTGCTCAGGGCAGGGGGACATGGCCCGGGCAAAGTTCCTGTGGAAGAAGGTGGGGACTAGGTAGGACCATTTTATTTTATTTTTTGTTTATTTTGGAGACAGAGAGAAACAGAGCATGAGTGGCAGAGGGGCAGAGAGAGAGGGAGACACAGAATCCGAAGCAGGCTCCAATTTGACACAGGGCTCCAATTCGACACGGGGCTCGAACCCACGAACCATGAGATCATGACCTGAGCTGAAGTTGGCCGCTTAACCGACTGAGCCAGCCAGGCACCCCTGAGTAGGACCATTTTAGCTGGCGAAGACAGGGAGGCAGGCAAGGGGGGCCTGGATCCATTCATCTAAAGAATTACTCTTAAAGAAATAAGCAGAATGGATTGAAGGGAGATAATTTAGATAAATCCCATTTTATCCTCAGTTTCTACGTCAGTGAAGAAATGGGCAGAAGACATGGCACTTCTCCAAAGAGGACATCCAGATGGCCAACAGACACATGAAACAATGCTCAGCATCCCTCCTCATCAGGGAAATACAAATCAATACCACACTGAGATACCACCTCACGTCGGTCAGAGTGGCTAAAATGAGCAAATAAAAGGGCTCTAGATGCTGGCGAGGATGTGGAGAAACGGGCACCCTCCTACACTGTTGGTGGGAATGTAAACAGGTGCAGCCCCTCTGGAAAATAGTGTGGTAATTCCTCAAAAAATTAACAATAGAACTCCCCTATAACCCAGCAATAGCACTACTAGGAATTTGCCCAAGGGATACAGGAGTGCTGATGGATAGGGGCACATGCACCCCAATGTTCACAGCAGCACTCTCAACAATAGCCAAATCATGGAAAGAGCCTAAGTGTCCATCAACTGACGAATGGATCAAGAAGATGTGGTTCATCTATACAATGGAATACTACATGGCAATGAGAATGAATGAAATCTGGCCATGTGTAGCAACGTGGATGGAACTTGAGGGTGTTATGCTGAGAGAAATAAGTCAGGCAGAGAAGGACAGACACCATATGTTTGCATGTATAGGAAGATTAGGAGAAACTTAACGGAAGACCATGGGGGAGAAGAAGGGGGAAAATACTGGGCGAGAGGGAGGGAGGCAAACCATGATAGACTCTTGAACGCCAAGAACAAACTGAGGGCTGATGGGGGGCGGGGAAGGGAAGGGGAGTGATGGGTATGGAGGAGGGCACTTGTGGGGATGAGCACTGGGTGTTATGTGGAAACCAACTTGACAATAAACTATTTTAAAAAAATAAAACAAAATAAAAAAATAAATGTAAATGGATTAAATACACCCAAAAAACTTTCTACTTCAAAATCAGATATGCTCACTAGAAAAAAGGTCCCCACTGGAAGTTTCAGATGCTAAACAAAGTTGGGCAGCCACCTCTTAGGGATCCAAAGTGCCCTGCTCGCGCCCGACCACACCCTGAGAAACTTGCTCTGTGGTCTACAACAGTGCCTTGGCGGCCAGGCTAAAACAACATCGCATCAGATGCCAGGCACAACTCCCCTTTTATCAGTTCGCAAGTTCAGAATATCCACGTTTATAATGAATTCCAACCCTATACTGGAGTTTTAGAAGCATTATGGCAGTTGCTCCCTTACCTTGGGGTCCTCGCCAGGCAGTTTCAACTGTCCCCAGAGACAGGGGGGAGGGGACCTTAAAATTTAACATGTAAACAATGCACCTAAGGGGCGCCTGGGTGGCTTAGTCGGTTAAGCGTCCGACTTTCGCTTGGGTCATGATCTCGCGGTTCGTGGGTTCGAGCCCCGCGTCGGGCTCTGTGCTGACTGCCAGCTCAGAGCCTGGAGCCTGTTTCAGTCTGTGACTCCCTCTCTCTCTGACCCTGCCCTGCTCACACTGTCTCTCTCTCTCTCTCCTAGAAATAAATAAAACATTTAAAAAAAAAAATTTAAAAAAAAAAAAAAAAAAAAAAACAATGCACCTAAAATAATTTCACAATCTCCTAACAGAAATGCGTAGCTGTGAAGTCAAAAGTAGATATAAAAAACTCAGTACAAAGGTCCAGACTGCTTAGCATGGGGGTAGGTGTGACATGAAGGCACGCTATACCATAGAAATCACTGATACGCTGAACTTACTAAGTTTATACTCAGTAGGGAAATGTTTATTTGAGAAAAACCATTTTAAAAAATGCTTTGCAATTAAGTTATCTGGAAAACTAAGTTATCTGGAACTCTTCTTGACCAAAGACGGATAAATGAAGGACTGTTCTACCTACAAAGTTAACAGGTAAAGGTGCTAGTCAAAGCAGTACGCTAAATGGTTAGCAACAGAGACAAGCCTGAACCACAAAAAAGTTGTGCCAGTAACCCTAACCCAACCACAACAGAAGACCAAATTGAATGGACTTAAAAAAAACAAACAACTTTATTCCAAACAGAATTACCAAAAGAAGAATGTTAACTTTGACACATTTAACAGATTTCATTTAAACTGTCACAAAACTCAAAATATCAAACAAAAACAGCTTTGTGTGCTTAACCGCTTTTAATAATGAAACTTTAAGAGGCCTGTGGAGACTCCCCCACAATTTGGGAGTCACTCAGGCAAGCAATTACTTACTATTAAGCAAAAAAGAGTATTAAAAATGAAAAGTCCTCAAATTTAAAGAGAATGCCTTTTCAAGTCTTTGATATGTATTTATATGCACATGAGAAAACAGTATCTTAAAGGAAATAAAATCTGAGTGCTCACCCTTTCTTCACATGTGATGGCCTGTCTCGCCTTCATTTTGCCTGCATATTCCTCACTACACAATTTTATCTGCACTGACCTGCCATTTCCAGCACAGCGTGATCAGGTGACCCATTGCACACATCCTGTCTGCCACCCAGGATTCCCTTATGTGTTTGCACAGCACTAGAGCGGAGTATTACCACTGTCATCGAGCTAGGAAATAGGAAAGCTCAGGTCTCCAAAGATGATTCTATGTACACAATTCTGTTTTATTGCACAGTTTACAATATACAGCAGGTGATTACATAACCAACCATAAGGTAAGAATATTGATTATTGAGACAAAAACATCAACTGTCTCCAACCACAAATGAAACAAAGACACACAAATCTGCCACCATAGAAAGGTTGTGTTTACTCTGTGATGCAGTCCTGAGGGCTCCTAAGCATGTTAAATACAGAATCCATCACATATTCCTGGTGGCATCAGAGCTCAAGTATGGGAGGCAGGACCAGAAGGGCCCTGTGCTCATAAGCCGTCTGTGCCACCTATGTAACAAAAAGGCCACTTTTAAAGCTCTTCGGATAAACTTATTTAATCATGTTTGCCTTTTCAAAACTACTATGAGTTCACACTGAAGGTAAAAAAACAATAGTTAGAATCTCTTATTAATAACACGCTTTGACTTCTTTTAAGGTTCAAAGCTGTTGGCTACCATAAGCAAGTTCTGCTGAACTTTGTCAAATTTAAAAGGTCTACAGGACAACACAAAACCATCCCTGGTAATGTATTTGCAGTTTGGTCTTCAAAAGTGACAAAGAAATCCAAATGTACTATGAGTTAAAATCATTAAAAATATTTATTGTTTTTAAATGCCACAAGTTTGAGACTGCAGAAACCAAAGCATCCCCTTTTCAAATTCTCACTTCACTTGTATTTCACAAAAGTGCTTCAGAACGTGGGTATCTATGGTCTGACTGGAGTGTACAAACAGGAAGCCGGCTGCCAGGCCGTGGCCCCAGCTGCCTCATGTAGGTGGATGCCGAGCACCTACACAGACCCGTTGGTGCTCAGGCACCAGTGCCTGTCATTCATGTCCCAAAACTCAACCCGCTTCAAAGCCAGACTCTATTCAATAAGCCAAAGATGCTACTCACGTTTATTCGATGTCAAATCCTTGTGTTCTGAAATCCTCACATCTGCATCTTGGTTTTCAAAGTAAACTGCCATTTCCAACACAGTATTTTCAAACAGGGCTGTTGTAAAGCTACTGGGCCTCATTACTGCCTGGAAAATGCTTGATAATGCTTCCCAATCCTTTATGGGTGGAAGATGTTCATGTGACCAGCCACAGTGCATTGAGAGGTAAACATCTCTTTTGGACTATCTGCCCGGAAACTGAGTAAACTACCAGTGGAGACGCAGATTTTGTCTTAGTCAGTGTATGCACATATTCATATGCAGTTACCCAGAATGAGGACAGCTTGGTCATGAGAAACCTAACTACTCTGCCGTGTCAGATGTTGGCAAGCAATTTTAACTACATTATTTACAGACGGGAATTTTTAAGATTGATAAACCACTTTTCTAGGATGTTTCAGGTTTTATTAGTTATTCAATTGGTAAATAGGAGGCATTCTGCCTTACTGATCAGGGCGAAAGATTTTAAAATCTGATTCCTTTGACAAGTAAGTTTTTCTCTGTTATTTAAGGGAGGAGTATGCTATCCAGCTATTACGAACTTCTAGCATTTAAAACTAACCCTCTAAATATCTTGATTTAGATTTTATCACCTCAAACTGCTTTAATGATAAAATGTAAAACTGAGTTCTCAAAATGTAAAAATCCTAATAGAAGTCTCCATTCCAAGAGTTAAATAAAAAAGATAACTAACACTGTGGGGTGAAAGCTATCCTGAGGTTTTTTTTTTTTCTCTTTAACACTTAGAAACCAGGAGGGAAAAGTCTACAGAATCCCATTAACAGACTTCAAAAATACAGTATTATGCAAGTATTTATCTTTTTTTTTTTTTTAAAGGACAGTTTCGAGAACAGGATACTTCAATATGTGAAACTAGGACTCAAAGTGAAAACACTCTCCAAACTCCCAAAGCTCTTCACTAAGTTGGCAACAATTAATCAAAGAACTGAACTAGCCAGAGTTTGATCCATATGCAATTAATGTGAAACTTCTTCACAAGATGAAACGTCTGTAACGAAATGTAAGTCTCCCCATCTTTTGGCAATGAAGTAAGTGAAATTAACATAAAGGCATTCAAAGGATTTAAGGTCACATTCAGAACTGAACATAACACTTTCCAACTCAGAAAGCAAAATGGGAGCTTTCACCAGCTACTTGGGTCTGCCCTACCACACCTGAACAGTCTGGATGATGACTATCCCAACAGGTACTTAGTTTCAAAACTAACACAAGCCATGGATCATGAAAAGCCTACACCTCATAAGGTGTTTTGCTCCTCTCTGTCCTACCATGTTTATGCTTATGTTTAACAAAGACCACCCTCTGCAGCTCCTCCTAAAAGCAGAGAAGCAAGAAATGGAGTAAGAGAAGGAAGCCTGAGAATTCACAGGGCTCTAAGAAGAGCCTTTTCTCTGGCTGGTTATGGCCACTGATGTTTCAATACAGAAGGTTTAAAGACTTTTGGGGAAAAGAACCATTATCTTGGCTATTAGCTTTCCTTGTCAAAAGCCATCAGACAGACGGCTATTAACCAGGCAACTAGCCTAAAGTTCTTAGATAATGATTACAAAACAAAATAAAAAAACCCTTAAATTTTCCTATTAGAACCTTTTATTCTGAATTTGTTGCTGCTGAAAGAGAACAGCTCTGCCCATAATTCATCACGCCCTGAACTTGTGACACCAACCTGTATTTGGCCAATTAGGAACAAGGCCAAATTGCATTCTTCTTAGGTCTATTCAGTTAATAAATGGCACTTAACTGACAGTTTCTTTCATATAATCTTTAACAAGAACTCGTAAGTCGCATTGATTATACCCCAAGAGAGGAGAGACCGATGGTAATTCAGGTGAGCACCTCTGAAAAGGTTTGTCAGCTTCCTGTCCCGTTCTAGCCAGATTTTTTGGAACACCTTGGGAGAAGACTGAAACTCCCCACCAATCTGAGACTGCATGCGAGTTTTTACAACATTAACTGGAAAAAACAAGATTCCCAACATGGCACCCAACAGACCTCCGCAGATAAAATCATTGACCAAATGAGCGCTGTGGGTGGTTGCGGTAGGCAGATGCTCCTTAATGGGGCCACGAAGGCCAAAGAAAAGGACATTGCTGAATCCATTACGGAAAAGAACAGGTACCAAGCCTCGATAATATTCTCTTATTCCATGGCATCTGAGTGCCTTGAAAGCCTGGTAAGTGTTTGTAAATTTGTCATGATGCCTGTGGTCTTGAAGCAATGTCTGAACTCTTTCCAATGGAGTGAAAATTGCTTCTGTTGTCCCTGCAAGTACCGCTGCCACGCTACGAGTTGCAAACTCAGGGGGACTGACGTGCTTCCGGAGAAGGCAGGATAAGTCCTCATACAGACCGAACATAAGCGCCAGTGTGGTGGTCTTCTGCATCAGTGGGGGAAGGATGCCGCGGTACAAGTTTCGAAAGCCATCCCTCCTCAGCTGAAGCACTGCATCCCGGGTTTTGATTCCGTACAGCTGTTGCCGAAAGAGCACCTTCTGAATGGGAAATGTGATTGCTACATTGTTGAAAGCTGCACAGCAGCCGCACAGATAATGCTTCATTTCACCCACATTTGCAATGTGAGGTGACAGGTCTTGTTTGGAAGATGGCAGGATGGGCGGCCTCTTTTCATGAGCTTCTGAATCCACCATGTTGCTTAAGATCTTTCTTCTTCATGAAGGATATTTTTAACCTACAAATAACAAAATGACAATAGGTAAACCATTATACATAGGGCTAAAAACGTGGAACTTTTCCATAACCCTTTCTCTAACTTCTTGAACACTACTACATTTCCCTCCTTTTAGGCCAGATGAGTAGCTGGTCCAGTACTTGCCAAGGGCCCCTGGAGGTCCCACAGACCCTTGCAGGGGTCCAGGAGGTCCTTCCTTTTCCAGCCACGTATCTGTGGGAAGTGGGATTTTCTGCTTATACTTCAACCAGAACTTCTCCCAACAGACGCAAAGCAGATGCAGAGAGAAGACTCCACCTACCTTTTATGCCCTTTTACACAGACCTACGAAACTGTCAAACACTCTTCTCATTAACTTTTTTTGAAAAATTGTTATTTTTTCACGAAAACGTGTTGTCTATATTAATGTGCAATGGGTTTATCACTGATATTTTAAAGTGAATATTTAAAAATTTTCTTTTTGTTTCTAAGACCGTAAGTACTAATCTACATAAATAAGCACTCTTTAGGGCCCACAATACTTTTTAAGCATAAAAGGGTCCTGAGACACCAGAAAGTTTGAGAACTCCTGGACTAGTTCATATGTGCTGTCAACTACATAAGGGAATATACCATTATCCCTCTGAAAACATTCAAAGTCCTTCGCGGAGAAATAAAATAGCAAAGCATGCATTCATTCTTTCTGTTCACTAACACTTTAATTAGTGTCTAATCTGAACTAAGCCCTGTACAAATTGCTAGAGATTCAAAAGCAAGGAACTCATGGGGTGCCTGCCTGGCTCAGTCAGTAGAGCATCTAACTCTGGATCTCAGTGTGGTGAGTTCAAGCCCCACAGTGGGCATAGAGCCTAACTTAAACAAAAACATAACCAAAAAATGAAAACAAAAGCAAGGAGCTCACAATGTAACAAGAGACTGCCAAGGAAAATAAAGACATCATAGCATAAATACCTTGTATGATAAAAAGGTGCTCTAGATAAGGGACACTGAGCATGCACTTTGGGAGGTAGAGGCTGGAAGAACAGGGTCATGGATGGCCCACAGGTATGTACTATACACTGCATTTTCGTGTATTTAATTCTCAAAACAATTGCAGCAAGTAAACATTACTTTCCCAGTTTTACCAATGAAATAACCAATATTCTCTTTTGTCTGAGGTGCAGAAAGTAACTGGTAGAGCTGGTGTCATAAGTCTGACTCCAGAGCTCATGTGCCTGCTATCATACCACAGGATGACAAGGACTCTGGGAGGCTGCCCTGGACAAAAAGTGGCTCTATCAGACTGCTGCAGATGTGAAGCCTAAATATACAGGCTTAGCCCACTAAGTAAAACTAAGGTAAGGCCCTCCCTCAAGAACACACCTGCTTCCTTAAAATGTGCCTTGCCAGTCATCTAAGTTTGATTTTCCCAAAAGGATTCGAATATTTGGATCATCCAGAACAATCCTACAGCCCAGAAATAATCTTGACTGGGGGACTACATGGCAATTTTATTATATTTTAGATTAACAGGCTAAAATTTTTTTTAAGATTTTATTTTTTTTAAGTGATCTCTGTACCCAACCCGGGGCTCAACTCACAACCCCAAGATCAAGAGTTGCATGTTCCACCAACTGAGCCAGCCAGGCACTTCCAAAGGCAAAATACTTTTAAATTGATTTTGATTCCTCAACAGTATGAGACCACACTTATGAAATTACTCAACAATAACTCAATTAAAAAATGAGCAAAGGACTTGAACAGCCATTTCTCCAAAGGAGATATAAAACAAGATAGGAGACTCCATCCATCTTCTAAGCCAGACATGAGAGACCTACAAAACTGTAGAACATCCTCAGGTGCCAGCAGGCATAGGAAAAGATGCTCAACATCGAAATCAGCAGAGAAATGCAAATCAAAGCAATGAGATCACTTCACCCATTAGGATGGTTACTGTTCAAAAAACCCCAGAAAATAACAAGTGTTGGTAGAGATGTGAACCCCCATGCGCTGTTGGTGGGAATGTAATATGCTGCAGCCACGAAAACAGCATGGGCAGAACTTCAAAAAAGTAAAAATAGAACACAGGAGTCAGCAGTCGCACTTCTAGGTATGAATCCCGAAGAAGTGAAAGCAGGTTCCGAGAGGTGTGCGCACACCCACAGCAGTGCTATTCACAACAGCCGAGAGGAGGAAGCAGCACAACATCCACTGACGGATGAATGGTAAACAAGATGTGGTGCATATATATGATGGAACGCTACGTGGCCTTAAAATGGAAGGAAATTCTATCACATGCTACCACATATTAACTGGAAAAAAAAAAGTCAGAAAAGGACAAGTACTATAGGATTTCACCTAAAAGAAGTAGTCAAATTCAGAGAGACAGAAAACTAAATGTTGGTCAACAGGGGCTTGGGGAAGGGGGAAAAGGGAGTTACTACTTAATGGGTATAGGTTCAGTTGTGGAAGACAATAAAGTTCTGGAGATTTGCTCTTTAACAGTATAAAAATACTTAACATTATTGAACTGTACACTTAAAATTGGTTAGGATGGTAAATTTCATAATGTGTTTTTTTACCACACACATAAAAATACTACATGTAAGGATTTTAATGGTAAATAAATTTTTAAAAACTGGCTAGATAAACCATTTAGGTCTCTCTCTTTTTTTTTTTAATGTTTATTTATTCTTGAGAGAGAAAAACAGTGCAAGTGGATGAGGGGCAGAGAGACAGGAAGTCAGAAAATCCAAAGCAGGCTCCAGACTCTGAACTGTCAGCACAGAGTCCAACAAAGGGGCTTGAACCCATGAACCGTGAGATCACCACCTGAGCCGAAGTCAGACACCTAACCAACTGAGCCATGCAGGTGCCCCTCTTTGCTATATTTTTCAAGTTAAATTTGTGTCAATCTATTCAACGGTTTTCAAAAGATGAGATGACAATAATAAAGCTCTAATCAGAATAACAAAAGGCCAACAGTGACAGACCAAGAAGACAAAGTTTCAAAGTAAGCAAATTACAGTATCTCTCTGAGGCTCAGTTTCCACACTTAAACTGAGGCCAGTGTCATCCACCATGCACAATCCAAGTGAATGTCAACTAAAGAGTCTTAACCCCAATGCTGGGGGCACTGTGAGCAATGCACTTAGGGTCTAGTAAACAAATGTCAGCCTTCCCAGTGGTCTCCTCCCTACATTTTTAATAAGAATGTATTTTGTTTCATTCAGACTTCTAGGAGAACATTGTCAAGATGACTTTCTTTGGGAAGTTTTTCTTTGCCTGATTTTAAATTGGCCTCTTAGCATACTAAGAAAATTAAATTCAACCAACTTATTCAACTCCTTCCATGTTCCTGGTACTGCCCTACATGTGAGAGACTAAAGATAGGTAGAACCCTGGCCCCAGGACAGGTAAGACATGCAGACCATTAGACTACAGTGTGATGAATGTCAAGCACAGAAATATGCACAAGGTATATAAAGGCCCAACAGAGGAAGGGGTCATTAACTACTGGTCTGACAGGGCAGGACAGGAAATGTGGGCAAATAGGGTGAAGCACATTCAGCAAAAGAAAGCAGCACAGACTAAGGTGTAGGTCCTGTGTCAAAGGAGCAGCAGCATCACATTCTGGAGAAATTATTCAAGGACGTTCTGCTAGATCACCGTGTGGATGGAAGATGGGTGGGTGGCAGAGGAAGGGGAAGCGGGCTTACAGGCTTGGACCTGTGTTATGAGAGACCCTCAGGAAGATCTCAAGACCCTCTGACACGGAGTACTATTTTTCCCTTTCTCATGTGAAGCAAACGGAAACAAGCTATTTTTCTTCGCTGCCAGGGTCTGTGTGTCCTCTCCCCACAAGACAGACTACACTAAAAAGAATATGTAACAGTCAACCTTTGGCCTAAAGTCTCTTTGTTTTGGAGTTCCAGTTGGCCTGCTCCATGTTTCTATTAGAAAAGATAAACTTGCCCTCGGCCGAGAAAAACGGTGACTAGACACCACTGCAGGCCCAAACTCTGCCCTTAAGGAAGGTCCTAAAAGCGGTCAGGAAACTTTTCTTGCCATTAAAATCTCCTCCTTGACAGTGCCAGGGGCGCAACCGTCACGGTCCACCCACAAGCGGGGGAGCCACACTACCCCCTCAGGTGGGGCGCTGGAAGCAGCAGAAACGCATGTGAACGCTGCTAAGCACTACGGTCAATCGGTTCAACGCTGCAGGAAAATGTGTTCCACTGCAACGTAGTCAGGGTACAGCCTGGCTCAGAGAGGAATATTTCTAATTTTGGCAGGTAATAAAACAGTTAAATTATGAAGTCACCTGTATGCTCAACTGAGAAAGGCTGGGTTCCTTGGAGTTGGGCTGCTTGTAGATCCAATAAAACAAATGAATCATTTAAATGAAAATTCACAAAAGAAACACGTATTAATTTTTTAGGAAAAAAGTACACATTAGAAATTAAGCATTTAAAAAAGGATATTTATTTTTTTAAGAGAAAAAGTTGTAAGTCAATTAAATAAATTGACATATCCATGCTCCAGGCTCACTGCCCTAGCTCAGGGCTCTTTAGGTCTTGTCTGACTCAGGCGAGGGCCTCTTTACCAGTCAGCCTGCCACTAGTGATACTCACAATGCGTTCTAGAATCTTCTAACAACAGTACAGAGATACCCCAGTATTTTGAATGATTGTACAGTATTCTATCATTTGGAGGTATTACATATCACTTATTCTATCTCCTATTTTAGTCCCTGGTTTTTGTTTAGGTTTGGTTTCTTTTTTTCTTTTTTTTAAGAATGATGCATTGGGCAGCCTTGGACATACCCCCTGCTTGGGTGAACTCTTACAAGTTTATCTGTAGGGTAAATGTTTACAATGGGATTGCTGGCTCAAATTCAATTTGACAGCTACTCCAAATTGCCCCTAGAAAAATTATGATTTACACTTTAAATTATGTGTATGCCAGTACCAGTTCTGATACCATTTCCAGTAGCAGGTATTAAATTGTAATTTCTGCCTATGTGCTGGGTAAAAAAAAAAATCTCATTTTGTCATTTAAAAGTTTTTTAATGTTTTATTTATTTTTGGGAGCGAGAGAAAAGAAAGTGCATGAGCAGGCAAGGGGCAGAGAGAGAGGGAAACAGAGGATCCAAAGAGGGCCCTGTGCTGACAGCAGGGAGCTTGATGTGAGGCTCGAACTCACAAACCGTGAGATCATGACCTGAGCCAAAGGTGGATGCTTAACCAACTGAGCCACCCAGGCACCTGTCATTTAAAGTTTCTGATTAAAATATAGCATTTTTCATTTTTGACCATTTGGATTTCTTTTACTCTAAATTTTCATGTTATCCATTTTCCTGTACACAAAAATTTTTCTGATTTGTAAAATCTTTATATATTAAAAAAAAAATCAATCCTAGTTATATTTACCAAATTGTGGCAAATACTTTCTCTGCTTTATCATTTCTGTGGTACTGAAATTCTCAAGTTGGGTATTAAATCTATTCATCTTGGCTTCTAGGCTTTGTAATACCCTCAGAAGGCCATCATTACTCTAAAATTATGAACGAGTAACCCATGCGCTGCTTCCCTCTCCTGGCTTTATCATCCATCCTGTGACCTGTGGAACGGCAGAGTAAGGCTCGAGGCAGAGAAGAGATACCTCTGGAAGTGACTGGGGAGCAGAAACTAAATGCCCACAGGCATGTGCACATTCCCGCCACACTACCTCTGCCCCGGGAGCAGCCCAGCACTTCTTTAGTGCCAACCTGCTGTGACCCACAGTGGTGGCAGGACACGTGTCACCATCTGGTAGGACTTGCTCATACCCTTCTCAGAATTCTCAGTTTCCTGGCTCTCACGCTTTTCCTGGTAAACTTTAGTGTTTGTCACATTCCTCTCAAAAATCTTGTTGGTATTTTACAGAGAAAGTGACTTTACAGATTAAAGAACTGTCACTTTTTCAAAATTAAACTATACTTTACAGGAATATGAGGTCTTCCTATTTACTTGTGTCTTTTTACAAACCTTATTAGCATTTACACTTTTTTATACAGATACTGAATATTTTTGAGGTCTAGTTTATCTTTTTCGTTGCTATTATGAATGGGCTGATTCCTTCCAATTAATTTTCAGACTGCTTTTTGTCTGCATACGAAAAAGCTACCAATTCTTGTGTATTAAGGTCAGAACCAGCCAATTTACAGAATCCTCTTGCAAATTCTCAGTTTTTTGGACTGGATTTGATTCAGCTTCCACTATATAAAATACCACAAATTATTTTTATTTCTCCTCTATGTGACTTTTTTCTATCTTATTAGATTCACAAATACTTCCTGAACAAAATTAAGTTATGATAATAGTGAATGTCCTTACATTTTTTTTTTTAATGTTTATTTTTGAGAGAGAGAGACAGACAAAGCGTGAGCAGGGGAGGGGCAGAGAAAGAGAGGGAGACACAGAACCTGAAGAAGGCTCCAGACTCCGAGCTGTCAGCAAAGAGCCCCGACATGGGGCTTAGACTTGAGAACCAGGAGATTATGACCTGAGCCGAAGTCGGACACTTAACCTACGGAGCCACCCAGGCGCCCCATATATTTTTTTAATGTTCATTTGAGAGAAAGTGAGGGGGTAAGGAGGAGGGGGAGGGGAGAGGGAATATTCCAAGCAGGTTCTGTGCTGCCAGTGCAGAGCCCAATGCAGAGGTCTATCTCATGAACTGTGAGATCATGACCTGAGCCGAAATCAAGAGTTGGATGCTAAAGCAGCTGAGCCACCCAGGCACCCCCTCTTTATATTTTTCTTGACATTTCTGGGAACTTTGCTAGGAATTAATGTTAAACACGACACTAGTTTTTTGTGTGAGACACAAGAAGTTGTCATCAGAGTATTCATAATCCAAGTCCTAACAGTTTACAGGGAAACAGATCACCACGACACAAAAATGTTTACTGATCCAACTAGCCCCTATAAAACCTGTACCCACTCAAGTAACCTTCTCTGTCTTCTTTCCCCAACCACCTTTAGGATTGTGCTGCAAACATGAGTGAAGCAGGTCTTTCCAACAACTATCACATTTCATCAGATAAATTACATTAAAAACCCCAAAACTTCATCCTGTATTCATCCTAAGAATTAGTAGATCTTTAATTATATAAGCCCCTTTACCCCACTATTTACTAGGAAATTGTTTCCCATTAAAACTGGATTCCACTTTTCTGGTACTAATGATCAACTGGTAAGGGCTTAGAGGGTTTTCAAACATGGGAAAGGAATATATTTATTCCTGTTTTACTGAAATTCAACCACCCTCAACCCCTCCCAACACCACTAAATCAGGAACTTTGGGAGCTACTGAGATGATCATATGAATACTAGAGACATAGCCAGTATAACATTTAAGAGCTGCAGCTAACTGCCTGGGTTCAAAGCCTGGCTCAACCACGTACCTACTGTGTGACCTTCGGCAAGCTCCTCAATGTCTCCATGACTTAACTTCCTCATTTATAAAATAAGGATGTTACCTACCTTATAGGTTGGCTCAATTAATTAAGTTACTGCATGTAAAGTATCCAGGAGAGTAGTCTAGAGCACCAGAGGTATTCAACATGGATAAACTATTATTATTGTTCTTCTTTGATGGATTTATTTGGTGTAAATGTTAGTATATTTCTTGTTAATTACTTGCCCTTCTAATAGAGGAATGAATCCTCCTTGGACATGATGAAATACTTTAAATGTATCACTAGATACCATCCACTAATATTTTAAAATTTCACATCACTAGAACATACCAAGTTTCCAATTTTAGTGCCATCTTCATGCCAAGTTCAGGTGTCAGTGTTCCACTGGCTTTGTAAAAAGAATCTGTCACTTTTCCTTCTTTATGCTGGTGAACAATTTAAATCTTATCAAAATTACCTTTTCCTTCAAAGTTAAAGGAATTCACCTGTAACATCATCTGGGCTTGGTGTTTTGGGGGATGGTAGCTTTTTGGTAACTTTCTCAAATTTCTTCCATTATTACTGGTCTGTTAGGTTCTTTCTTCTGGAGTCAATTTTGGTAACTGGATTCCCTTTAAAAAAAAATTCTGGTTTATTTAGATCATCTTATATAGTACTTACTGTTTTGTTTTTAAATTTTTTGTTTACTGTTTATTTATTTTTGAGAGAGAGACAGCATGATCAGTGGAGGGGCAGAGAGAGAGGGAGACACAGAGTCCAAGGCAGGCTGCAGGCTCTGAGCTGTCAGCACAGAGCCCAATGTGGGGCTCAAACTCATAGAGAGAGATGATGACATCTCTCTATGAGAGAGATGACCTAAGCCGAAGTCAGACGCTTTACCAACTGAGCCACCCAGGTGCCACTAGTACTTGCTGTTTTTAAAAAATATTTCTAGTCTTGACCGGGGCATGCAGTTTGTCAAATTTACATTCCTCCCATCCCAGCAAGAAACAAGCTCTTAGACGTACCAGTTTTACTATTTTTCAGGTTTTAAATGTTTCTCCTCTTTATCTCTTTTCTCTTGTTTGGTCTAGGTTTACTGTATTCTAATCTCTCAAGTTAGATGCTTATTTTTATTTCTTCGTTTCATAATCTGGGTGTTTAAGGCGACACATTTTCCTTTGAGCACAACTTTCTAATATTACTTTTTAAGATTCTCTGTGGAGGATTTTGGTCTAATTGATGGCTGCCTCATCTGTATCACGTCCTGTTTCTTCAACACAGTGGCTTTGATTTGGGATTATACACACCCAGCTCCAGAATCCAAGCCTGTTTCAGCTCTGCGGCATCTGATATCCTGTATTTATGCTCAGGAGAAGAGCATCTTTCTTGTGGCCCACAGTAAAGACAAGGATAGATCTCACTATCTGGCAACTGTCCTCCAGTCACAAAAGATTCGATGATAAATACCCCTTGAAGCTGACCTTCATTGGTGGGAGAACAAAGCAGCAGTGGTGGCAAGCTGACTATATGAAGTCCATTACTAAGTTTTTTGACCACAGCAGGGCAAAGGTAAGAGATACATACAAACCTGAAATATCCAGGCTCCGTGACAATCTTGCCAAAGAAAGAAAAATAAAATAGCCACTGGCATCCATCTTTCTGCTAGATCATGCTGAAATGCAGGGGAAGGGGAAAGAAACACAGAACTTAAAATGGATAAAGAAATGTTTTTTAAAAGTCCCTGTTTTGGTACATTCTGGAGAAATAGGATCTTCTAGCATATCTAGCCATAGCTCTGATATCTAACTATAGCCTCCTTGATCTGATGACTGCATTGTTTCGATTTGCTTTTCTGGAAAAGCATTTTTGCTAAAAGCCATACAGACTTCCTCCTTCCAGACTTTGTCCTTCTTATGTAGCAGTACATCAATCTTTAGTATAGCATCGTGCCATGCAGCATTTGAAGAATCAACTTTTTTTAAGATTTTATTTTATTTTTTTAAAGTAATCTCTACACCCAATGTGGGGCTAGAACCCATAACCCTGAGATCAAGAGTCTCATGCTCCACTCATTGAGCCAGCCAGGTGCCCCAAAGACAATTTTTAAAACTATTAACCTGTTGATGACTTTATTATGCTAATTCCCGTTTCAATAGCGGTTTCCCTGAATTCAAGACACAACTTCTTGTATATGGCAGCTTTCCATCATGCATTATTTTTGTAGGTACTTATAGGACTTGGGGAGAACTGAAAAGAAAAAAAGCAAACAACCCACAGCCTTTTAATTTGTTTAAAACACACTTTCTGCCTTGTACATTTTATGCTCTTAACCAGTTAAAGAAACCAATGGCATTTTAATCTATTTCTATTTATCACCAATGGCATTTTTATTAAAAAAAAAAAAAAAAAAAAGAAAAGTCTAGGGGCGCCTGGGTGGCTCAGTCGGTTAAGCGACTGACCTCAGCTCAGGTCATGATCTCACAGTTCGTGGGTTCGAGCCCCATGTCGGGCTCTATGCCGACAGCTAGCTCAGAGCCTGGAGCCTGCTTCAGATTCTGTGACTCCTTCTCTCCCTGACCCTCCCCTGCTCACACTGTCTCTCTCTCTCAAAAATAAATTAAAACATTAAAAAAAATTTTTTTAAAGTCTAAAGATGCTTGAGAAGAAGTTTGCCAGGGTACAGAGTTTCATAATTATTAATCACTTAGTCTTCTACATCCTTACTTCTTACTGTTTTAGCTGACAGATGTGAATTTAAAAACTTGTAAGTACTACATTTGCCAATCTAAGATCAACCAACATTTTAAAAAACAACTTAGCCTATAAATGCTTTTACATCCATATAATGTCTTGCTCTTATTCAGTCTCAGGACTAAACAAAATAAAATCAACAAGAATATGCAGATTAATGCATATATGATTATATATTATGACAATGTATGAGTGTAAAAAATTTCATTTATATACTATATATATAATAATAGATTTCAAATTCTAAAGTCACCACCTACAAGCTGTTTAACAATTTACTGTTTCTTAATAATACAAACCAAGTTATTTGTACACCTGACTAACCAAGTTTTGTCCACATTCACTTTTAATTTTTACTAGAATGATTTGCCTTTTTTTTTTTTTTTTTTTTTAAAAAACATTGGTTTATTTTCGAGTGAGAGAGAGATAAGAGTGCGAGCAGGAGAGGGGCAGAGAGAAAGAAGGGGACACAGAATTCGAAAGCGGCTGAGCTGTCAGCACAGAGCCCTACAAAGGGCTGGAACCCACAGCCTGCGAGATCACGACCTGAGCTCAAGTCAGACACTTAACCTCCTGAGCCACCCAGGTGCCCCTGGAATGATTTACTTTTTAAAATTTTGCAAATTACAGTTACGTCATCTAGTTTGTCACAGCTCTTTGTAATAATGGAGACTGTTATTAACTATGGCTCGCAGAAGTTGGCCATTTACTGACCACTGTATTTCACTATTTTAAACTATTTTAAGAACATCACTGTACATTTAGAATCTCAAATGAGCAGACCTGGAAAAGGAAAAGGAAGGTAATGAAAGTGTCCTAGACTTCACAGATTTAAAACTTTCATTCTAAACTTTAACCTCCTGAGACTGATGATGTCCTCAAAGAAACCACAGATGTACATGGGAAAAGAAAAATAATAAAACTAAAGCTTTCCCTCTAGTTTCACCCTACACACCAGGATGGTATGAAGTTGTTCTTAATTTAGCAATACAAGCAAGGATAGCGAACACAGTATTCTGTGGCAATGGAGTTTAGAATTTTACAATGTTTATCTATATTGCAAACATGGCCAAATTTCTTTAAACTAATCTCTATACTTCAGTTCCTTAACATGGATAATTCTGTGCAATTTCCTGTAAAACTTATTTATCATAATGTTATCCTATTTGCTACCCAAAGCACTTAACCTATCTGATCAACAGGAAGCACAGTTGACTTTCAAGCCAACTACAAGTGTCAAACTTCTGCTGCAGAATCCAGCAGTGTAAACACTTACTGTAATTTACAGCCCACATGGATAAGCAGGACCCAGATGTGATCCCAGCACAAAAGTCTGTGCAAAAACTGGGGGAAAGGCAAGTGTAATTCTCGAAGGATGTGAACTCCCACAAGTCAGCAGGTCTGAGTCAGCATTCAGAACAAGAACAGTCTGGGTTCCAGTCCTAGTCATGACAAGATCTTGCTACAACACAAAAAGCAACGTCCCTAATTTAAAAATCCAATTCTCTAGTCTTACTTTATCAAAGGAGAAACCAAATCCCTTCAGTCAGCGTAACAGCTTATGATTTTTTTCTTTAGATGCACTAAGGGTGACTCCAGATCCAAAGTGCCTAACCTGTGCTCTGAAACCACAAGGGAACCTGACCAGTTCTGGCACCTTTTAATTTTATTGAACCCTTTGCAAGCAAGGGCAGAGGAGGCTCGAACCCGCAAGGTCATCACGCTCATACTTTCAGGGCTTCTGTTTCACTGCTGACTGTTAAAGAAACAGAGGGTGGGAATTAAGACCAGCTGTGTATAGCTGACGGGGCAAAATAAAGGTTATGTCCAAAGGGTAAATACAGCTGAGGCACCGATAGGCTCCACCTAGCTAAGCTCCGGGCTAAATAATCAGTACAGAGATTCACAATGAACAACATCGCCCGCCTGCCAGCGCCCCCCACCCCCCCAAAAGCCTTGTACAACAACACGATGCAACATGGAGTCGTAAAATAAGCACTGCCTGTGGCTGAACTTACCGCCCTCTGAGGGTCCATATCCCCAATCCGGGATAAGGGGGAGGGTTGGGGACTGGGCAGGATCACCGAAGGCCCTTCCGTCTCCGACAGTCAACAGTCTCCGGCGGTCCGGAATCCCAAACCCCGAAAGGCAGGGGCCCTTCCGGCGTCCTAGCGCCGCCAGCGCCGCTCTCCCCTGGCCCTGCAAAGCCCAGCTCCTCCCCGCTTTACAGCTGGAGGCACCTCCCTGGCCGGGGCGCGTCCGAAAGAACGCAGTCTCCTCCGTCAGAAAGGCTCGCTCCAGAAGCCAAACAGCACCCCCCGCCCCGCGAAGCCCCGGGAAGTCTGGGGACCCGCGGGAAAGCCGGGAGCCGAGTGGGCGAGGAACCGACCCTGCGCGCGCGCGCGCGCGCGGCGCCTCCGCCGGCTCCTTCGGCTTCGGGCCCCACCCGGGAGGGCGCGCGCGGGACCGACCAGGCGCGCGGAGAGGGGTGGGCCCCAGCGGCTGCGCCAGAGGGCCGGGGCCGGGCGGCCTCCTCAGACCGTCCTTCGTGCTTCCACTCCTTCAACCCACAGGCCGGGAGGAAGGCCTGTGCTGCCCACTCGCCAGCCTCCGGCACTCACCCATTGCAGCGGGCATCCAGCTCCGCGCCCGGTAGCCGCCAGCCCGCAGCTTGGCGAGCTTGCGAACCAGCGGGCGCGCAGGCGCAGACCTTGACCGACCCGGCGCGCGGGGCGTGGCGTGACGTGCTCGACACCGCCCGAGTCAGGTCACGTGAGGCAGTCGCAGCCGCGCGGCTCCTCCCTAAAACCGCGGAGAGTCAGGTGACCCCAAGCAAGTACTCTTGGCACCAGCCGGGCAGGTGTAGGGTCATCCACCACACCTGTCGTAAGGCACTGGGTCTCCCCTAGCGAGAACCCCGTTCCCTTGGCGCCATACGGTGGCCTTGCAGTGCCACAAGCAGCCAGCGCGTTCTCCAGCGTACAGCCTAAGGGAGGATCAGTGGGAATTGACAGTTGTGAGAGGCAAGCGCTGAAAGTGCCCGCCTGGCTCCCCTTTGTAGCCTCTGTCAGGTTTCATGACACCCTCGGGGGGGCCTTTTGTCAGCTACCGATACCGCAGGCCACAGAGAAACACCTGTGTGTGCTTTAGGACATACAAGTCACGTTTAAACGGTTTCCTCAGACAACTGCAGGTCTCGGACTCTATGGCACCTGGAGATAGGAGGCTTGAGTAGATCAATAGTCTTGACACTTCTGGGAGTGACCTTGGATAAGTCACTGGTTCCTAAGCTCCCAATCCCTGTGTGAAAAGTAATGCCAGCCTTGCGTGCATCTTTTGGCTCTTGTAGGAATCACCACGAATTATGCGTGGCTCTAACTTGTAAACCGTGAAGGCAACACGACAGGTGTGAGGGGTTGAAGGAAAGGAGAAAGGTCAGCCTGGAAAGGAGAAGCGCTTCAGGAGGCTGCTGAAATATGTGTGAAGGATGTGGGTTAGTCCAAGAGGCAACTGCCACCGGATGGAAGCATCAGTCAGGCATTGGCTCTAGGTGGGTGCCTTGCCCTGCCCACTTGTCCAGAGCGCGCTTTGTAGCTACAGACTCCAAAAGTTTGTCTGGTCCGCTTGGGCGGGCTGTTTAACTGCTGCTTCAGATGTAGGAGACCGTGCCACCTAATGTCAGCAGACTCTCCCGAGGTACCTGCTGTGTGCCAGTGTTCATGCCCAAGCTACCCCGGGGGAGCTGAGAGTCTAATGAAGGATATAAAAAACAAAAGAGTCTGGAAATTCAGAAGCCTGAGGGGCTTCTCCCCTTGGGAGAGAACCAGGGATGGCTTCAGAGGGTAGGAGGTGTTTGAACTGGGCCTGGGTTGAATGACTGGAATTTGGACTAGTGGAGAAAGTCGTAGTAGCAGAAGATAAGATATAAAGGTCAGGTGGCAGGGTCTGATAGGCAAATCTTGACTGTCAGACACGGGCACTTGGCATCTCATTAGTGCACAGGGGTAGATTTGGGGCTCCACGGGATGATGACAAGGCCACATACTGGTGTGTTTTTTTAAATTTTAATGTTTTATTTATTTCTGAGAGAGAGCGAGAGCAGGGGAGGGTCAGAGAGAGAGGGAGATACAGAATCTGAAACAGGCTAGCTGTCAGCACAGAGCCCGAACGCAGGGCTCAAACTCACGAACCGTGAGATCATGACCTGAGCCGAAGTCGGAGGCTTAACCGACTGAGCCACCCAGGCGCCCAAGGCCACACACTGGTTTGAAATGATAAATCAGGCAACAGTTGGGGCAGGGCATTCAACTCAAAATTCTGTTTATCCCCTCTTGCGTGAATTTCTGTTCAGATGTATTATTTGAAAAATCAATAAATCAGGCAGGCATCCAGCATTTTCAGAAGCATAAATAATTCATTTCAGATTAGGATGGAGTTAGTCTCCTGTGGTAAAACCTAGAGAGTAGGAAAAAGATTGAAATTAAATGGACAGTTGGGGCACGACAGACTCAAAAGAGAGGAAATCCCAGGCCGACAAGAACACCCATGTCTGGAGTTGTGCCGGTGTATTTCTTTCATGCTGCAGGCCACAGCGCAGGCCTCTACCCCTCCAGGTCTTAGTTCCTGGTCAGAAGCCCCCAGGCCCTTGATTGGCTCTTTTGGGGCATATTAAGGTTGGAACTGCAAACCCTTTCTTTTCTCAGGATTCAGCATAAAGTTAATGCTTTGGGGGCGCCTGGGTGGCTCAGTCAGTTAGGCGTCTGACTTGGGCTCGGGTCAAGATCTCATGGTCTGTGAGTTCAAGCCCCACATCGGGCTCTGTGCTGACAGCTCTGAGCCTGGAGCCTGTCTTTGGATTCTGTGTCTCCCTCTTTTCTCTGCCTTTCCCTGATTCATACTCGCTCTCTCTCTCTCTCTCAAAAATAAACATTAAAAAAGTGAATAAACAGAGTTAGCGTTTCATTCCTCGGTCCTCACCTACCCACTTTTTCATTCATTCTTCAGCCCTTAAACCTCCACCCTCCATATTAGCAGTCAGATAATATCCTAGAAGGTATTAGAACCCACCTTTGATAATCAGGTTAAAAACTTCTCAGGTTAAAAACCTCCAATGGTTCTCTCTTGCCACCCCAATCAGTCCAAACTTCTTAACTTGGCATGAGGACCATTTGTGTCCTGGCTGCTCTGCCTTACTGTCCCTCTCGTGCCCAATGACATTCTGTGCTCCGGCCATGTGCAGTCTCTCAGTGTTTTGCAAATCCTTGGTTCCTTAAGCCTCTTCCCCCCTTTCACCATCGACTCTTCTCCAATTAAACATGTTAACCGTTTCGAGGCTCTTTGCCTCCTCAGAAGAGCCTTCTCTGACCAACCCAGGCAAAATTGATGGCTCTTGCTGTTGCTTCCCCATAGCACAAAGTCTGGGGCAGTTCTAAATCCGTGCCGTATGTTATAGTAATTCATGAGGGTGAATCACTTTCTCACCACCGCTTCACCAGGGCAGCACTGCCTGCCTTGTTTCTGACGCTCCAACTCAGTGCTTGACAAAAAGGGTGTTTGCCCAAGAGGGTCTGGGAAAAGGGACATAGGAATGTCGCTGGTGAATCATTGCTTAAGCACCTCTGACTCCCCCACCCCTGCCAAATGCTTTCTAGAAAGTTGTCTAAGGCCCTCAGTCTCCATGGGCCCTTATACCCACACAAAAACAGCTTTACCCGATCTGTCAGTGGAGTCTTGGCTGCTATGAGCCAAGAAAAGTCACCTGTGGTCATTCCCTAGCAAAGGGTCAGTGACCTTCTTTTCTCTTCAGCTCACACTCCCCAGGTGGCCTCTGCAATCCTCTGGGCCTATCTCTGCTCCTCCCCTTCACACCCCCAGGTTCCAGACACACAGCCAGCCGCTGCTAGTTCCCTTCCCTGAACCTGCTGTGTCCTCTTCCGTACCTCCAAACTGTGTACATTTTGTCCTCTGTGCCTTGAAGGCCCTGCCTTGCTTCATGGGGAAGTCCTGTTCACCCTACACTGCTTAGCTTAGCTTAGCTTACACAGAGGCTTCTTGCTGCTTTCCCTGACTGTGACCTCTCTGCCTGATGCTTCATTGTTCCCCACTGTCGGCCCCCTGGGTGGTAGTGGCGGGAAGCCTGGGTGTCCTTGAATTCATTCAGTCTGTCCCTGTGGCTGGTCTGTGAACTCCAGGACGTGCTCATTTCTCCTTCACTCATTCTCAAACCTACATCGATCTAGCAACTCTTGTGATTTGCATACACCGTGCACATAATGAAGTCAAAGGTTTTACCCCACAAGTCCATGAGATGGTCTATTCTATCCATTTATTCATGAATTTATTTTCATGCTGATGGGGACCCACTAAATCAGTGATAATTGATAATTCGTGTATCATCGTATCAGAATTATCTGGGAAGCTTGAAAAACCAAACCAAAAAACCTGAGGGATTCTGATTTAAAATGGCCTCTAGTGGGATCTGGACCTTAGTATGTTTGGTTGGTTGGTTGGTTGGTTAGTTGGTTGGTTTTTGGACCTTAGTGTGTTTTGAAATCTCGCCAGGTGTGCTCATGTCGAGACCAGCACCAAATCCTGACTTCTCCAGTGGGGCCTAAAGATAAGAATCACCTGAACTTGGCCAAGCAGCCTATGATCCTGGATCTGCAGCATTGGCATCACCTGGGGTCTTGTTAGAACTTATTCTTCCTTTTAAAAATTATTTAAAATTTTTTTTTTGAGAGAAAGAGAGACAGAGCATGAGCAGGGGAGGGGCAGAGAGAGAGACACACATACAGAACCTGAAGCAGGCTCCAGGCTATCAGCACAGAGCCCAATGTGGGGCTTGAACCCACAAACTGTGAGTTCATGACCTGAGCCGGAGTCAGATGCTTACCTGACTGAGACACTTAGGTGCCCCAGAAATTATTCTTCTTAGCCTGCCCCAGACCTACTAAACTAGGGTCTGTATTATCGAGATCAAGTGATGTGTATGCACTTTACAGATGGAAAAGCTAGATTCTAGGTCCCGAAGGTTGGTACATAGATCCCCAGTCCCAACTCAGACATACTACAAAATCAGAATCTCCAGGTGAGAAGCCAGTTGGCCGTGTACATTTAACACAAGATCCAGATGATTTTTCTCAGGCAATTTTGGGAAATAACAGCTCTAAATGGATATCCCAACGCATGATAATGACCTAAAGTTTGAAACACAGGGGACTGCAGGACTCAAGAATGTATGAGTGAAAGAGCATGCATCCCAGGGGGGAAACTGGGGTCTGGCCCTAAGGAGAAACCAACAGCATTTGAGACCGGCACATACCAAGTGCAGTGAGTGTCCATAGAAGAGAAAAATTGCACTAGCTGCAATCAGGGAAAACTACCTGGAAGAGGTGATCCACAAATCATGATTAGGATTTAAACAAGGTAGGCTCCTGAATAAGCATAGGATTTGGGGGGGGGGGGGAGTGTGTAAGGAAGGAGACACCAGGCTTCCCATTTTCCCTGACCTTGCTCATATCCCCAAACTTTGCCTTTGTCCCAAACACACCTATTGGCAGAGCTTATGCCCCCTGGTAGCTCTCAGGGCTCAGAATGATTGCTGACCTCTGCGTGGGATCATGGGACACCTTACTTGGTATTTAAGTGACACATACTTGTGCAATACAAACACGTTTTTATCTAGCAAGGACAGAGTCAATAAAATAACATCAAACACTTGCACAATACTCTCTAGGTTTTCCAAGCAGTTACATGATAGTTATTTCTTCTGATTTTCACATAATTTGTGTGCTCAGAAAAGCCCTGTGACCTGGTTGAGTTTAGTACCTAGTGAAAAGTGAGGCTGGGACCCTACCACCTCCACCATTTTTGAGTACAGAAGCACAGTTGAGCAGCTGGTGCTTAGCATTTGGAAAAAAGATCTGTGGATGGTGACTGGCAGACTGGCCCTTTACCCAGGACTCTCTGATCATATGTTTTCCCTGAGGAACTTGTCACAAATACAGGTTTCCGGCACCCACCCAAGATCTATTGAATCAAGATTTCCAAGAGGAAGGACTTAGGAATTGTATTTTACCGGAGACGCAGCATGTTGCAAGGTCAGCATACCTGAGTTTCAATCCTAGACCCACCACTTCCTGGTTGCGTACCCGGGGCAAAGTTCTCCCCATCTCTGAGCCTCAATATCCCTCTTCAAAATGACGGTCCTGGCTGGTGTCCACCTCTGAGTCCCTGAGGGAGGCTTCCCAGAATGGCTCAT
Organism: Hyaena hyaena; assembly: GCF_003009895.1. Taxonomy (NCBI): domain Eukaryota; kingdom Metazoa; phylum Chordata; class Mammalia; order Carnivora; family Hyaenidae; genus Hyaena; species Hyaena hyaena. Next base: position 2,216,576 of record NW_024080724.1, on the reverse strand, counting down.
TCTCAAGGGTGGGGGGAAGGGGAACACTGGAGTTCAGGGACTGGGTCACCCAAAGCTCAAAATGTCACCCTTTTCTCTTGCTCCTGAGAAGAAGGAATTATGTGGTTCCCTTTATATTCTGCTCACTGTGGGTCATGACCCTCCTGTGGGGTGAGAGGTACAGAGCACGAGCTCTGGGCAGCCACCGCTAAATCAAATGTCTGTGTTTCCTAATATTCCCTTCACCTGTTTCTCCTGTTTCTCATCTGTAAGGTGGGGATCTCATCAGGGGAAACCAACGTGTGCACAACATGAAGGGCACATAAAGCAAGTCCACCTTCCTTGGGGACTTTATCATTGTTATATCATTTACCAAATACTTATTGAGCACCTACTATGTGCCAGGGACTCCCCTAGATCCCTGCTTGTGTGGAGTCTACATCCTAGGTACAATCTTGTGGATAGAGAAGGACAGATAATGAACATGATACATATTTGATATTTAAACAGTAAAAACAAGGGGTGCCTGGTTGGCTCAATTGGTTAAGCATCCGACTTCAACTCAGGTTATGATCTCATGGTTTGTGAGTTTGAACCCCACATCAGGCTCTGTGCTGAGAGCTCAGAGCCTGGAGCCTGCTTTGGATTCTGTGTCTCCCTCTCTCTGTTCCTCCTCTGGTTGCACTCTCTCTGTTTCTCAATAAATAAATAAATAAATAAAGAGGGGCGCCTGGCTGGCTCGGTTGGTTAAGCGTCTGACTTTGGCTCAGGTCATGCTCTCACGGTTCATGGGTTCAAGCCCCGTGTCGGGCTCTGTGCTGACAGCCAGCTCAGAGCCTGGAGCCTGCTTCAGATTCTGTGTCTCCCTCTCTCTCTCTCTGACCCTCCCCTGCTCATGCTGTCTCTCTCTGTCTCAGAAATAATTAAACAATTTAAAAAAAATAAAAGAAAGAATAAAAAAATTAAAACAGTAAAAACACTGCATAGATTTGATATTTAAATAACAAAGACAAGGAGTGCCTGTCTGGCTCAGTTGGTAGAGTAAGTATGTGACTTTTTAAAAAATTTTTTAGTGTTTTTTTTTATTATTGAGACAGAGAGAAACACAGCATGAGGGGGGGAGGGGCAGAGAGAGAGGGAGAGACAGAATCTGAAGCAGGTGCCAGTCTCTGAGCTGTCAGTACAGAGCCCCCAACGCGGGGCTCGAACCCATGAACCGTGAGATCATGACCTGGGCCAAAGTTGGTTGCTCAACCGACTGAGCCACCCAGGTGCCCCGAGTGTGTGACTCTTGATCTCCTGAGTTCAAGCCCCATGTTGGTCATGGAGCCTACTTAATTAAAAATAAATAAATAAATAAACAAATAAATAACAAAGACAATAAATAGGTAGAATTGAAGTCAACAACAAATCTGGTAGTTGTTTAAATAGTAAACACAACAGATGTTTAATGTTTAAGTGACAACGACAGTGTGTTAGCATTAGTTAAAATAGCAAAGATGGGATGTTAGAAGATACCTGGGTACAGGCACCTGGGTGGCTCAGCTGATTGAGCATCCCATTCCTGATTTCTACTTAGGTCATGATCCCAGGGTCATGGAATTGAGCCTCTGCTTGGGATTCTCTCCCCCGCCACAACCCTTTCTCTCCCACCCTCCTACCCTTCTCCCTCTTCCTCTCTCTCTCAAATAAAAATTAAAAAATTAAAAAAAAGATGCCTGGATAGGGGAGTGACAAGTACCACCCTGGACTTCAGTCTGAAGAGGAAAAGGAGCTTGAGTTCTGCCTCTTACTTCGCAGATGTAGAGCTAGGGCTTTTTTAATTTATAAAATGTACTCCATTCTCACCTCCTAAAGGAGGCCCTCCCAGAACCCCAGACCCTCTTTCCTTTGAAATTCTGTGGCTGTAACAGCCCCAGCCTTTCCCATGAAAATTCACCTGCTCTGGCTGACATGATCTGAGGGTTGAAGCTAAGGGTATTCATTTAACGCTGTAATCTCTGCAATAACCCCGGAAGTCACTTCTCATGCCATCTTTTTTTCCCCCAAATGTTTACTTCTTTTGGAGAGAAAGCGCAAGCGAGGAGGAGCAGAGAGAGAGGGACAGAGGATCAGAAATGGGCTATGTGCTGACAGTAGCGAGCTCCAACTCATGAACCTTGAGATCATGACCTGAGCTAAAGTTGAACACTCAAATTACTGAGCCACCCACACACCTGCATCCCTCATGCCATTTTACAGTGGAGGATGTGAACCTGGGTCCCCCAGTGCTTCCATAGGGGTGACAGCTATTCCTCTTGTTGTCTGCCCCCCAAACTCCAGGAGGGCAGGGCTCCTTCTCAGCCTCTCAGTGCCTCCCATCTGGCCCCCAGCCCAGGAAGTCACCTTCACAGGGGCAGAGGGTAAGGGGCTTGCTGTGGGTTATGTCAGAAGCTGGTAGTTAGGGTGACCAACCATTTTGGTCTGCCCAGTGTTGGCATCCTGGAGAGCTTCACAGTCCTGGCCACTGGGGATGATTGTCACCTACAAGCAGACCCCAGGCAGCCTCCTGTCCTGCCCCTGGTGGGCCTCATGCCAGAACTCAGGCTGTCTTTTATGAAAGGTAACTGCTTAGCTCAGGTCTCACATTTTAGGCAAGTCTAAGTTGCTTAAAGTCCTCTAATGTAACTGGGAGGGTTTAGGACACTCCCAGACACACCAGTGGGAGATAAACTTGTTTCTCTGGAAGACAAGAAGCCTTCAAGATGTACCTAGCCTCTGACCAGGAATGCCACTTCTACGAGTTTCTCCTAAGAAAAAAGACAGAGACATGGACAGGGATTTTTCATTTGACAGTGATTTCTGAACAAAGATTTTCCCAGCAGAGCTGGTTATACAAAAACTTGAATGAGTGAAAATGGAATATCATTCAGCTAAGAAAACAAAATCATATCACAGATTTAATAACAGGAAGACACTATACTTTTAAAAATAAAACTTCTTTAATGTTTATTTATTTTTGAAAGAGAGACAGAGCACGAGTGGGGGAGGGGTGGAGAGAGAGGGAGCCACAGAATCTGAAGCGGGCTCCAGGCTCCGAGCTATCAGCACAGAGCCTGACGTGGGGCTCAGACCCACAGATCACAAGATCATGACCTGAGCCGAAGTCAGACGTTTAACTGACTGAGCCACCCAGGCACCCCATGAAGACACTATTTTAAATAGAAAATGAAGCATGAAACTATATAAATGTGGCATGAACCTAATTTTATTTATGAAGCACTTGACTGGCTCAGTTGGAAGAGCAGGCAACTCTTGATCTCTAGGTCATGAGTTTGAGCCCCATGTTGGGTGTAGAGATTACTTAATGAATCAAAAAAGTTAAAAAAATACAATGTCTACAATCTAAGTTTAGACTTATGCTTTGATGGATGATTAAAGAAAATGTGGTATATAAATACAATGGAATACTATTCAGCCATCAAAAGAAACTATTCTGCCATTCTGACAGCATGCATGTACCTTAAAGGCATTATGCTAAGTGAACTGTCAGGCAGAAAAAGACAAATGCCGCATGACCTCACTTATATTTGGAAACTAAAATAAGCCAACTCCTAGAAACAGAGAGTAGATGGTAGTTGCCAGGGGCTGGGAGATGAAGCAAAATGTGGAGGTGTTGGTCAAAGGGCACAAATTTCCAGTTGTAAAATGAGTAGGTTCTGGGGATATAATAGCATAGTGACTATAGTTAACAATACTGTATAATATACTTGAAAGTAGCTAAGAGAGTAGATCTTAAATGTTCTTATTACACATATATATGATATTTTTTATCACAGATGACAAAATTTGTCATTATATGAGGTGATGGATGTGTTAACTAATCTAATTGTGGTAATCACTTACCAATATATACGTATGTCAAATCATCACGTTTGCACACTTTAAAATTACAGTATTGTATGTCAACTGTACATCAATAAAGCTGGAAAAAATTATATGTACACATAGAAAAAAGACGGAGAAGATACTTCAGAATGTTCACAGTGCTTTTCTTTGCCTTTAGGGTGATTTTAATTTTCCTCTTCACATTTTCCTCAAATACAAATCTAGTTCAGTGAGTAAATATTATCATTGGAAAATCAGTAATTAAAAAAAATACTGCATAAAATTGTTTTGTACTAAGCTGTTCTAACTCTGCCCGACCTTCTTTCTCAGTTAGCATGAATTTAGAGTAGAAGGCAGTTGAGAGAACACTGGATTGGGAGTCAGAGGAAGCCTCCTTTCCATTTCTTGTTTACTCCTGGCTCCTCTCCTTGGGATGTACTTACTCCCTACATGTAATGCCCGCCTCAATTGTCACTTCCTCTGCTGGCCATGCCTCTGCTACAGCACTCATCACACACCACTCTGCTGGCCTGCTGTTTATTTACATGTCTGCCTATTCCTTTTCTGGGCCTGTTTTTTTTTGTTAATATTTATTTATTTTTGAGAGACAGAGCGTGAGCGGGGAGGGGCAGAGAGAGAAGAAGACAGAGAATCTGAAGCAGGCTCCAGGCTCTGAACAAGAGTTCAGCACAGAGCTTGACACAGGGCTCGAACCCACGAACTGTGAGATCTTGACCTGAGCGGAAGTCGGACGCTTAACTGACTGAGCCAGTCAGTCACCCCTCATGTTTTCTGTTTTTTTTCTTTTTTCTTTTTATTATTTTAAATAGTTTATTGTCAAGTTGGTTTCCATATAGCACCCAGTGCTCTTTCCCACAAGTGCCCTCCTCCATGCCCATCACCTCCCTCCCCCACCTGCCCTTAGTTTGTTCTTGGCATTCAAGAGTCTCTCATGGTTTGCCTCCCTCCCTCTCCCCCACTATTTTCCCCCCTCTTCTCCGCATGGTCCTTCGTTAAGTTCCTGTTTTCTGTTTCTATAAGCCCGCTGACTTGGAGCAGTCTTACTCTCCCCCTGGGCCTGGCTGCAATGCTGAAGGGAACCACATGAGGGCGCCAGAACCACACTGGTGATAGCCTGCCACCCAGTCAGTCCAAGGCCCCTTCAAAATTGTCTCCAAGAGTTAGAGAGGACACCAATCACTGCGGGTCTGGGATGCTCCCACTCAGGAGGAAGCCAGCTAGGAAGAGTTGGATTAGAAACTCTGTCCAAGAAGAATCCTCACCCCCACCCTAGTCTTCCCAGAGCCACACTGGCCAAGGTGACTCTCTGAACTGGTCCCCCTCAAGCACCTGAGGCATGTTGAGATGGAATTGCTGTGTAACTCTGAGCAAGTCCCTGCCCCTCTCTGGGCCTCTGTTTCCAGCCTGCACTGTTGGGTTTCTGTGCAGGGAATGCAGTGGGGCAGGCATCTGGCTGTTCACTGACTGCTTCCTGTAGACTATGGTTGAAGATGTTTCCTGTGCCCAGCTTCCTGCTTCAGGTCACCAGCTTGTCATACATAGACCCTTTTGTATGCTCAATGTTTGTTAAGTTGAACTGAAACAGAAATAAAACCCTGCCTAGAACAGAAAACAGATTAGAGACGACCACCAGTGACATTTTCTCCTTGCCCCACAGGAAATTGCTAGTTGCAAAGCACTTGGCATTGCCCTTGCCCCAGTCCTGGGTATGTGTGTGTGATGTGGTCATGGGGTGTGCTCTGAGGAGCGGGGGGAGCAGAAGGCTGTGCTCTTGGGAGAGAGGAGGAGAGGCAGGGAGTTCCTCCATGGTGAGGTGGGGGTCAGGGGTCACTCCACAGCAGGCTTCCTGGAGTGCTGAGGGGACCCAGTGCAAACTGGGGTGCTGATCTGTGCGTGAGGGTGGGCTTGGGCTGCAGACCCTCCCTTCCTACCTCAGGCTGCAGGATGACGTCATCACGATGACAGAGTGAGGGCAAGTGATGGTGATCCTGTTCTTTTGCCTCCATGGGATGAAGCCCTTAGAGACCCAGCAGCCTTGCCATTTCCACCATGCCACACCTGTGCCACTCCCCCTGATGAACCCAGCACCTGTTACTCTGCCTGGACCACCCAGCCCTCATCCTTCAAGGCCCTTTTCCTGAGCACAGCAGACAGATTCAACTCCCTCATCTGGGCCCCCCCCCCCCCCCCCCCCCCCCCCCCCCATTCCACCATGTGTAGCTACCTGTTTGTTTCCTCCCACACTGGAAACTTCCTGAGGGCAGGACGCGGGTCTCATTCTCCTGTGTATCCACCAGGTCCGAGGACCAGGAGGCACCCAACAAATGTTTGCTGAACAAATTAATTTGTTTTCATTTAACGAACTCATTAGAGCTCTATCTTCCTCTTAATTAGGAAGCAGGAGGTTCCGTTTCTCCTGGAACAATCCACCGTTGAGGGATGATGGCAGAACCTCAGCCTCTGTAAACAAAAGGCAATAAACTAGATTTCACGGTTACATTTTAAAGAAATACCACGTGTGTGCTCAATGAGGTACATTTAAACAAGACGACTGCATGTTAAAAGCTGCACATTAAATATGCATTATCAAACAGCTTATCACAGAATCAAAGCTTTACAGGACACTTTTCTAGCAGTAGGTGGCTGGCATGGGCTCTTGGCAGTGACACACAGCTCTGAAGCAAGGGGAAGGATAGGCTGGGGGCTGCCACCTGTGCCCAGGGGGCAGTTGAATGGGTCTCTGTGGGGTTCTGGAAGGTGCTCCTACAGCTAAGGTTCTGGACTCTGCTGGCTCCCTCTGGACAACTTGGCCCATGTGGTCTTTGCTGGTAAGTGATTCTCGAAGGGTGAAGAGACAGACGTGGCAGCTGGCTGGCTGGCCGCCTGATCCAGCCAGGATGCTTCGTAGGCACCCATGGACCAACTCCAAATGCCAGCCTGCCCCGTCTGCCGGCTTTCTGCACACACCGTCCCTCAAGTCTGTGAGAGCAAATGGTAAGAGACCGTCTGTCCCTGCTAGGCCCTTGGTCAAGTGACATCAACCACTTTTGAGATAGTGTCCTGGAGAGCCGGCCAGAGCTTGGGGTTAAAATCTTAAAAGGCAGGGGGCGACCTAGGTGGCTCAGTCAGTTAAGTGGCCAACTCTTGATTTCTGCTCAGGTCATGATCTTGCAGTTCCTGAGTTCAAGCCCCACGTTGGGCTCTGTGCTGACAGCATGGAGCCTGCCTGGTATTCTTTCTCTCTCTCTCTCTCTTTGCCCCTCCCCTGCTTTATTTCAAGAATAAACAAACATTAAAAAGAATTTTTTTTTAAATCTTAAAAGGGGAACCTCTAGGTCCGGTGACTGTAGTAGAAGCAGAATGCCTGCCACGGGGTCTCCCTGTTGACATGAGGTCCTTGCTGAAAGCTAGGTCAGGATCTCTCTCTGCTCATTCACTGGCCACAGAGGGGCGCCAGCCCCAAGCCGCTCTGGAAGCCCTCTGCTTGAATTGGCCCAGCCTTCCTGAGGACCCAGACCCTTTCACCACTCTCCATAGAAAGGCTGCTCCCTGAACCTTTCTCCTGCAGGCAGGTGGGCCCTCTCTCCCCACAAAGCCTCCTTTCTTTCTGTGGCCACCATCTTGTTGGGGAGAGGGGGTTTACCAAAAAGGTCCTTGACTCTTCAAGGCTCAAGGACAGAGCTGCTGAAGTGGTTGGGGCATTATGGTCAATAATGAGGCCAGCAAAGAAGGGAAAGAAAGGAAGAAAAAAAACCCCACAACAAAACAGTCCAGTGGCTCTGAGCAACGGGGCCTGTTAGTGGCTGGAGGCTGTGTGGAGACAAAATGCTGAGGGCGAGACATTGTGCAGCAGGGAGCTTTTTTTTTTTTTCCTCAAAGAAACCCAGCTCATTTTTTCCATTAATTGGCAGCAGATGAAAAAAAAAAAAGCCAAAACAAAAACCAAACCAATGCCAGTAACCTGAATGTAAGTGTTTGTGAAAGGGAAAAGCCGTTTCAATTGTTAGATATCCAAGAAAACATGAATACACACCGACAGAGGAAACGGTCACAATTAGAGGAAGAAGAGGGAGAGGTTCGTAAAATTAAGGCAAAAATTCCTTTCAGCGGCTCCCATCCTGTAAGCTGGCTCCTCGGCAGGCCTCTGTCCCTAAGGGCAGCTGGAGGTTGGGCCTCCCTGGAAACTTCAGGAAGATGGAGGGAGGGCCCAGGAATCCCTTAAAAGAGCAAAGGCAACAGGGAAGCAACCTAGTTCCTCCTCAGACAGGCAGAGCCTTTCCTGAGGAGGAACGTGTGGTGGAAGATTGTCTCCTGAGAAGGCTTACACAGCTCCTGGACGTCCCAGCCTGCAGCAGCAGCGCCCTGGGGGCATCTGGGCTTGCTGGTGGGGGCTGCTCCCACACCCCCAAGTTGATCCTTGGGATCCAGTCTCCTTTGGCACTTCTGTTTGGACAAGTGCCAATTCCTCACTCATTTTCTCATTCACAAGAAAAAAAAAGGCGCGGGGGAGGGGACGGGACGGGACGTGAATCACTTCAGGTAATCTCTTGCCTCAAAGGACATTTGGGGAAATGCAAAACAGGCAAAAGGTCAGGACAGTGTCTTTGGAGACCAGACCCAGGCCATGGCCTAAGTGGTAATCATGAGGCAGCTCAGCCCGTGGGATCCTCGGGTGGGAGAGGTGGGGGGGGAGGGGGCCCTGGAGGATGAACCGAGATGGCCTGAGCAGAAAGACCGGTTGCCAAGGAAACAGCTTTGGCCACAAACCTGGGAAATCCACAGCAGCACCCTAAAGAGGTGCAACGGCTTTCAGTCCTGCTCTGCCAGGCTTGACGGGCAGCAGCCGCAAGTCCTTTTCCTTCGCTGAGCCTCTGAGACCACCTCTGAGCCTGAAGCATCTCTGGAGCCTGGGTAATGCTGAATGTCTTGAACTGCTGGTGACGTCGGAACTCAGCCCCTTGTACTGGGGATGACGGTCACCAAGCTTCCACTCCCTTCAGGCCAGCGGGGCAGGCCGGAAGACGAGTGCTTGGTGAAGGCACCGAAACTCGGGCCGTATTTGGATCCTTGCAACTCCTTCAGGAGATGGAAGCCGTTATCTGTCCTGCCGCTGGGGGGTGTTCTTCTAGGTCTTCTGCCAGCATTTGACCACAGCGCTGTGGTGGGTGAGTGGGAAGGTACAGAGGGGGCACCCAGTAATAGCAACCTCACAGCCTTAGGAATCTGCCCTGAAGGGGTGGTGAAAATCCCTGCTCCAGTCAAGGTCAGAGGCAAGATGGAGGTGAACTGTGGGAACGTGTGTGTTACCTGTGGAGAAGCAGTGTTCATGACCGAGAACTCCGTGTCCCCCGGGAGGTTAGGATTTGTCTTCCCTCAGGAGGAAGGTAAAAGCAAGGCCATGGAGAGCCAAAGCGCTGGCTGCGGAGCCTGCCAATCTGGACCCAAGAGCCTCTTTTGCTTAGGAGCTATGTGACATTGCGCAGATTACTTTCCCTCTCTGTTCCCTTTCCCCACATTAAATGCCTCACAGGGCAGCACCGAGCAGATAATGGGAGAACCCTTTGTAGACTGCTGGGTGCTGTGCACAGACTTGCCATCACTGGGCTGCTGTAGGCAGAAGGGGAGAGCTTGGCTGGTGGGTCAACACTTGAGGCTACTGTTGCGGGAGCCTGAATGCAGGGCCTTGCTGCACGGTCCTGAGGTTGGCCCTCAGGGGGCAAAGAAAACCCCTCTCTGCTTCCTTCCCTCCCCGGGGCCTGTCATACCACACATGCCCAGGGACACACCTTGCTCTGGGAATGAAACCAGCAGGTAAACCCTGCCCTCCTCAGAGACCCTCTGTGGTATACATATGTATATATATAAAAAAAGGGATAAGAATATATATTAAATGACTATTTTATTTACACACCCTATTCATAAATAATTGAATCCTCTTTGTGACTGCACAATGATTCCTTGAAGATCTCCTAATGGTTACACTGAGTGACTAACAGTGGGTTAGTGGGCTTATTCACATCTGTGTGTGACTGTGTTCGCTCATGTATGTGCTCACACTCACACATACACGCACACCAGAGGGGAAGCCGGACTCCTGGGGCCTTCTGGGCTCTCAGGGCATCCCCGTCTGTCTCCCCGCACCAGCGGGGGGCCCTGGTGGAAAGCTGCAGTGTCCCCACTCCACCCCCACAGGTGTGAATTCATGACAGCTGGAGAACAAAGAACTGCAACCCAGGGAGCTCCCGCCCCGCCCCTCGCCCCTCCGGAGCTGCTCTCCTTTGTTCATCCTGGAAGGCATCTCTTTGGATTTGCAAATATTTTAATTCACAGAAACTCAAGGATGGGGTGGGAGTGGGGGCTGGGGTGGCGTGATGGCTGTCCTTCTGTCTTTATCCAAGCTTTCTCCAGCCCCCGTTAAGTGGACAGCATTCTAGAGACATGCAGTGGTGTGCTAGTACCATACACACGACACAAACTGGATCCGGCCTGCAACAGCGGCCGGGCTGGTGGGCGGTGGTGGGGGGCCCTCCGGCTCCTCCAAGTCTGAGCCCTGTCACAGGGCAGGGTGGCGCTTGTCCGCTCAGAGGGTCCGCACAGCCACCGGGTAGAGGAGGGACAGGTGCTCAGCCCCTTTGATGGGCAGCTTTCTGGTGGTATAGTAGTGGATGACTTCCGGGACACTGTCGAATGGGGGGCTGTTCTGACCCAGAACGTACTTCTCTTTGGTTTTGGCCAGTTTCATGTGCATAAAGCCCTGATTGCTCCTGTGAACAAAACATGGAGGTTACTATTAGGATATGCAGAGTGACAATGGCTGAAACAGCCATGCTGCTCAGGCCTGACTGAAATGCAGCTGCACCCCAGGGCTCCCCCAAGCCCAGCACAGACCAGGAACCAGCAGCAAACACTGCTGGAGAGTCTTTTGGATCTTGAGAGCTTCTGGAGGCTTCCTCAGGAAAACAAGCCCCCAGACTTGGCTCCTCCTCCTATTGCTGACACAGACAAGTTGTGACAAGTGTGCAGGACAGGTCTTATCACCCCCAGTTTACAGATGAGGAAAAAGAGTGTAGCAGGGATGACAGTGAGCTCTTTCCCAAAACCTGATGCTCTCCCTTCCATACTACTTTACTGTCACTGGAAGGGGCTGCCCAGCCAGGGACTACATTTCCCAGCCTCCCTTGCCACCTCTGTAAACATGTGACTCGTTTTAGCCAATGGAACGTGGGGAGAAATGTGTGCTCTTCCCCAGCTCTGCCCCCATGCAGGCACTCTTTTCTCTGTGCATCTTCCCTCTGTTCAGTGAACTCTGCCTCCTCTTCTAAGGCCCAACCTGAGTGTTTCTTCTGCCAGGAAGTCTTCCAGGCTCCCACAAGCACAGCTCCTTCCGTCCTCTGACTGTACCGAGATACTCACATCTCCATCAACACTTGCTTCCTTGAATTGCAATTACTTCTCTACTTTCCCAATTCCCCAGGGAGCTCCACAGAGCAGGGCCCAGTCCCCAGGTACACCATGCGTGGCCTCTGCTGAAAAGGGTAGTGGGTGGGGCCCTCAGAGGTCACAGTAGAAGCCTGTGTAGTAGAAGCTACACTGCATGCACTGGCTGGGGCACAGCTCTCAGATGGTGATGGCCATGCTGCTTCCACCTGGCCCTAGCAGACCCCTCCCACCTTCCACCCAGGGCTCTGGCCACATCAGATCACTCACTCCTCTGTCAATCTGCCCAATTTCCCTCATGTTTGCCACTTAGTGAGAAAGCTGGGACTCTGACCTCCTGCTGCCTTCTCTAGAGCCTTTCTCTTGGCACTGGTTAATTTGTGACCAAGCCTAGGGGCCTTGCTTCCAGGAGACCAAGACCCAGCCCCTGGTGAGACTAAGCTCCATGTGAACACAAACTTGCAGCCTGTGAGCTTGAGTTCCTCTCGCTCCAGCTGCTCCCACAGGGGCACTGGAGGACTTAACACATCTCTCCCAGTCAGGGCTGGGCTCCCCATGCTCACTGACACCCACTCTATTAATGCATCAATTTGGACTCCAGGACCATTTTCAAATGGCAGAGCAAATGCTTAATGAAGTGCGGGCACCGAGCAATATATCTGCTCATAATAATGTATTTAGAGATGTCACCCTCAGCTTAAAGGAAATCGTTCAGAGAGCAATTATGTTTCTAGAGAGAATAATTCCTGTAAAGAACTAAAATTTAAATCAAGATTTTTTAAGGCTGACAATGTTCTAATTACAGAGCCTGTGGCAAGTTCTGCTCCTCAGTGAAGGGTCATTTCATCGGAGAATTGCCTCGACACATCTGAGAAGCAGGAGGCGCACTCGCTTAAGCTGTTAGAAAGGGAACAGTGTGTGCAGTGAGTGAGAAAATGTACAAGCCCATTTAAGCGAAGACTGGCTACCCACCACACTGGAGATAGCATGAATCTGTGCCGGCCTGGATAGGGTACTAACTGCTTGAAGGAAGTGCTGAGCTTGTATGGCTAAGGAAACTGGGACTAGTTAAAAAGCTCTGCCTGGACAAGGCGGGTGTGGGGGCAGGGGGCAGCAGAGCACTGGCTGGAGCTGCAGGTGAGTGATGGTGCAGAGGGCACGTAGCCTCGGACAGTTGTGCCCCTCTTTGTGAGTGGGGTGGGGTGATGATTTGGGTGCCAGACCACCCAGGCTTGAATGACTGTCACGGATGCACGCCTGGGGCGCAGAGTGTATGATGTGGAAGACTGGATCACAGCAGCTATAGCTGTGAGCCAGGCCAGAATGTCAAAGCCGCGCTGGCAACACAGGAAGAAGTTGCAGGAGGAGCTGATTTAATTTAAGGAGGTGAAGAGAAGTAACTCATATGATTTAATGGGACGTTTTTACAGTGGCTGTTCTTAAAACAACCAGCAAGGGAAGTGGGCAGGATGGTGAAAACAGCTGACAGGGCCAGAGGGAGAGAAGGCCCCTCTGTTCCCAGGCCACAGGCTCGGAACAGCCACCAGGTTATTAGAAACTCCACAATGATGCCTTCCCCTCAACACCGGCTTATTAGAAACTCCACATTGATGCCTCCCCCTCAACAGACACAGGTGAGGCAGGCAGCTGTTAGCACCTCCCCGAAGTGCCTCTGGCACACATATTTCAGTACACGCGGGTTATAACTGTGAGCTAGGCTGAGCGTCACAAAATCCAGACTATGGCAGAGAACTCAGGCCCTATGGCCCTCCCCCTCCCCCCCCCCCCCCCCCTCCCCCCCCCCCCCCCCCCCCCCCCCCCCCCCCCCGTCCACAGTGTGACCATCCCCTGGCAGAGGGATACAGGCCCTTGAGCTGGCTCCCACAGCAGGAATCCCCTATGGGAGTGGCCCTCCCCCCGGGCTCAAGCACTGCACGTGGTCCTCTGGACCTGAGGCGGACCTCTGGCTGTGCTGGGTTCTGTCCTCGGCTCCAGTGGATCTATGGGGAGGGTAAGTGGATGACCCCTCAGGGTGCTTCCGGGCCTAAGGTCCTGGATTCTATGTGTATAAGCATATGCTGTTGCCCACTGGTGAAGGCTTCCTGCAGGAAGAGGCCTGGAGGCAGACTCATGCCCCATTCCACTGCTACCCACAGCCCCAGTCTTTATTCTCATGGGGCACTGGCCATAATGGTCTTCATGGCCAATGTTTCCCAGGTACTTCCTGTGATCCAGGCTGTGTGCCAAGCCCTGAGGTTCAGTCAGGTGGCCGACCCAGGGTCACAGAGCAATCGGCAGTGGTGTTGCTTCCCTCCCTGGTGGGCCTTTCCCAGGGTCCATGCTCCTGATCTCAGGACAGCCAGCTCCAGGAGAGAATCTGACTTAGCCCTCAACACTCCACGAGGCCAGGCAAGGTGGCAGGGGAGAGATGTTAGACCCTGTGTGCAAGTGATTCTTTGACTCTGGCCTCAGTCCCCAGGTGCTTACCCCACAGGGCTGACGGTGGGCCAGAGACAGCACAGGGCTGGCACGGAAAGTTCATCTCAGGCACTGGGGATGGTCTGTCCTGACTGGCAAAGGCCCCAGCTATGGAGACCTATCATGTCAGCAGGCCCTGAGAGGTGAGCTTGCTTTTTGAAATAATCTGCCAAACTCTGACTCACAAACAGGTCAGGTAAAACCTTGTCAACACACACCCAAGAGATGTGTTGTAATAATACATCCAGAGTGGTCACAAGGTCCCCATGAGTGAGATGCTACCTTCCAACAGCTGAAGATTGAAAAATAGCTGTGAAGGGATGGCTTTAATAACTCCCAACTCAATACAGAAGATATCTAGCCTAAGAAGAGGAAAAAAAAAAAAAAAAAAAAGACTATGTAGCGAGAAAAGAGGGTGCCTCAGATAAGCAGCATGCCCAGGGAGGGCTGCAGGTGCTCTGGACAGAGCTGCTCTTGGGGGTGCCCTGGAGAACTGAGGTGGGAGAGACCAACACTCTGGGCAAAGGCACATGGCAAAGTGGGCTTTGGCTGCAGCCAGAACCAGGTGGGCCAGGTCCCAGGCCACGCCGCCTCGCCATCATCACTTTTGGGAGGGCCTTGGTCCCCAGGAAGCTTGGACAGACTGCTGTCGCCCGCCAGGCTCCTGTGTCAGCCCTGTCTCCTTTGATAGGACATCTTGCCAGAGCAAAGTCACAATTAAGGGTGTCTCCGGTGGGTGACCTGTCTAATGAGTCATGTAAGGCTGGTGGAGGCTGGGGGTGCTGGGGTTGTCACTGCGTTTAGATTGCTCATTATCATCACAAAAAGCACCTCCTCATCACCAGGATTATCAAACGTGCCTGGCGTGCCGGGCCTAATAACAGGCCCTACCTCGTCTCATAATCATGGGCTTTAATAAAACATCACTCAGCCCGCAGCTGCCGGCCCAAGCAGGGTACAAGGCCTCACCTCTCGCTTTTAGACCTAATTGCTTGATGCATATTTCATGAAGAATCCTGGGTAATAGTTATGTTAAATCGCTTCTTTTCATGATGAAATGACTTAAAAATACTTGCATATAATATTTATGCAGGAGAAGGCGAGGAAATTGCCTTTGGGGACTAACGTGTAGGACCTGGTTACAGGAATCCACACACAGCAAGGATCTCTGGTCCGCCTCTACTGAAAAGTGGTTAGGGAACTGCTCTCTTGATGGCAAGATGCCCCAGAGCACTGTCTCTCAGCTCAAAACCATCCAGGGCTCCCCGTGACCACTGCACAATGAATGACACCTGCACTGTTCAAACCCCACTGTGCACCAGGCAGGGAGCTGGGCTGTTGCTACATATTATCGCATGGAAGCCCACAGCAGCGCAGCTAAGTTGGTATAACTACCACTGATTACGGATGGGAAACTGATGCTAGGGAGGCTGTGTGCCAAGTCTCATAGTACATGGCAGGGCTAGGATTTCACTATGGCTGATTCCACAGCTTCATTTTTCCCTGCTCAGCCACTTAACCTGATGGATCTAGGTGTCTAGGTAGGCTTTTGGACTCTTTCTGTCCTGGGACCGTGGCTTCCTAGCAGCTCTGTGAGTTCCCGAGCTCAGGCAACCTACCTGTTCAGGGGTGCCTGGGTGGCTCAGTCAGTTAAGTGTCTGGCTCTTGATCTCGGCTCTGGTCATGATCGCACGGGTTCTTGAGTTCCCCTGCATCAGCCTACACGATGTCAGTATGGAGCCTGTTCAGGATTCTCTCTCTCTCTGTCCCTCCCCTGCTCATGCTGTCTGTCTCTCAGAATAAAGAAATAAACTTAAATTGTGACGTTTCTCAGCAGGCCAAGCCTTATTTCCTCTGGGCCCTCAGCATAAGCCTGGCCCAAAGCTGGGCATTTGGTCCATCTGTCCATCATCCGTCCATCCATCCAACCATCAGCTATTTGGTGAGGGTCTGCCCTGAGCAGCAGTTGAGGCCCCACACATCCTCCTCTCTGGTCTATAAGCTCCTAAAGGCAGGCTGGTGGCTGTTGCACCCTGTCCCTTAGTGTGGCCCAGCCAGGGTAGAAGCCACCTCCTCCAAAGGCCAGATACAGCAGCTGCTCTGTCTGGATAGCCCTGGTCCTAGGACAGCCAGTGAGGACAAGCTGAGCAAGCTTAGTGAGGGGCAGAGTCACGAGGAGCACCCAGAGGGTCACTCCTTTAGGAGATACAAAGTTGTGCACCTCTCAAGTCAGAAAGAGAAGTCTTGCCTGAGAGAGACCACAAGGAAGAATGGGTCAAGCCCCTCTTTCCTCAGATTTCTAGAAGAAATCCTTGGTGGGGCGACTGAGCCAGTCAATACCCCCTGCCCAGATCTAGAGAAATGAAACACAAATATGAGACAGGTTCCCTCCTAGAGCCATGGACTTCCTGAGCATTTGAAGTGCCCTCAGCAGCTGGCTGCAGGATGATTCTCAGGGGACGAAGTGTCACAGTTCCTCCATCCTCCGTGAACACAAGAACACCACCCAGTGCTCCCTCTGAGAGCCCAACCCTCTGTGGGAGTGCAGATGGACATGGATGTTTGTGCTGTCAATGCGGGGGTAGGTGCAGTTCTAGGCCTGGCCCTTACTCTGACCTGTCATGACCCTGGGACCCGACACCCCCTGGGAGCCGGCCTGGAGGTGTCCGTGGCAAGACACCTCCTACATTCATGGCCACCTAGGTTCCCGCCAAAAATGTTGTTCCGGACTAACTCCGCCCCTCAGTTGGCAACACCGCCCATTTAAGCGGATGGCTCTGTGATTCACAATGTCTGACCCCCTCCTCCCTTCACTCTGACCTCCAGTGAGATGGGATATTAGGCTGGGTGTATGTCTACAGAGAAATTCACCGTACCTGTGAGCAATGCGTAGGTACCCTGGAAACATTCACGAGTCCCTGCAAGAAGCATGATAGGGGAGAAGAAATATCCAGAACAAGTGCCGGGGGCATTCAGGAGACAGGTACCTGTCAACCTGGTTGACATCTCCCAAGGCCCTATTTGCACGCAGGCTGTACATGCTGCGAACTTCCCGAGAAGGGGCCAGGAACCTGGGACCTAAAGATATACAACAGTGACAGCCACAACCCTTGGCCCACGACCGGACCGACATGTGGCTTCACAAAGACGCAGGGAGGGCTGACGTTATCGGCAAGGCACCCACGGCACAGGTGAGAGGACCAGGGGCTGGAGGGAGTGGCAACTTGTTCTAGCTTTGTGCTGGGCTTCTGCAACTGTGATGCGTAGAGCTGGAGGTACGGAGGCCTCCTTCGGCTGAGATGGTCAGGACTCCAGGGAGCTGGGCCAAGGGGCTCATAAGTCCACATGGCAAAAACTTGTATGCTGCCCACTGCCTTCTGAAATGGCCTTCACAGCGGTAAACCAAAGATGCATATGCCCAGTTATTGCGAACAAATGTCTACATGTAAGCACTGCTGAGCCAAACGACTTGATTTACAACCAAATAATTGGACTTTCAATAAACGCATCGGCAGCGATTAGCCTTCCTGAGACGCTCGGGCATTTCTCAAGCTCTAAGCTGGTGGCTTGGGGTGGGGGCCTTCAGTAAATCACGACAAAAAGCCATCTTCCAGGTAGAAGGAGAGCTGGCAGATGCCTCTCCCAGCAAACATGGAGAGGCATAAGGTCTGTTTTGTGTCGCATAGAGCAGCAGGTAGGTCAAAATGAGTCTATTTTAGGCAATTTTCTCAGGAAGATTAACAAACTTTTAGACAGGAGGATTTTAATGATTAAGGCTGACAGCAGAGTGAGCCTCCCATTACTGGAAGCATGAAAGCAGAAGGTAATGATGCTTGGGGTCAGCCTGGATGACTTTTGCAGTCCCTTTGTTTGGGATTCCCATCAGTCCTCAGGCTCAGTGCACACGAAAACTGCAAGGGGAGGGGTGGAGGTGGCATGTGAAATGTCAGAGCTTTGGGAAGAGTCAAGAGGGTCTAGCGTGTTTTGTTTTGTTTCCCCCTTTACTTCTAATAAGGACTCTCCTGGGAACGCGAGTTTTTTGTGTTTAGGACAGGTGGGGGCTGGCGGTGGTGGCTGGACTGAAGTCAGATGCCTGAGTTCAAACTCTGACCCCACTGATGATGTCACTAGCGGGGCAAGTACCTTCTTCCAGGGTCTCAGTGTCTCTCATTTGGGAAAGGTGGAGGGGGTCCTTCCAGCACTAAAGTTCTCAAGCCAAGGAAGGACATCCCAAGGAGGGCAGGGGCCACCCCAGCACCAGCCAGGAGCACGAGAGCAGGGCAGGATGGCTATCCTCAGTGCAGGAAGAACGACAAGTAGAGCAGTGGGCATAGCAGATCCCCAGGCTTAGGGACGGCACAATGATAAAAGCAGTTCTGGGGCACCTGGGTGGCTCAGTCGGTTGGGTGTCCGACTTCGGCTCAGGTCATGATCTCATGGTTCATGGGTTCGAACCCCGCGTCGGGCTCTGTGCTGACAGCTAGCTCAGAGCCTGGAGCCTGTTTCAGTCTATGACTCCCTCTCTCTCTGACCCTCCCCTGCTCATGCTGTCTCTATCTCTCTCTCTCAAAAACAAATAAAACACTTAAAAAAAAAAAAAAAAAGAGCAGTCCTAACACTTGTGCTATTAGATGGACAAAACGCATTCAGGCCCAGAGTGGTCTCCACGTACTGGGCCAAGCCCTTCCCAGCCCATTCACTCCTTGGAGCAGTGGTTCCCTTCGGGGTGAGTCAGTCCCTTCTGGGGGGTCTTCAGCAGTGCCTGGGAACTCAGGGGCTGCTTGCATCTAGGTGGAAGCCAAGGGTGTAACAAACCTACAATGTATAGGATAGCCTCCACGACAAAGAATAATCTAGCCTCAACTTCCAGTGGCACTGACATTAAAGTCACACACTCACATTCTCCAGTGCCCAAAAATCTGCATCCAAGAAACGGGAATAACAAGAGCCCACCCTCACAGTAGTGATGATGGCAAGTGAGAATGTAGTTGTGAATGAATGAAGTGTGAATGCTCGATAAAGGTTAGGTCATTGGCTCCACATTTAAGGGCTTGAGACACAAAGAATCTGCCAAACCCCTTGGCTGCAAAGGGCTCCAGGCTGTTTCTAAGGACGAACCTCCTACCCTCCTCACAACCAGCAGATGGCGGGGGGGGGGGGGGGGGGGGGGGGGGGGGGGGGGGGGGGAGGGACAGGCCACACTGAAGGAAGCTCCAGAACAGGCCGGGCAGATGCGGCAGTGGTGCTAAGCACCAGTGGCTGAGAGGACTCTGAGGGGCAGAATGGCTTTTATAGATATAGGGGAGCTGGAAACCTAGGATTGACCTAGGAGAGGCTGAGACTGGGGTAGGGGGGTGCCTGGGCAAGGAAAGCAGAAACACTCCCAAAGGAACCGCTGCCTGTGGACTCAGGGTCCCTCAGACCTGGGTCTGAGTCCCTGCTCTGCCACATCGAGGTGTGGCTTCCTCAGCCTCAGTTTCCTCATCTGGGGAAGGGAGCTTTCACATATCCCCCTCCCCTCCCACAGGGGCTGTCTGAGGTCTGAGCTGGGCAGCGCATGAGCAAGTCTGGCGGGTGCTGAGGCTTGGGGTTCTGACATGGCTTTGTTTCCAGCCCTCTGCAGGAGCCCACATACAAGTTGCTGCCCATCTGGTCTGTTTTGCTGCCTCCGTGCAGTCTGGGCTGAGCAGTGAATGTGTCTTCCCGTCTGTCTGGTCTGTCATTCATGGCCACGCGGGCAGCCTAGAAACCATGAATGGCCAGGCAGACTCCTTGCTGTAGGACCATCTCCTCCAGCTGGGCAGTCCCCGTGGCTGGTAGGGAGGCCTAGGGTCTGGCCCTAGCCCTGGCACTGGGTGACACTGGGAATCGTGTTTACTTCCCTGACATCAATTTCCCCAAACATCGGGGCACCGGGTGGCTCAGTCGGTTAAGCGTCTGACTTTGGCTCAGGTCATGATCTCACAGTTCGTGGGTTCAAGCCCTGTGTCGGGCTCTGTGCTGACAGCTAGCTCAGAGCCTGGAGCCTGTTTCGGATTCTGTGTCTCCCTCTCTCTCTGACCCTTCCCTGCTCACCCTTGTCTCTCTCTCTCAGAAATAAATAAAACATTAAAAAAAAAATTTCCCCAAACATCAAGCGGTATTTCAGGATCCTCTTAAAAGTACATTGTTACACATAGGGCTCCACGTGAAAACAGAATAGGAAAGAGGAGGAAAGAAGCTTCTCTGCTTAAAAAATACTGGTCATACATGATTCTATGGCATTTATTAAGTACCTACTGTGCATACTGCTCTGTATTCACCATGTCTTTAACAATTAAAAAAATTTTTTTTAATGTTTCTTATTTTTGAGAGAGAGAGAGAGCATGAGCAGGGGAAGGGCAGACAGAGAGGGGGAAACAGAGAATCCAAAACAGGCTCCAAGCTCTCAGCTGTCAGCAGAGCCCAACTCGAGGCTTGAGCCCACAAACTGCAAGATCATGACTTGAGCCGAAGTCGGATACTTAACGAACTGAGCCACCCAGGTGCCCCCCCCCGCCCTTTTTGTAAAGTTTATTTATTTTAAGAGAGACAGAAAGAGTGTGAATGGGGGAAGGACAGTGAGAGAGGCTCCAAGCAGGCTCCAAGCAGTCAGTGTGCAAAGCCCGATGCAGGGCTCAAACCCATGAAACTGTGAGATCATGACCTGGGCTGAAACTAAGAGTCGGATGCTTAACTAGCTGAGCCACCCAGGTGCCCTTGTACTCACCATTTCTGAGGCAGCTAAGATACCAAGCAGAGGCTTTTGAGACTATATGGTTCCCTGCTTATTTTACAGATGACACTGAGACCCAGAAAGGGGGTAGAGGTTTGTTCTAATTCCTCAGCGAATCAGGGGCCAGAGTGCCCCTACCCCCCATGTTATCAGTTGTAGGGGATTCTTGGCCACTACCAGTAGTCTTTATAAGGTCTCGTTAGCAAGGATGGGTTACGACAAGGTGGGGGGGGGGTGTGCAGAGAGGAGGGGAGCAGCAATCTCCCACACCCCAAATCTCATCCTTCACCTTAGATCACAGGGCTTGCCCCCCTAGCCTCCCGCTTAACTCCTGTCCTAGTAGGCTTCCTTTGCTAACTGAACGGGGGCATCCATTAACACAGCAAGGAAGGGACTTGCCCACAAAGCACCTGACCCAACGTGGTTTTTGCTTCAAAAAAGAATAAAAAAGTAGAGAAAGAAAATGCACAGGGATCTTTAAAGACTTTGGGTTAAAACAGATCTATCTGCTCAGTGACCCTGTATCTAACCCGAGGGTAGTTTTCCCCTCTTTGGAATTTCAAAGGAACACAGCTGACTGTAAGCCACCCAAACACCCTAGCTAAGGGCCTTTGCAAATCATGTGAATGACAGTGGTTATTGGTGGAAAAGTTCCCAACAGTCCTTGGAATTTAGTCCTCAATTTCTTCATCTGTGAAATGGGAATAGTCTTCGATGCTCCCTGAAGTCCACTGAAAGCAAGTGAAAAGAGCTCTGCACTGGACATCAGGAGCCTGGTCCCAGCCCTGGCTCCTGCCCTCTCAGGCCTCAGTGCCCCTACCTATAAAAAAAGGGACATGACTAGATGACCCCTGAGATCCTGCAAACCTGTAAACCTTTGAAGCTTGTCACACAAGAGATGCTCACACCACATGACGAGGAAGGAATGACTGCTTGGCTATAAACAAAAGGACTCAACCTGCATTACAGAGCCCCAGTGTCTCAGGGCCGGGAGAAGAGTACGTGTTCTCAAAAATAGTTTCATCAAAAATAGTTTCATCAAATGTGCCTCAGAATGCCCACATCAGAGTCCCTTGAAATTTGTCAAACCTGGGGCTCCCTGGGCCTCTTTGGAATCAGATTTGCTGTTACGATGCTCTCCAAGAGCTTCCGATGCACATGCATGTCTGAGCACCCCCATTCTAGTGTGGTCCCACGATGGAAACCTTTGTAATATTCACAATACTTGGTGTCCAGCTTTTGTTGCCTACCCCCAGCATGGGGGAGCTTACTCCCTAGCCAGGAAAACCCCTTCCAAACTCTGATGGCTCTGATCATAGGGAAGTCCTTCTTGGACTCAGCACAGCTCACTGATGGTAGTAGCCTCAGCTCCAAGCTCTGGTTCCTGCAGGCTACAGCCCATTCCTTCCACCCTGGAAAGGTCTCATAAAGACCAGAAGACAGAAGCAGGAGTGGACCCTAGACTGTTCTTTCTTCAGATGTCCTCATAGGGCAGAATTTCCTGTCCTTTCCCATTCTGGTCATACCTGCTGTTCACTATCCCCCATGCACTGGGGTTGTGCAAGTGGGCATTGTCCCTAGTGGGTCTATCCAGCTTTGCCCTCAGCCCTGCTGTCTGGAAATGACCCCACCATCAATGTGCACACCCTAAGTCTTTGCTAAACTCCTTTCTGGTGTCTATTGACCTGCCGAGGACACCTCCACCCAAGTTCCAAAGAACAGGATCTTACTGACATGCCAGTGTCATCGGGTGTGGATAACATTCACCTCTTGACCAAAACAAAAAGGGGCACCAGGTCCAAGAACATTAAAGAGCAAAAGCCCACTGGCTTAGGCCACACTTGGAAGGTATGCAAATACCATTTGAAAGGTCAGTCAGCCCTCTGTAATCTGGGCTCTGGAGGGCAAGTCCTTTTGTGCTGGGCATTCATTCTGGCAGCTTCTTGACAACCTCTGTCCACAGGGTGGAGAATTTCCTCAAAATTAAATCTCCAGCTCTCTGCTCCCTAATGAAATTGATTTCTGCCTTGATACACAACAAAGCTTTCATTTTATTATTTGGCTAGGATTTGACCACATTAATTATAGTTTTTTTTTCAGCATGGCTGCAAGTAATTAAGTTTCAAAAAGTTAACTTACTATTGGAACTGATTGCTTTTTAAAAGCACAACTCCCGCAAAAAGTAAAACAGTCAACCCCAGTTTCTTCATAGAATATATTTTTGGTTAAGATGAGAAGAACTCAAGACAGAAAAGGTGTTTTTCTGGCCTGCAAGTATGAACTCCAAGTGAGATTATGCTAACGTTTGGAGACTGTGGATTTGAATCGGCGTTCCCAGATCACTCGATGTCCTACATTTGCCACCTCAATGGTTTTACCTGCACTTGTACACCGCCCCATGTTTTTAATCATTGTTTTTGGTATAATTCTACCCACCTCACAAGACACTCTGCAGAGGCCTGTTCCAATCAATTTCTCCCAGTAACCTGCAAAGAGCCCTGGTGGGCACTGTATAAATGCACTTCTCCCTGGGAGACACTGTCCAGCCTGGGCGGGGTATACACCTTGAGGGTCAAGTAGAAATGAAGGGCACGTGGCCTGCTCCTTGGCAAAGCGGGAGGCCAAAAGAATGAAGAGCTGGGAATGTGGAGTGCTGGCATGGCCACAGGTAAGGCGCATGTCTTGCTGAGCCCTTTTCCTTGGGGGAGAAGTAGGGATGCTGTGAAGAGCCGGAGAGGGCTGACTGGGACTTCAGAGTCTTTAAGGCATGTCTCTGTCCATATTATTATTGGTCACCTGGGCCAAGGGGGGAACTTATGTGTTAGGACAACTGAAAACTCTGGCTGGAACCAGAGGAAGAAGGGATCCTGCAGAGACCTCTGTTTCAATCCCAAGACTAACTATCCTTCTACCTTCCTATTACTCCTCAATAAATTATCATCTCCCCAGCCCTGCTCAAATGCCAGCTCCTCCAGGAAGGCTTCCAAGATGCCCCTGGTCACTTAACTCTCCTCCCTTGCTTATTCTCTGCTATATCTCCCTATAGCACAGTACTCATCTACCTGCTTGTCCCCTTGCTGGGACTACCAGCTGAAAATCTGACGTGTCTTTGTCTCCCTGCCCAGTTAAAGGCCTAGCACACAGTAGGAACACAGCAGTGATAGCCACACTGCTGACTTGTTTGTCGGCCCTGCCCTGAGAGTGGGCTGGTTCCCACGCTGGCTAGGACCATGAGCAGCATGAGGATGTTCAAAAGGAAAATAGCAAAAAAAAAAAAAAAAAAGTTCTAATTAAAGCATTTCTAATAAGCCAGCTTTGCCAAGCCAATTGTTTCTGATATTCCTCTTGGGTAAAGTAATCTTATTAAAAAAAAAAAAAAAAGGCATTAAAAATGGCAGAAATCACCCCTGTCTGGAAAGACGGCGGTGGCTCCTCACTAGGGGAGCTGCCCAGGAAAACGCAGGTTTGAGGTACCAACAAGCAGGAGTAGGGAGCCCTTGCCCCAGCAAAGTGGAAGGGTGTGTATGTGTGTGAGGGTGACACCACTCATGCACACACACACACACACACACACTCATAGGCAGCAAAATATTATTTTTATGGTTATAGCATCTGAACTGTGGGAGCAAAGATGAGAGCTATAAATTCTGACATCCGATTTTATAAATCTGCCTCAAATTCTAAGAAGGTTTATGCAGAAAATGGGAGAAGAAAATATAGTGCTGTGGGGCTCAGAAGGGTAATAGTGTTGGGGCTCCGTCAGCAACTTGCCACAGGACCTTGGGGAGGTCTTTTCCCCTTCCTGTGCCTGTTTCTCTCATCCCAAAGCCAGGGTCTTGACTGGGACGATTCAAGACACGTTTTCTGATTTTAAGAGCCTGAATGTCTGGGGAAGAACAATCCTGCATCTTAGGGTTTCACGGTACAAAGCTGTTTGCTTCCAGCCCTGCCAAATGCTTCTGGTGGGGGCTCAAAGTATTTCCTCTGGGGGCCTTTGAGTTATTTGCCTAGCTAGAAGCAGAGGAAGACCACAATACTTCCCTGGGGCAAGCAAGTACCGCCACCTGCACTAGCACAGCCTCTTCAAGTTTACAAAGGGCTTTCCTTCCTTTCACTGTATTCCTGAGTCTCCAGGCTAAGAGGCTCAGAGATGTGATGAAGCCAGCTGCTGGGTGATCCTCACGTAGGGGGAAGCAGCGGGATTCAGGCCCTGGTCCTCTGGCCATGGGCTGCATCCTTCTCCGTGTTTCTAACCCCTGTGCTGACGGCAGAACGGCGTCTGTATCGGTCACCAGGGCCGTCCTGCAGCACCCATATGCCCTCCCCAAGTTCCCAACCAAGCCATTCCCAGATGGCTTCTGCACAAAAATATTATTAAATAAGTCCTATTAACAAGATGATAGAAATGTGATTGGAAATGTTTTTCTCATTTGGAGAGACCACCCAGGGCCTCCGAAGAGACCTCCGAAGAGAAGCTGTCCTGGGGCATGAGGGGTTTCCTGGCGACTCATGGGCAGTTGGAACACCTCCCCTGGCGGGCGTGCCACACAGGCAGATTTATGCGGGCTGATAGGAGATAATTAAAAACCAGCTGGAAATGTAATCGGGGTGGCTAAGATGCTGGAGGGGACCAGGAAGCTCTCAGGGGAGCAAAACCTGCATGCTTGGCTGGGAGGGGAGATGCAGCAGGTCGGAAAGGGAAACCCCAGCCTGTCAGTGGGCATGGTTGGCACTGCCAGGCCAGTGGGTGCTCTGGACAATGGGCTGGCAGTGTGAGTGCAGGTGTCTGTCGCCTCTGAGCTTTGGGCACCAGTGGAAAGAGGGCAGTTGAGTTACGGAGAGCGTGTTTTCCTGAGTCTTTTCAAAACTGACCATTCTAGGTCCATACCAGCTGGCGATGCCACCACTCACCAGTCATTCAGAAATCTGGATGAGGTCCTGGCTCCTCCGCCCTTCTCGCCCTCATTAGTCCCATGTCCTCCATGTCCTCCCTTTCATCCTGCCTCCTCAGCAGCCAGCCTGCAACCCTGATCTGCCTTCCAGACACATCCATGGTTGGGGGGCTCCTGAAAACCTGTCTTGCCAGCTTTGGAGGCCACCACTGTCCCTTTTGAACTTGCCTCAACCTCCCTCTCTGCCACCAGATCCCTAGATGCTCCCAGCTTCTGCTGCTTGAGGGCTGGTCCCAGAGAAGAAAAGTGTATTCTACAGTTGGGTCTGTATCCTGATACTGTCACTTTAGAGCCAGAAAAATCCCAATGTTCTAGGCTCCTACAAGCTGAGGGAAGGAGCTTTGGGGTCTCTGGACTTCTACATGTCACCCCGGGGATGACATGTGCCTGGCAAAAGGCTTGTGGTCCAGGTCCTGCTCAGAAAATCGGGCTGTGGTCCTGGGGTTATACTATCCAGACACCACCCTGGGCCCTCGCTGGGTTTCTTGGGCCCGGCTGTACGAGAAGGGTTGGGGGTGTTTCTGCTCAGAGAGGCTCAAGAGGGCATAAGGGGGGAACTGGGCTGCATTTAAGCCCAACTCTCTACTCATTTGCAGCGACATGAGCCCCAGCTTCTGCATGTGTTAAGATAAAGGTAATCCTTCCTTCCCTTCTCCCCACACACTAGACTACCAGGATGGGAAGACTCCATATTTGTAAGTATCAGCAACCACACGAGGTGCCCTGCCACGTACCACCTCACTATAGCATTTCCGCAACCCAAACCTAGGCCTCACAGCTCTGAAAATGTCAACTGTAACAGGGAATCCTCCCAAATCAAGGTGCCCCTCATGAAAGGAAAGGGCTTATGATTGGTCTGCAACCCCACAGCTAGACAGAGGCAGGGCCAGAATTTGAACCCAGGTCTTCCGGGCCCAAGCCAGAATCACCAAAGCACCGTGTATGGAATGCAGGAGAAGAGCCTGTTTTAGTGGTGAGGGCAGCATCCTTGGAAATGTTTTACCACTGGCAGGGCATATTTTCTCAGTAATTCTCAGTACAGGGAAGTGTCTATTACTCCTCATACTGCCTCTTGATGGCATGTCCCTTCATCCTGCGAGGCATCTGCACATTCTAAAGTTCACTGTTGTTTAGTCCCCTGCGAAGAGCATTTGAGGAACCTTTTGCCTACAGCAGCAGCTAATTGTGACATTTCCTTTAAACCTTTTAGAAGGAGGAAACACACTGCACGCTAATTGAGCAAAAAGTTCATTTTTCCTCCATCAGCCCTGAAAGGATGTGAAATCCTTCACATGGTGGGAGCAAAGACACGGACCTGACACAGCTCCAGCCCTGTCTTCCCTGCCCTCTGTCTCAGCCCAACTCAAATGCTGCCAGAAAACAGGGTCTGGCCGGGAAGTCAGGAGGGAGCAAGCTTCTTGCTGCCTCTGGGCCCGTTTCACCACCTGTATGTGGCACTGGGCCAGGTGATCTAAGAGATTGCCTTCCATTCCCTAAATCCCAAGATTTCTGCTTAGCATACTCTGTGTCCCAGAGCTGCTGCCCAGGCTTGCCACAAAAATGCTTCCCTGTGAGAACATGAGGAAATGCCTGTTGGGGTGCTCATTATTTTCAGCTGGGAGATCACAATGGCTAAGTGACTTACCCAAGGTCACACAGCTAGGAAGAGGGCAGTCTGAATTTGACTCCAGCTCTGTGATTCGAAGTCAATGCAGGGTTTCGAGTTGCAGCCTGCATAAACTAAAATCCCACTCTAGTAACGGGGAGCAGATGTGGGCATGGACAGAGACTTCTAAGCCAGACCCAGAGATAATCCACAAGGCTTTGGACCATGCTGAGCTCTTTCCTCAACAACCTGTAGTTCTTCGAAGTCTATAACAAAGACTGTGAGCTACCACTCACTTATTGACCGAGCACTTACTGCATGCTGGGCACATGATAAGCGCCTCACACATTGTCTCTTCATTAATACATCTGTAAAACCCATTTTATAGATGAGGAAACTGAGGCTCACAAATGTTAAGATCCTTATGCCCAAGGCCACCCTACTATCAAGAGGCAGAACTGGGTTTAAAGGCCCATGTGTTCTGCTGCACAGAGCTGCCTCCCTTGGGGGTGGAGAGGATGCTCATGATGGTAACTGTGGATTAGACAGTAGGAAGCTTCTACTCCTGTGTTGCTGTTTCCCCAGCAAGAGCAGCTCCTTACCCTGCCCGCTCACAACTGCCTAAATCCTACTCGGGCCATGTCAAAGCCCCTCCTTCTTCCCACCCTCAGGGTCCCCAGTACCTCCTGCTGTCACGGTCTGCCCCACCCTCACCTCCCTTCTGTGAGCCCCTCCTGCAACCCTTGCACCCACTCGGCAGCTCAGAGAGGCATGGAGTCAGAGGGTCCCTCACATCAGAGTCAGGCAGTCCTTTCTTTAAGGCCTCACCCTCAGAAGCAGGGCTGGGAAAAGGGCCATTGATGAAGGAAGTCCAGGCATTCTGGGGCTGGAGGTCACCCAGTACGGAGAGCTTAATAGCCACTGGGGAGGCCCTGCCGTGGTAGTGGGGGAATGCCCTGGGCCTTGCCCTTGGGAGCAGGCAGCCACCCTGAAGTATCTGGAGCCTCAGATGTTGACCAACAAGGGGTGCTTTGATGGTAGAGGGAAGTGAAGTCCGTGCTCCCTGCCAAAGGCCAAAGAGTTAGCAGCCTTTCCGCATCCCCCATCCCTCCTCACCCTGCAAACCTTTATTATTTCTTGCTCCTAGCTGTCAGCAGCAACAAACGAAGATTAATCACTCGCCTGCCTGCCCAGACCCAGACATGCCTACTGTTTGAAAACTCTCTCCTTTACTATATAAATCAATGAAAGGAGAGAAGAAAGAAAAACAACTCTAATAGCAATGTGCCCCCAGCACCCCTGAAATGCAACCCATTGGCTCCTCCTGGCCCTGCTAAACCCAACACCCCACGCCAGAGCCCCAGGAAGCATTTGTGGTGAGGACTGGCTGCCCAGCCATCGGCACAAACGTGCCGCTCCAAGCAGGAACCAGGCGGGTGTCCCTAAGCGATAAGCGCAAGAGGTATGTTCTTGATAAATTGTCCCACTTCCTCCTCTCCTCCTTGGAGAAGGAGATGGGGCTGAGTCTTCCCATCATCCTTGGAACCTAGGGGAAAGGTACTTCTCCCTAACTGTGGAGCCCTTAACCTGGAAGCAAATGTACGAATCAAATCCCAGTCCTTCGTTTAGCGGTGGCAGGAGGAAGACATATACGAATACATGCTGTGGGCCATCATAGGGTGAAACTGCAGAGCCACATTACTTCTTGCAACAGCTTTATGAGAGTGGCCCACGTGGTTTTCTGAGCAGTGATCAGACAAGTAAATGTCACGTGCATAGCATCACACAGCAAGTAAAAGATGGAGACAGGATTCAAACTCTTTGAATCTTTAAACTGTTCAGTTTCTTTGACTGCAGAGCCCATGTTCTTCCCTCTACATCTTGAAAAGAGCTGGATCATGTTAGCTTGAGTGGCATGTGTGTGGGACATGGAGGGAAAGGAGGGCTCAGGAGGGCCGAGGGAGGCAGAAGCGGTGGCCCTTCCTGAACAATGCTCATGGTGCATCCCGGTTCACAAATGGTTCTAGAATAAAGCTGAGGACATGGCTGCACCTTGCTCCAAACCTTCAGGGATGATGCCCCCTACCTTAGAGAATGGAACTCAAATTCCTCAGCTTGGCGACTACGACTGTGTCTCTCTCTTCTCAGCTCCCGCTGAAGTGTTATTTGTTGTTCTGACACAAGTCTCCACTTCCCAGCCTCTGCTTGGGCCGCCCTCTCTGCGCGTCTGTAGGATGACCTGATCGTCCTACAAATACCCCGTTCTTTGGGTGCCTTCCCTTTCACAACCCTGAGCATTTTCTGCCTTGGGTGGCCCTCAAGTAGTCCCGTGAGTGTATGAGTCAATAGGTGTAAATATCTTGTCCTCTCTGGCTATGAACTCCTGGAGGGCTAGAGTCCAGTACATAACTGATGCTCAGTGGGGCAGAACTTACAGGGGATGAGGAAGGCTCCTGAACGATCAAGACTGAGCTGCAACCTGATGGAAATAAGCCAGACCCCAGAAGTGTCTCCTGAGGTCAGAATCTGGGCCACTTTTACAAGGGTGCTGTGAGGTTTGCCTCTGGGGAGTTGAAAGCTGATGATCTGCTTGTGGGGGTTTTTAGGGGTCATGTCCCCCACTGGAGTTGGGACTTTCACTGCCTATAGAAAGCCAGGGCCAGGGCCTTGCCAAAGGAGTAGCGACATCCCTGTGAGGCCCTGAAATGCCAGTCTGCCCGCTCCCAGGGATGGGCCCAGTGCAGGCAGAACCTGCCCAGCACATGGGGAGGGGAGCCCTGGTACTCATCCTGCCTCCCTGCCCCCACTGGCTGCAAGCCCTCCAGTCTCTGAAGATCCATTTTCCTCATCTTGTCCAGATTCCTTTGCAAAAACTCATGAAACTGGAACTTGCAAAAAGTCATTCGTAGTCCAAAGTGCCTGAAGAACCTTTTTAATGAGATTTTTTGACTTTTCATCCCTTTCCCCCACTGCTTGCCTTTCCAGACAGGAAGTTGTTAGAGTGTGGTGTTTTCTTACCAATATCTAAACGTTCAACCTCTTGATTCCCTGAGGGTGGAGTGAGTGTTCTGAAAGGCCAATGTGTCTGCTAGCAGCTGGGAAGAAGCCTAAGGGCCCGCTGCCTCCAAGTCAGGCTGGAGACTGGGAAGAGGGAGGCCTCCGCTGGGAGGAGGGGATAAGGGCCGTGCTCCAAAGCAGCTAGGCAGGATCTCTGTAAGACTGTGCCACAGGTAGGGGATGTCTGCCAGGCCGGGGATCTACAGGCAGTGAGGTGGGGAGCACAAGCGCCATTCTGGATCGCTGTGAGTACAGGGAGCGTTTGGTTGAGGGGCAGATGGGTGGCAGCTTGAGCCGGTCCCCACTGTGGGAAACAGTCACCGTCTCGATTGTCGGTGTGGTCAACTGCCACCTCGGTAGCCTTGAGGTCAATCACAAACCCCCCCTGGGTCTGAGTCTCGCCACCCATGAAGGAAAGGCTGGACCAGACAGGCCTCTAAGGTAATTCCAGACGACCTCTGACCTGGTATAAGGACTGCTTGAGAAGGGTGGGAAGAGACTGGACTGGGGGTCTGTGGGCTCCCCTCTAGTCTTGGAAGTTCATTCAGCTGCCTTTACCCTAAAATGAAAAGGATGATGCTCTCTGTTTGCCCTAGCCACCTGTGGGGCTGTTCTAAGGCAAATATGAAGGCCTACTAAGATGTAAGGTGCTGCAGATACGCAGGGAGACAGGATCAAGAAATGAGGTTAAAGCATAAAGGCAGGTCCTTGAGAGTGGACTCTGTACTTTAGTGACTCCATCACTAAAAATTAAGTCTCAACTCCTTTGTGAGGCAGGCACAAGGCCTGCCAATAGCTGCCTTCTGCATCTCTAGGGCTTTGCCTGGGCTGCCCCTGCCACCTGAGATCCCCCTAGCCGCCCCTGCCTGGGGACCACTTACCCTCTCTTTAAGGCTCAAGTGCACCTGCAGCTTCTCCTAACCGCCTCCACGGCAGGACTGCCCACCCCTGTGCCAACTCCAGGTCCCCAAGGCCCTTTGTGCAAACCTGCCTGTAACAAGGCCCAGGCTGTGAGCTCCTGTGGCCTAAGCTGAGCTGTTCTCCTTTCGGCTCTCTATGCTGCTCTGCCCAGTGCCTGGTACAGTGGGTTCTGGTAAATATCTGCTGAGAGAAGGATGGAAGAGGTGGAGGGCTGTCATCTGAGGCTGGATTCCCCCAAAACCTTTCTCCACACTAGAACATCCTCACAGCAGGACTCAAGGTGCACATGAAGACATAGCTGGAATTCCAAAGTCAATTTCCACCATGCTCCTGACAACACCATGCATGGGAAAGGCCTATCCTACCCTGCCCCTACGAGGCAGGCCTTGGGGATCTGAGAGACTTGGCACCTCACGTGGTGGCTGGCAAAGCTGGCACCTGTCCCAAGCAGCAGTGACATTCAGTACCAGGGCCATTCAATTTGTGGTCAAGGTGCTTAATGCCAGGTGTCACCCCCTGGCTGGCTCCCGGACTGGTTATTGTGAACTAGGGCCACTCTGGAAAACAAGCTCACTTCCCCTTAGCAGGCTGCCCTGCCCAGCCACGGGACAGCCCAGCTCACCTCCTCATTTCTGGGCTTCTTCAAGGGAAATCTGGCCAAGTGAGACCACTCATCTGGCCTTTGGGATCTTACGGTTCTAGACAAGCATGCAAAGCTAAACTTCCAGCACCTGTGGGCAGAGACCAGTCATCCTACCTCAGACCTGATGGTAGAGTGTTCTTATGTGGGGTGCTGGCCTGGCTTTCAGTCTCCTCCACCTTCTCCCTGGCTTGAAAGGGGCAGGGGATCTCTCCAAAGTGCTCCAAAGACAAAGGGAGGCTGAGCCCATGGAAACAGGAAATCCGGGGAGTCAGAGACACTTCAGTGTAATAGGTGGGGGTGTCCTCAGCAACCATCAGACATCATCCCACTGTAAGATGTGGGTGCTGGGTCCCAGAAGGAAGGAACTTGTCCAAGGTTACACAGTGAACAGTGAGTGGCAGGTCAGGACTCCTGTCCAGAACTCTGGACAACAGGTTCTCTCCGCTGCCCTTAAAAGCAGCTTTCAATGAAACCATGGGGTCAGCCTGGGAAAGCAGGGGCAGGGTGAGAATAATATAAGATGATGTTGACACCGCACTGGCTGGGTTAGAGATGCTTCCCCTCTGTAAGAAGAGCATCGTCATCCCCTGTGCACAGAGAGCGCTTGAAAAAGTGACACGACTGCCCAGGCCATAAAGCTGTGGAGTGGGGAAGCCTGCCCCCTGCTCTCTCCACTGCACGTAGCCCTGCACACAGGACGATAAGCCTGTGAAAACAGAAGCGAGGGGCCGTCCATCCCTCTGGAGTGGTCTTAACGGTCTCAAGGAATTGCACTCTTGGGGCCGTGAGGGACTCTTCTAA
The DNA here is from genome assembly GCF_003009895.1 of Hyaena hyaena. Taxonomy (NCBI): domain Eukaryota; kingdom Metazoa; phylum Chordata; class Mammalia; order Carnivora; family Hyaenidae; genus Hyaena; species Hyaena hyaena. The sequence goes on along the minus strand of NW_024080724.1, from coordinate 2,184,060 downwards.
AGACCCACCCAGGAGGTGGATTTTAGGCCCGTTTGCATAACTGGGCACACTTCACAGGAGACTGAGAATTGGATCCTGCAGGTGTTGGTAGGGTTACTTCTGCAACTGGCTTGAGATTCCTTATATGGCCCCATGTTGGTGCCTCAGCTGTGACACATCCTGGGCACTCAGGAGGCTACTGTTCCTGTGTAGGCAGAGCTGTGCTGGAGTCCCCAAGGGGTCCGGCCCGCCTAGTGCAGAGGCTTAGCTGGGACTGGTATGGGGTGCTCTACCCCACCCCCCTTCCTGGCTGCACTCAATCAGTGATTTTGGGAACACCCTTCTGGCCAGGTCCCAGATTCCAGGAGGGAAGAGATTCACAGAGGAACGCAGACTGGCAGCGCCATGAGTGCTGCACTGAGGAAGCACAGGGGGTGGGTGGGCTGCCTCGGTCAGCGTGGAAGGGCAGTGACGTGGGAATCCCATCTCTGATGTCACCTGCCACCTTTACCTCTCGAAGCCCAGAAAAGCACAGTTCACCTTGAGGCAGGGGGTAGGAAGTGGGGTGGGGTGTGGAGATCTGGAAGAATCACTTAAGAGCACCTGGGTTGCTCAGTTACCTTGGACAGTGAGGGAGGGAGTGGGGCTGCATGCAGCAGCAGACAGGTGAGGACCCTGGTCCCTGTCAGAATGGCCGGTGATGTGCACCTGCCCCCCTGCCCTCCGCAGAGGGGTCTCTGACTGTGCTCACTGCCAGTCCAGCCTCCCAGCCCTGCAGTTTAGTACTGAGATCTTCTCAGCTGAGATAACTGAACGGATTCTTTATGCCAACAGATCTGATGGTAGACAGTGAAGTATGTGGGTGCTGTTTGTCCCAAGTGCCCTCTCAGCTGGTGAGAAATTCCCTCCATGTTCTTCCTGACGAGGGTCATCCAGCTCTGTTTGCACACCCTCAGTGATGAGACATGCACTACCTCTCGAGGCAGCTTTGGATGGATCTAATTCTTGATCAGTTCTGACGGTTAGAAACCTTTTCCTCTTGCTGAGCTGGAATCTGCCTGCCCATAACTGCCATGTGGGGGCCCCCAACCACAGCGGCTCCTTCTGCCCTGATAATCCTTGAGAGATTTGTGATTCCCACCATGTGCCCACATATCCTTTTTCCCCAGGCAGACTTTCAGTGCCTCTGTTTGCTGCTGTGCTCTGCATCCAGTCACGGTCCCTCTCAGGGCAGAGCCCAGCAGACAGGGTAGGCTCCGTCCTGAGTGCAGAGTGCAGGCCAGTCTCTCATTCTCATTCTGTGGCTGCACTGCTGCTACTGTCCACATGGCTGACAGCCACGTCACAGCAAGCCCTCTCTCTATCACATGCTCTAAGAACGGTGAGCAGAGCAGAGAGTCAGCCACGCAGAGGGCTTCACTGTTCCCAGGGGTCTGTGCTGGCAAATGGGCCTGAGTTTCTTAAACCCCAATTCTATCACTAGCTCTCTATATTTCCTTGAGAAATCCTTCCCCTCTCTAGGCCTCAGTTTTCCTATCTGTAACATGGGTTTTAGATAATCTGTTGGGTCCCATTCAGCAACAGCACTGAATGAGGAAGCACTCGAGCAAAAAACCCTTTTCTTGTTTTGGGGCTGCCTATCTCAACAGCGATGTTTCATGGGTCAGAAAGCCCAACAGTTTACAGAGCAGCCAAAGATGAGAACACCGGTGGGATTCTTCCTGGCTCTTCCCAGCACTCCTCACAACCTTTGTGACACACGTAAAAATCAGACCCGCCCAAATCAGCGCTTCACTCGAGGCTGCTGAGGAGGGCTGAGGGGGGTGGGCGAGGCTGTACTCACTTCAGGGAGAGGGAATAGTCGTGTTTGCTGGTCTGGCTGTTCCGGACAAGGTAGCTGCACTCTTTGCAGAGCCGCAGAAGGTTCTCGGCGTCTCCTCTGCTGATGGCTCCGTGATACCAGCTGGAGAGAAGAGAGACGGTCAGAACCCAGCGAGGACAGGGACCCCCCAGAGCTGACACCGTCGCAAACTCCTCCTTGGGGAGGCTCAGCCCCGTTAGAGGGCAGCTGGCATGTCCCAGCCCCCTCGTCACAAGGCAGGTAGGTGACTGTGCATTTAGTCATTCGGTACGGAACCGCTGAGTATGTGCCACACGCCTGACCCTGGGGAGAGAGCAGTGAGCAAGCCTGCAGCCTCCTCCCTCACGGGGCTTGCACAACAGTATAGGTGCTACAGAGGACATGAAGCAGGGCAGTGTGGTTTGGAGCTTGTGTAGGGACTGCTATTTTAAGCAGGAGACAGGGAGGCTTTCCGGAGAGAGCAACATTTTCAGTGTGGACCTGAAGGAGGTAAGTGAGGAAGCCACAAAGGATGGTAACTGGAAGAGAGAGTTTCTGGCAGAGGGAGGGGTGGCAAAGGCAAAGGCCCGAGGCAGGAATGCCCGATGTGCTTGGGAAACAGCAAGGAGGCCAGCACAGCTGCAGAGAGCCAAAGGGGAGGGGTGGGCAGTGCGACCCACGAGGCCACCAGGCAGGGCTGGTCTTGGGGCCTGTGTGCAATGAGAGGACCCTGGCTTTCTTCATCTTGAGTGACATGGAGACCATCAGAGAATACTGCCAGGAGGGACACATGCTGACTCTCTGTGGCATCTGCGGGACAAGTGGGGGGCGCTTGTCACTCAGGACAGCAGACAGTTGGGTGGGGAAGCCACACCAGTGTTCCTGTCAAGCAAATCTGGCATCGGCTGGGGCAGTGGGAAGCCTGGCATCACTGCTTCTGGACATCATATGGTGAGGGGCAGAATCAGAAGGGAGGGGTGGACTGGCAGACAACCTGACTAAGGCCCCTGGCTGCAGGACAAAAGACGAACAACTGATTTTCGAGATTGGGAGATTTGAAAATAAAATTTTAGAGGAAGAGTGAAGATCACAAGATGGGTCGTCAGTGGGTCTACCCAGAATGCACTTCTGCTTACATCACGGTCTCTAAGGGGCAGGGGCAGTGGGAAGGTGGGGAGACAGGACCAGGAAGAGAACCATAGGTGCGGGATGGGCACAGAGGCACAGACCACTCTGCCACTCGCCAGTCGGGCAGTCAGGGACAAGTGGCCAAACCTGGCTGCACCTCATTACTCTATCGGGTTAGGGTCACTTGGGGGGTGAGGATTAAATGAGATGATGCATAGGAGGGCTTATGCAGAGGCTGGTGTGGGGTGAGGCTCAATAAATGGCAGTTTCCAGCATCTGCAGAAAGAGACTGAACTTGCAGTTGGCCATGGGGAACTCCCCCAACTATTGTTATTCAGGCTGCTGCCCACCCGTAGGCTGCATTTCAAATTCCCGGGTGTAAGCAGGGATGCTGCTGCCTCCTGGTCCTGGCCCAGGGGTGCCCTGCAAACAGTGCCTCTGGAGTTCTGTTACAGGCATTGTGCTGAGGGAAAAACATGGCACTGCCTTTCACCGCACACTTTCTGCCATTTACAAAGCAGAGTTTTGAATGGTTAGCTGCAGTGGTGGCGATGACATAATTATAACCTCAAGACCCAACCTGCTTCAGGAAAGCGAGGGTGGGAGAGCAGATGCCGAGTGTCCCTGCCCAATGAGCATGTGAGTGAGTCACTGACCACTGAGGAGGCGATCACTCACAGCAGGTCAGCTCTGGGGCTGGATATCTGCAGGGGAGACTCACCAAGGGAAGGGGCAGGGGAAGCACAGATCCACCTTCTTTTCTAGATGTAAAGAGAAATGAAGAGGAATACAGGCTCCCGTAATTAGAGCACGTCCAGGGATGTGAGGGCTGAAACCACACGTTGGAAGGGATACATGACTGTAGCTTGGGGAAATGGCCAGACAAGGATGGAATGGACTTTAGAACTAAGAGTTAACAGACTTGGCAAAGTCATTTTCCAGGAAATTTCACCTGTGTAACACTCCCTCAGTGATCTGACAAACATGTTGTTTTAGTAGGAAAACAAGTTCCAGCCACGTGAAGCAGAGCCATCCTCAGGGAAAGGCCTAGATGAAGTCTCCGGGGAAGTGCCGCCCACCCTCCGCCCCTGGCTGAGCACAGGGGCTGAGCTGATAACCGATGGGCCTCCGGGGACTCGGGATCCTGGTTAAAGGTAATCCTTGGTGGGTAAACAGGATGAGCTGCTGGCTCCTTCCCGGCTGCCCCAGCTACCACACGCTGAGAGAAAGGCAGGGACTCGGGTCGAGATTCAAAGGAGACCCAGGCAGTTTGGAATGAAGGGCCAAAGGACACAATCGGGATCAGGGCCAGCCGCTGGCCAGCCTTTTTGGCATGAGGTTGGCCACCAGGAAACAGGGTGGGCCTGGGTAGTCCCATGGGGGGCTGAGGGCCAACTGCTGGGCCCAAGCAGGCTCTGCTTGGATTGCAAACAGGATCTAGGCAGGAGGCTATAAAGTGCAGGACTTTGCGGGGCTGGCCAGTCATGCCAGAATCCGGGGGATTAAGAAGACTCAACCACTGCCATTCAGCCTATGCATTACCTATTAGCTCATCCAATATTTACTCACCACTGACTACATCCTTGATCTCATGGGGCTGATGGAGGAAAGAGGGAGAGCCAACAAACAGATTAAGGACACAATTTCAGAAAGTGACAACTGCTATGTAGGAATCCTGAGTTTGTGATAGGCAGTGACCGGGGCACGGGAAGTGCCTAAGTTAGAATGAACAGAGAGGGGAGGCTCCCAAGGAGATGATATCTGACCTGAGAATCTGTATCGTGAGAAGGAGCCAATCACGTAAGGAGCCAAAGAAAACATGTCCTCTGCAGAGGAACCAGCAAGTGCAAGGGTCCTAATGTAGGAAGGCGCTTGGGGAGTTCAGAGAGCAGAAAGGCAGCAAGAATGGCCCAGCCCAGCACTGTGAGCATGGGGAGTGGTACAGGATGAGAGTGTAAAGGGAGGCAGAGCCTAATTCCCCGAGGCCTTGTGAACAAGGGAAGAAGTCTGATTTCATTCTAAGCATAGCAGAGGGCAATGTGTTTTAAAAAGAGGCTGAGACTTGCTCTCGATGGTCTTACAAAAGGCCAACCGGGTTACCCTGAAGAGGGGCCAAGAGGGGCAGTGAAGTGGGAGACAAGGTAGGGGCTTCCGCAGTGGTCCCGATGGGAGGTGGCTCGGAGACAAAGAGGAACAGATGGATTCAGCCTGTGATTCTGGGTGTAGAACTAGCAGAACTCAGTAATGCATTAGATGCTGGCGTAAGGCCAAACAAGGAATCCAAGAGGACTCCAGATTGGGGGCTCGAGGAAGTAGGTAGATATGATGCTGTTTATGGAGGTGGGGAAGCTGGGGGAGGAGCAAGTGTCCGGAGAAGATCAGGAGCCCAGTTTTAAACATACTAAATTTGAGATGCCCACTTGTCAGCCAAGTGGAGATGCCAAGATGGCAGCTGGATGTAGGAGTCGGGACTTCCAGGAGGTGTGTGGCACTGCTGACTCACTACCAGGATCCTGAGGAGACTACCCAGGGAGAACATGTAGCTGGAAACCCAGCCCCAGACCGTCCCACCCTCAGGTCAAGCTGAGTGAGGCGAGGAGCCGGTTGGGGAGACAGAAGAGGTGGCCAGGGGAGGCAGGAGGAAAACCAGGAGCAGAGCCTATCTTCAAAGGAGGGAGCCGTCTACTGTGTTGAGAGAGAATGGGAGGTGATGGAAGGGAAAGAGACAGCACTGACATCTCTTTGGGGACTTCATCCATTTCCTGAACAACTATTTTTTGAGCACCTATTACGTGCCAGGTGCTGTTCTAAAGCACTGAGGATGCAGTGCCCTCACAGAGCTTATATTCCGACAGGGGCGGGAGCTAGAAGGGGACATTAGGTGGAAACGGTCAGGATGCAGGCTGAATAGAGCCCAGCTATCTCTGAATAGTATTTTGCTTGTTGATTAAAAAGTACACAGTGATCAGAAATAAGCAAAACCTACCACCCAATCTGGGTGGCTGTGAGAGTTAGCAAAGATGCCCACTGGGAGCGCTTCCTCACGTGCTCGGTACAGCAGGCATGGGGGGGGGTCACAGAGGAGGCTGCACACCTCCTCCCAGATGACAACATGTGCTGAAAAGGGGGCGCACGGCACATGACATCATTTGGAAAATCCTGCTCACCAAGTGAGCATTTCCTGTGAGGGACGCACTGCAGGCTGTGCTGAGGGACAAGAGTCTGTGTCCGAGGAGAGGTGAGTAAGGGGAGAGTGTGAGGTCAAGTTACAGGGCTGGAGTTCCAATCCTGCCTCTGCACTGTTGAGCTGTGACATCCAGACAAGGCCATGTACCTCCTGGAGTCCTGACTTTCCATCTATGCAATGGGGATAACCCCCTTTGTCACACATTTGTTGGTTAAGAGTATGATACACCTGAAGGTATCAACACAAGATCCAGGACCTGATTTAGCAAGTACCTGGAGAAACTCGCTTTAGTCCAGGTATATGGAATGGCGAGCAACTGAAGAAGCAGTCTGGGGGCAATTCACAGAGTGAGTGGCAGGCTAGGGAGCTGAGATTTTATCCTGGAGGTGAGGGGGAGCCACTGAAGGTTGCAAAGCAGAGCAGAGCAGGGGCATGCACACAGTGAGAAGGGAGGTGATCACCATGGTCAGAGGGAGGGGTAACAGTGTTGGGGAAGAGCAGGGAGGGAAGGGGTCAGTAGGGACGGGACTGGGTCATGAGGTGGGAAATCTCAAGGCAAAGAGGCTGAGAAAACCCAAATCTAGAGTGTGAAATCCTTGCCCAACAAATGCCAAGCAGATGTGAGGCAAAACTATCAACGTAGCTAGAAAATGAATCTAATGTATAATTATCCAAAGGAAAGGTAGTGATATGGTATGAAGAGAAAAAGCATGGGTTAAAGGATCAGGAGACCTGTATCCTAATCCCATCAGCCACTGGCTTGATGGTGGCCTTGACCTTCTCTCAGCCTTAACAATGACTGTATGAACAATGACTGAGGCTGTGCCTTGCTCCCTTAGAACTTACATTTGCTTTTCCAGGGGGACAGCAGGATCCACTCTTTCGCCCAAGATCCCACAAAACTCAGGGCTCCCATGCTTGATGGGCTTAAAGCCCCCTCCAGGAGCTCGAAGCTGGCGCCGCCGGTCCCGGGAAGGCGAGGGAGATGATTGCCGTTTCTCGTTGCCATTAAACTGGGCTGTGGGGGAGAAAGAAAGTGCATGGTCATCAGAGTGCCATCCGAGTTTACTGGGAGGTGCACAGTGGGTTAATAGTCTACTGCTTTCACTGGGGCTTTACGATTCACAGGGGGAAGAACTCCAGGCAATGAACGAACATGGCTCAAGAGACTTGACTTTCCTACAACAGGTGTTGTCAGAGCCAGATGGTGCATTCAAGGGGCTGGCTGAGTGTCCCTCCAGAGGCCACTGAGCTCAGCCTTATCCCCGAAGGACATCCCTGCAATCCCCAGCAAAGAGGACATGGCACTCCCACAAGGGCTCAGTCCCCTGGATAGTTCTCAGGGGGGCAGGGTTCCTTATTTCTGCCTCCCAGTGGCTCTTCTCCTATACTCCCATCCCCTTCAGGGCACACTGGCCACATCTGTTCCCTTTCTCCCGGGATAACCCTACAGAGTTCCAGTCAAGGGTCATGGACCATCCCCCATGTCTGCTCCTCTTCATTCAGTGCCCTCTGCATGGGGCCCACACGCAGAGAGCCCTGTCCCACACCCAGCAGCCAGGCGAGGCTGAAGAGGCACACAGCACGGGGGCCAGCCTTGCCGTATGCTTCCTCCCAGCTCTGGGCCTTGTGGGAGCATCATGCACCCTCACAGGCTTGGGGAGGATGCCTCTCAAGCGCAGGACCCTGGAGATACCCCACAAAGGGAAGAAAAAACTGAGTTGAACCTGGAGTTGCCAGAAGTGTTCCGAGAGATCAGTTAGTCCACCTTGCAAGCTATCTCTCCGGACTTCAGTTTCCTTCTCTGAAGGGGATGGTAACTGTCTCTACCTCATGGGGTTGTTGTGAGGGTTCAAGCAGGTGGTATCACTGAGATTTTAGCACAGCACCTGGCATGTAGTTATGCTCAATGTTATTATAAATATTTACTTTTATTATTAGCACATCTGCTCAGTGCGGACACCGTACCAGGTACTTCACATAAGCTTCCAAATCGAACTGAGTTCCTCTCCCAAGACTGTCAGTGGCTAGCTATGTGACTTGGCCAAGTTACTCAACTTCTCTGAGGCCCCATTTCCCATCTCACCACATTACTGTGAACACCAGATGACAGAATAACCTCCTAAGGGCCTAGCACACAGAGTGCTGAGTGACCTGGGCCAGGGCCTGGCGAACAAGCCGCAGGCCCACGGACACACAGTGGGGGAACCTCCTCTCCAAAGAGCAAGCACAGATGTAGTGAGCCATCCTCTGCCCTGGCCAGACTCATGGCAATCACTCACAGGGGGTGGTGGGAAACCCCAGCTCTGACCGTGGGGGCGTGGAATGTGGATGAACTTGATCTAGGTCTCCACAAGATCCTCCATCAGGACTGCAAAGCATTTCCAACACTCCAAGACACTTTTCTGCATTAACCACTATGGAAAACAATGGGAAGGGAGGTTCCTGCCTATGGAAGGCTCTGGACATGCTGGACCCATGTGTGCGTGCTCACTCACATCATGACTGCAGGGGAGGCCGGCAGCCTGTCCATCAACCGACCCCACTCCTCAACACTCACTATCATGTGCCAGGCAAGGTCAGAGATGGAGAAGGAGCAGTGAGCAAATGACAGAAATCCCTCCCGGAGGATTTTAGAGTCCCGGCAGAAAGAGACACGATAAGGGAGCTACATCTGAGCTACGGCATGCCTACCAGCTGCTGTAACTGCATGAAGAAAGCCTGGGGGAAGGACATTCCAGGCAGAGGGAAGAGCATGGTCAAGGACCCTGAGGTGGGAACATGCCATGGGCGACAGAAACAACACAGGCCAGCGGGAATGGAGGGTGGCATCTTGCAAAGGACTTTGGTTTTATTCCGAGAGAAATGGAGAGTCATTCTGATGTTTTGATGGGGAGGGTTTTGACCTGGCACTTTTGAATAGGACTGCTGTGTTGAAGAGATGGAGGACGGGGGTTTGTGGGAACCCCCTGCACTTTCTGCTCAATTTAGCTGTGAACCGAAAACTGCTCTTTAAAAAGTTTATAAATGAGAGAGAGAGGTGCATAAGGAGAGCATTGAGGACACTACTGCAGGCCAGGCCAGCAGGGCTTGTCTGTGTGTTCCCAGTGGTGTTCCCAGTGGAGTGTGGGGGAAAGAGGACCGACAGGCTACAGGCTTTTGGGCTGAGCACTAGAGGGACAGGGCTGGCATTCTCCAGGAGGTGAGGACTCACAGAAAATTATAATTAAAATTCGTGAAGCAGGACAGAGGCCAAACTCTAACCTAGAGACACTGACAGGCTGTGAGGCCAGGACTGGCAGTGTGGGGAGGGGACAGATAGCAATGACAAGGCTCTTCTAAGGAACAGGTCCTGGGGCTGGGTGTCTGAGAGAATCCTCTTCCATCTGGCCAATAGCCTGGACTTTCACCCAGGTAGTGGTAGTAAAGCGGGGAAAGCCCAGAGCTGGGGTCCTGGCACATGTCACCATGGGCCTCTGCCTGGCTTTCCAGGCACCTGGCTCTCCCACCAGGGCTCTAGCTGAACCCTCCAGCCCTCATGGCAACTAGTCAAATGGTGTATGTGTTCTTGGGTGGAGGGGTTAGGAAGACGTGAGCCACTTGCCTTGCAGAGCTCTGGATGGTGACCTTGGGCAGGGGTGAGTACCTGGTCACACAGCCCTTTTCTAATGAGCTGGGTCTTGATCCTATGGATGTGTCAATCAGGGAATGCCATTCTCAGATTGAGTTTTAGAGAAGGGATGTGGGGGGCAAACAGGGAGGCAGGGAGATGAGTTAGGGAAAGTCAGGGAGGCTGAGTACCTCAGGGATGGGAGGGATGTTAAGAGATGACTCCATTAGGACTTGACTACTCATGGGCTGAGCCAGCAAAGACCTCTTTCTGACGCTCCACTGACAGGAGACCTGGGGCACAGCAGGAGAGGGGGGCCAGGGACCACAGGACCAGTGTGACCTTTTCCACGGTCCTCCCCTCTGCTAACTGAGACTGTCAGGAATGGAGAGGGGGCCGCACAGCAGACCTCTGTCCCATGGGGGCTATGAGTGCTGAGGTGGGCAGGGAAGTGGCATGATGTGGGAAGAGGTTGGGGGGAAGATGACACTCTAGGTTTACTTTTGCCACAGGCTAAAGAGAAGGAGAGACCCGATGAATTTTAAGACATGTTCACCTCAGACTAAAATTAGAATCCGGAGATTTCTGTCAATATAAAATCCCACCACATACCCCCTGGCACAGAAAGTGAGGACAGGCATGGAGTATGGAACACTGATCGCAGAAAGAACCCCAGCCCTTCAGCACAGCCACTGACTTGGCTGCCTGTCCAGCTTCAGTCTGCACCACGACCACTTCCAGGCCATTCTTCTGCCTAAATGGCCACAACCCCACAACCTTCTACAGCCTCTCCACCTAACCGACTCCATTTGGCCTTCAGAGACCACCTCTTCCAGGAAGCCTTCTCTGACCTCATCCCCTCTCCAGACTCACCTTGATTTCAGTCTATGGCATCCTACTGGCCAGTTTACTGGTCTGGTGTCCAGACCCTCAAGGGCAGGGGCTGTACCACATTTACCCTTGTTTCCTATCCCGTACACATGCCTGCCACATAACCGGTGCCCAATTAATGAATGAAGAAGCTTAATGAGTTGTTGTTTCACTTTATTGGAAAAAAATATTGGTTTTCATACCAGATAAACTGGATAAAACCTAATAACATCCCAGTCAACACTGTAATTCCCCACTGAATTAATTTATACATTCGCCTGCAAGCTTAATAATATAGCCATATATTTAGAGGGAACAGGTGGTGATAAATGACAGGCTTAATTAGGCAAATCATTTCACCTAAAATAAAATACACAAACTGCAAGTACAGTGATTCAGCAGCAAAAGAAGAAAAAAATGTTAAGAACAAAAGCTCCAAACACAACTGCTTTCATTCCTTCTAATTAAGTTTCTCTTTAATCTGCAATTTAAAATGGCAATTCTTTTAATTTAGTGATTTTCTGCAAAAGATAAAGACACAAACCCTCAAAAGAATATCTGCATTTAGAGGAAAAATATGCCACTCCTGTGAGTCATTAGAACGACAGAACCTAATTAATTGCACCTATAGGCAATTACAAATGGAAGTCAGACTTGTGCAGGAGACAGAGGAGGCTCAGGTGGGCACGACCAGCCCCTGGGAGGCAGTGGGAGATTTGAGGAGGCCCCAAATGCCCTTCCAAAAATTCCGGTCTAACAACAGGTCTCAGTCTTTAAAGGCCCAGCTCAGGTACCCCCAGCACTGCCCTTCCAGGAGGCCTTTCCTCCCTCTGCATTAGCCTCCAACTCTGGTGGTCCCCTCCTATTTGCATTACAGATTTTATGCCAACTGGTCCTGTGTTTGGTCACTGCCAATAACCGAGATGGCGTCCCAGGCACCCCCGTTGGCTCTGACTCTCACAATAGCCCCTCTACCCTGTGTGTGATGATGGGTGAGGGATTGGGACTCAGAGGTGAGGAAGAACTCACCTAAAAGGGTCTCAAAGCTAAAGGGTGGGATGAGGTTGGGGGAGGCAAGGCTTGAGCCCAGGCCTCTGAGTCATGACTGTCAGCCCCTCCTTGGCCCCCTCAGTCCTCCTTCCCTGTGGTCAGGCAGGGGCTGTGCCTCCTTCAATGAGTCTGTGGTGTGCTTTCCACTTCTAGGTCTGGGATGACCACCCCCCTGCTCCATCTCTATGACATCTAGAAGGTTCCAAGACCTGGCAAAAGGTTACCCCTCCACAAAGCCTCCTGTGATACTGCCTGCTGGGAGACCCTTCCTCCCCAGAAGCACTTGGCACAGCTCCATGGGTACCCCTCCCACTCTTCCCCAGTCAGCATGGGTGTTCTGTGGGGAGCGCCTGGGATTTATTTTCTTTCTCTTTTCCCTCTCCAATCTCGTTTGCCCCTAACCCGAAGGTAGTGCTTGTTAAGGAGATGGTATTTAGTAAATGTTTGCTTAGATGAAATAAATGTGCTCCTTCAGGGTCCAGCTCCCTCTTGTTTATCCTTCAGGGCTGGACAGAGAAAGAAAACAAGTTCCAAAAAGCCAGTAAGTCTCTAAAGCGCAGCTCTGCCGGGCTCACGAACCCTTGCTGGCTCCCAGTGCCCATGGATGGAGGGCAGACACTTCACTCTAGTGCTCAAGATCCTCAGTGACTTGGACTTTAGTCCAACCTTCTGGACCCATCTTCCCCCTACAAACTCCCTCTGGGATCCACATCCAGCCCTTGGCTCCAGTCACAGAGAAAGGCTAGTCCCCTACAGTTGCCTGGGTGGCTTGGTCAGTTAAGTGACTGGCTCTTGGTTTCGGCACAGGTCATGAGATTGAGCCCCATGTTGGGCTTTGTGCTGATAGTGCAGAGCCTGCTTGGGATTCTCTCTCCCTGCCCCTCCCCTGCTCTCTCTCAATTCCCAAATCCACCATCTGCCCCTAGACCTTTGCCTTGCCTTGCCTGCCCTCTAGAATCCCTTTCTTCACCATTTGGAGATGCACAAATCCCAGCTATTCTTTAAAGCTCCAATGCTACCTCCTAGGGGAGGTTTTGACCTAGACCCTCCATGTAGTATTCCCTTCTCCTCTTCTGTGCCCTGCAACCCCAGTCTCTGCCATTGTCTAATCCCACCCCAGTCTCTTAGTAGTATGGTGGGTAGGTGTCTTTTCAGAACCAGATGGAGATTGGGCCTCATACCTCAGCCTCCTTTGGACCTCTGCACAGCCAGCATGTGGCGGCTGACTTTAAAGAACGGCTGATGGGCTGCCCCAAGGCCAGGGAATGGAGGAACGATAGCGGCTCGGCATCATGAAAAGAGCGTGGACTATGGAGTTAGAAAGACCCATGTTTGAATCTGCCCTTACTGTGTGACGTTGGGCAAGTTTCTAAACCTCTCTGAACCTTAGCTATCTCTTCTGTAAAACAGGGTTGACAATACCTATACTGTAAAGGACTGTGGAGGTAGTCAGTAGTAGTAGCAGTCTCTGACCCTCCCAGTTATCCATGCTGGACAGTCTGGTAAGCAGAGGCAATGAGGATTAGACAACTGAAAACAAGGCCTTGCGAGGAGTTCTCAGCCCACCGAAGAGGCATCTTTAGGCCTTCAGTGGATGAAGGGGAAATGAATATGGGTCATTTCTGTAAACCACAAGGGGCTCAGGGAAATACAGGGCCCTAAAAACACAAGGGCACAGGGAATAGAATGAATGTGTCCAAGGCACCCCTTCTGCACAGTCTTGGCACTGATGCTTCCATTCTGCCAATAGCTGGGCCTCAATGCTAATATATGTGTGTGTGAGGGGAGAAGGGAGCAGGGAGGGCAGGGGTGGAGAAGCATACAAGGGGCTGCTTCCCAGGCAGACGTGAGCCCTCAAGAGGGGGCAAGGAAGAGGCAGTGCAGTGGTCTGGGGAGCTGGGGTGGACCACGTGACCCCTGGAGCCTCCAGAAACACCCTAGACTTTCACAATGTGTAAATACTCGCAACAGACTGAAACTCTGTTCCCATGACAATGGTCTTTGCCGCTTCAACTTTCTAAACACACGTTCTAGGTTACCTCATCTGCTCCTCCCGGCAAGACCAGTATTAGAATTCCCATTTCCCAAACGGAGAAACTAAAGTCCAGAGAGATGAGGAGGCTCTCGTCCCCTTCCAGTTTAAGAGAAGGCCTGGCTCCCTGCCTCCCCCTCCCCCACCTGCCTTGTGCGTGAGAGCTGCAACTCCAGGTATTGTGAGACAACAGGTGGCTCAGCAAATGTTTGGTTTGGGTTCCAGGACTGCCAACAAGAGACTTCTGTGTTCACCTCGGCAGACACATGCAAGCCCCAGGGCACCACGCAGCCACATCTCGTGGGCAGCGCCTGAGAACAGAAGTCTCCATTGTGAAGGGAGGCAGGGGTGACTCCCCAAGAAGCGGCGCATTGGATGGGTTTGAGGCAGGCTCTGGGGTGCTGCTTGGGTTCCAGAATGCTGTCCATGCATGTAGACCCAAGCCTGGGCTGGAGGGGAGGGGCCTGGAACATGGCGGGTGGGGGTGGGGGTGGTGGTCCTCGTCCTCTTACTCTGCATCCCCCATAGGAAATAGGCACCACTGTCTGGTGTAAAGACCCCACCCCAAGGGCTGCTGCTCGGCTATGGGAAATAGGATAAATCTTTTTTTTTTTCTTGCATACTTTATTGTCAAGTTGGATTCCACATAACACCCAGTGCTCATCCCAACAAGTGCCTCTCTCCATGCCCATCACCCCCCTTCCCCTCTCCCCCACCCCCATCAGACCTCAGTTTATTCTCAGTATTCAAAAGTCTCTCATTGTTTGCCTCCCTCCCTCTCCCCATTTTTCCCCTTCTCCTTTTCCATAGTCCTCCACTAAGTTTCTCCTAATCCTCCTATAAATAGAAGCATATGGTAGCTTTCTCTGCCTGACTTATTTTGCTCAGTATAACACCCTCAAGTTCCATCCACATTGCTACAAATGGCCAGATTTCATTCTTTCTCATTGCCATGTAGTATTCCATTGTATAGATGAACCACATCTTCTTCTTTTTTTTTTTTACAAATAGTTTATTGTCAAATTAATTTCTACATAACACTCAGTGCTCATCCCCAAAGTGCCCTCCTCCATGCCCATCCCCCCTCCCCCCCACATCCATCAGTCCTCAGTTTTTGTCAGCATTCAAGAGTCTCTCATGGTTTGCCTCTCTCCCTTTCCCCCACCATTTCCGCCCTTCTTCTCCCCCTTGTTCCTCCGTCAAGTTCCTCCTAATCCTCCTATACGTGCAAACATATGATATTTGTCCTTCTCTGCCTGACTTATTTCGCTCAGCATAACACCCTCAAGGTCCATCCATGTTGCTACACATGGCCAGATTTCATTGTTTCTCATTGCCATGTAGTATTCCATGGTATAGATAAACCACATCTTCTTGATCCATTCATCTGTTGATGGACACTTAGGCTCTTTCCATGTTTTAGCTATTGTGGAGAGTGCTGCTATGAACATTGGGGTACATGTGCTCCTATGCCTCAGCATTTCTGTATCCCTTGGGTAAATTCCTAGCAGTGCTATTGCTGGGTCATAGGGGAGTTCTATTGTTAGTTTCCTGAGGAACCTCCACACTGTTTTCCAGAGGGGCTGCACCAGTTTACATTCCCACCAACAGTGTAGGAGGGAGCCCTTTTCTCCACATCCTCACCAGCATCTAGAGTCTCCTGATTTGTTCATTTTAGCCACTCTGACCGATGTGAGGTGGTATCTCAGTGTGGCTGTGATTGTATTTTCCTAATGAGGAGGGATGCTGAGCATCATTTCATGTGTCTGTTGGCCATCTGGATGTCCTCTTTGGAGGAGCGTCTGTTCATGTTTTTTGCCCATTTCTTCACTGAATTATTTGTTTTTCGGGTGTGGAGCTTGGTGAGTTCCTTATAAATTTTGGATACTAGCCTTTATCTGATATGTCATTTGCAATTATCTGGGAAATAGGATAACTCTTGATGAAAATGATGGAATGACCCAAATGCAGAGGCCTTTATGGCTGCTGAAGCAAGCCATCTTTATTTTTGTAACTCATTTTATTCATGAGAATTGGAGGGCTGGAAATGAGAATGATTTGCCCCAAGTCAATAGCTAGATTGGAACTTGGACTCCAACCCAAGTCTTCTCAATCCCAGAGGCCTCTAACAAGGTCAGCACAAATCTTGTCCACAGTGTAATATGTTCTCAAAAACAGTAGTTAACAATGACAGTGATACCAAAAGCCGGCATCCACCAAGCACTCGCTGTGTTCTGACTCTCAGCACTAACTGCCACCCCATTTAAAGATGAGGAAACAGGGGCGCCCGGGTGGCTCAGTCAGTTAAGTGTCCAACTTTGGCTCAGGACATGATCTCACAGTTCGTAGGTTCAAGCCCCGTGTCAGGCTCTGTGCTGACAGCTAGCTCAGAGCCTGGAGCCTGTTTCAGATTCTGTGTCTCCCTCTCTCTCTGACCCTCCCCTGCTCATGCTGTGTCTCTCTCTCAGAAATAAATAAAAAAACATTAAAAAAAAAAAAAAGACGAGGAAACAGGCAATTTGCCCCAGGTCACCCTGTTAGCAAGTGGCAGCACAGGGCTTTAAATTCAAACCCCATGGCTCTGGCGTCTGAAGTCATGTGTGCTCTACTAGTTCTGAGCCAGGCTTACCTGTCAGATGGAGAATGCCCACTCTCGTCTGATGCAGCAGGTTCCTTGATGCTTACATGTACAGACACCCACAGAGGCTCAGGCGGAATCCTAGGGCCAGGCAAAGAGACTATTTCCCCTATCCACAAGCCTCAGAGGACTTGCAGAGTGGGCATCTGTGGAAGTAAGCCTCCCCATCCAGGAGCCCAAAAGCCTGCATCAAGCTGTTTATATGTCTCTGCTGCTGTTCCTCTGCAGACGGCAGTGAGGAAAAGGAAGAGTGACAGGAGGGGACAAGCCAGCTGCATGGCTCTCAGGGGGCTGTGTACCACCCACTAGCACATCACTCTCTTAACCTGCCAACTTGGTCAGGGAACTCCTGGGTCAATCCTCAGACAGGCAGGGACACACTCTCAGCTTCTTCCTAGGAATTCAGACCAGAGGTAGCAACCGCGGCAGCTAACAGCAGGAAAAACTGCCTATCCAGGTACAGATCCCTCAGCCTCTCCGCATGAAAGAATGACGCAAAAATAAACCATCCCTGTGTGAGCAGGCTGCATGATCACCTAGGTATGCTAGCGAGCTGAAGAAATCATGGGGTTGGTTTTCCTGAGCCATGATTTAGTCAGTAATTTAACAAATATCTGTATGTTCATTATGTGCTAGGCATGGATCTAGGTGGGGACCCCAGAGGGGTGAACAAAGCAGGCAGAGTCTCTGACCTCAGAGAGACTACAAAAATCTCTACCCACATTAAGATTTCTGCCTTGCCAAACAGAAGAGCAAGACTCTATCAAATCTTTGTGTTTTTTGTTACACAGGAGACAAAGGCACTAGAAGGAACATTTCTATCAATATAATCAGTAGACAAACCAAAGCTATTAAACAATAGTGTTTTCCTTTTTCTTTCTTTCTTTCTTTCTTTCTTTCTTTCTTTCTTTCTTTTTTTTTTTTTTTTTTTTGGCGACTAAATGAATTCATTCATATGTCAAGTAGAAAAACCAACTGGAAAAACCTGTCCTTCAGTAACATATTAGCCAAAGGAAGCGAGTGATCCCAGGTCTCTTTGTCGTCATTTAACCCCCCTTTTCTCTGCAGACCTGCTGTTCATATGTGTTAAACATTAATTACAACTGTTACTCATTACATCGCAAAAAGCTCCCCATACAAACAAAATTTAATTTCCTCGCAGGCCCAAGGTATTCTGGGAAGCTATGCAAGGCACAGGAAGCATCAAAAGAGCCCCACTGGGGCCCACGGTGAGCAGGAGGTGGCATGTGTCTTGGTGCGCCAGGTGATGGTGGCAGGTCTAAGATTCCCCAAGGCACCTTCTCCAGGGGCTGAGCCTGTTTATTCTGAGTGCATGAGGATGAGTCACGGGGCTTGGTGGGAACAGCAAGCCCAGAGGAAGTGTCTGCTCCACATTATATCAGCGTTACCAGCCTCAGAGCGTTTGCGCTTGACAGTGACAAGTCAGGAGGTCAGCATGGAGTGGGCGCAACTGCTCCACGGCAACCAAAGGCACACCACGCCAGCACAAGGTAAAGGGAACGTTCAGACCTGCCTTTCCCTCACTCGAGAGGTCAGCGCAGTGGTGGAAAGAGTAAAGGTTTTGCAGTGAGACTGACCTAGGTTCATCTGCTGTGCGACTGTGGGCAAGCTGCTCTTACTCTTTGAGCTTGAGTGCTATCACCTGTGTGAGGACAGGGAAACCACACCTACCTTGCAGGGCTTCTTAAGTGGTGCTCTCTAAATGTGAATTTCCTGTCCTTCCCCCATTTATCCCTTTACCTTAATAGGATTATTTTAAATTGGCCAACTGAGCTTGTTCAGAGATGACTCAGAATTGTGGAGGAAATAGACCTATCCAGGACTTTACCTGCCCTCTCTCTGCCCTTTCAGCCTTATTTGATGAGGCTGGGCAGGTGTCAGAACTCAAGAGGGTGTCTCTTGGGTTTTGGGGTGGGGTGACCAACACAGCATTAGCACCTCCCCTGCAAGTGTGTATCTGGCTACTCCAGAATAAACCAATGTACCCCGTATAGGCTGTGGTAGGAGCACAGAGGTTCCAGCCCAACCTGGGATGAGGGTGGGCAAGGGACTGTACATGTCCAGGAAGGGCTTCCTGGAGGAGGTGGTGTTGTTACCACTGAGCTGAGCTGTGATATCCCCTCTCTAACTCTTCCTGATCCTGGTACCTAACATGTAACATATATAGGGTACACTGTAGGTTCTCAAAGTGAAGCCCTTAGGTCAGTGGCATCAGTAATACTTGGACACTGTTAAAAATGTAAATTCTCATGCCTCATCCCCAGAACCTACCGTATCAGGAACTCTCAGGAGTGCAACCCAACAATCTATTTAATGCTTCCTCTGGGTGACTCCCCTGCTCGCTCTGGGCAAGCCAACCAATCCACAAGTGTGCCATGGCTATAATGGGGAGGGGGACAGAGGGGAGAAAGGCAACAGGGACCCTCTCACCCCCAGAGACCAGCAGTCCAATCCTTGGGAAGGACTGAAGAATGGAAAAACTGGGTGGCTCCTCATTAGAACTATTGTAGGATTAGAGATTAGGGTTTCCTATAGAAGTACTGCTTTCCACAACATCCATGTTTCTCATTACTGGGTGTAATGAGGAATGAGCTTTGTAAGTGGGGCCTCTGAGCCTTCCAAGTACCTCTTCATGGGGTACTATTTTAATATTAAATTGAATTTTGTCTAGTACAGTAAGCCTTCCCTGAACACCAATAACCATGCTCTTAAGTGTGACCCTTTAGGGTTTACAAGTCTTTTTATCCAGATCTTTTCCCTTAATCATTATAGGGATCCAGTGTGACAAGGGTTGTGAGTATCCCCATTTTGTAGATGGGAAAGCTAAGGCTGAGGGGACTGAACGGCCTGTCTGTGGTCGCACAGCTGGTGAGTGGTGCAGCTGGTATATGAGCCTGGGATTGTCTGATTCCTTCTACTGCCCCACTGACTCCTGACATGCAAAACACTGTCCTGAGCTTTTGAGAGCAGAGAAACTCTCCGAGAAGCTAGTGGAGAAGACAGACAAATACCCAAATAACTATGTTAAGCACTGAGTCATTTGTCTGTCTTCTACCTTTGCTGGGAGGCAGACCTGTTGCTGGCTGAACCCAGGGCACTGCCCAAAAAGTAGCTTCAATGGAGACAAATCTTTAGACAATGAGTCGGAAATGAAAAGATGAAATGACTTTGTTCCTTTAAAAGATCTCAAGGGCACCCTTCTCACACTCCTTGCCACCTGGCTCCTTGAGCAAGCACTCTGATCATTTGCTTCTCAGAGGCAATTACAAATCACTAAGAATATAGCTGTTAACTGTTCTCATTGGATTAAAAGGAAATGTTGATCTATCCTCTGTGTATGGCCTGACCAGCTCTGCTATGGGGTCTCTGGTGGTTCTCTTCTCCTCTCCAGGCCTCATTTCCCCAGCTGGATAAGAGGGAGTGGGATGCCATGGTGTGGGAGCTGAGAGGTGGCAGAGCACGGCCAGCCGGTGGGATGGCTCTGCTCAGCCCCCATGCAGGCACGAACTTCCAGAACTTGGGCTCCTACAGAATCCTCAGGTGGAACCACTCCAGAGGGGATCACACACCCCAACAGAGTATCCTCCCAGATGTAGACACAGGGAGAAATCTGTACAAGGGCAACAAAAGGCACGTGACATTCCCC
Organism: Hyaena hyaena; assembly: GCF_003009895.1. Lineage (NCBI taxonomy): Eukaryota > Metazoa > Chordata > Mammalia > Carnivora > Hyaenidae > Hyaena > Hyaena hyaena. The sequence continues at coordinate 2,164,059 of NW_024080724.1, read as the reverse complement.
ATGGGCTCCAACCATATTTTAGGCAGCATCTCTGATGGCAGCAGGGAGCCCAGACATCCACTGGGTTAGGCCTAGGGCTCTGGAAGTGGGCTTCACATACCAGCTCTGTGGCTGACTAGCTATGGGCCTATTCTCTTTGGGCCTGTCTTTTTTCTCAGTAAAATGAGGAAACTAATCCCCCAGAGCGTGGCTGCGAGGATTAGGGGAGATAATGCAGGCAGAAAGTGCTCAGTAGATGCCAGCACTCTCCTGGCGCTGTGTCCCTTAAGCCTCACTAGGACCCTTTGCAGCAGACACATTTCCTGGGTGAGAAAACGGAGGCTCCTAAGACGGGTTCAATCCTCGTCCTCCCAGTGGCCACTCAGATATGTGAAGACACCTAATCTGTGCCACCCTGAGCCCATGTGTTTCTCTAGGTTATCCTCTCAGCTCCTCTGCCCTCCCCTGTGTGGACACCTCCTGTGCAGGCTCCATTTGTCCATGTCACAATCCTTGCCACAAGGCCCAGGGCTGATTAGACCCTCCGGACCAATCCATGCCACCCCAAGACTGTGGAATCACCCTAGGCTGCTTTTCCTGCCCCACTGGGCAGGGAGTTCCACAGGCCATTTCTAGACCCACCTGCTACCTTGCAATCTGTTGCTGTAAAGACTCCCAAGGTGGGGAGTCAAAGCCAGCTGGGAACTGACTGTAGCCAGCTCTGAAGGCAGGTGTCTCTGCGGAGGGGTGAAGGGGGCTGCCGGTTTGGTGGAAGCCACACCATCTCTCCGTGCATGGGAGGGGCAGGGAGAGCTGCAGTCTGCCTGTTCCCTGCAGTTGGTGGTGCAAGAAGCCTGACTGGGCATCTATCCTGGGGGTTGGGATCAACAAAGGCCACACATGTGGGAAGGGACTCCAGTGCTGGGCGGGTGGAGGCTCTGGCTGAGGCTGTAGTCAGCTTCCCGGAGGAAAAGTAGGCAATGAAGGCCCAAGGCTTTCTGGAGAGCTTTGTATTTCTCACTCATCTGGCCAGAAAATTCTAGGAGGGAAGACTTTCATTCCCAAGAAGCTAAGACCACCTCACATCCTGCAATAGCTGTTTTCACGACAACTGGGCAGTGATAATCGAGCCTTCCCGAGGCAGCAGCCCCCAGATTGTCAGAGTGTGGCTGAGCTGGGAAGGGCCTGACTTCCATAAAGGCTGATCTGGAGCTGTCGGCTGAGAAGGTTTACTTCTTGGGGAATGCCAAAGGACTCCTCTGAGAGTGCCTCTTTCCATGAATGCAACACAGGACAGCACTCTGAAAGGCAGGAAGCACTTTGGCTTCATAGGTTGAATCATGGAGATCATTTGGAAGCCTTCCCTTCTCCCAGTCTCTGATCAGCATGGTGGGGTGCTGAAGGATGGACACAGCCGTTGAGGTGACAGACCAACCTCCCACTGCTGGGCAAAGCCTCTATCATCATTCTTGCCTCAACCGAGCTGCTGGCTGCAAATTCCCAGCGAGGGGAAGCTCATTATATACTTCCAGGTGTAAATGAAATTCTTACCACTCACTTGGACCCAAAATGCCCGTGACTCCCCAGTGGGCCCTACTCAGCCCTTGGGGCTCCCTCACAATCCATACCCTTTGGAAATTTGAAAACACTGCCCAGATTCCCTCATCCAGGACAAAAATACAGAACCAGAAAACACAAAGGGAGGAAAGAGACGGTAACAATTTTTCCCAGCCAACTCTATCCTGCACACAGATGCTCCCAAGTTCCTGCACCCCAGGCTTTCAGGGAGCGTCAGAGAGCTTCCCGAGAGTCTAGAGAAACCATTTCAAATGCGTGTTGTTAGGAGGACAAGACCTAGCCAAGCACTGCCTTCCTCTCCAACGACACCAATGACTTGATAAAGTGTGTGTGCCTGGCCGTACCCATGCATGTGCACTATTGACTCACCCAGGAATGCCTTCAGTCCTAGGCAGCCACACTTCTGGGTGTACACATGGGACCATGGCAGCGCCTGAGTTACCTACTCGAGCCATTTCAACTTATCCTCATTACCTGGAAAGTGGCCCATCCACATCTCACTCCGTCTTCACTCTGGGCTAGGATACCAGAGGGTGCCCCTCACCTATGAACACTGCCCTGACGGGCTCTGTCTGCGACACGGGGAGGCATCTGGTCATGACTAATGATGGGTCCCAGCGTCCCTCCTGCCTGAGTAAAATGCTTTCTGAGTAGGCCCTAGAAATCAGAATGAAGCCAAAAGCTTCTTTGGTAGACAACAGCTGGTTTAACTCTGGGGCAGACCACGCGGAGATAAGTGACTTGATGAGACACAGACAGGGACCTGATTCTGAGTCTGTCTTCTCTCGGCAGCCTAAGAAGTAGACCTATAATGACGCTTGTGATAGTAACTCAGTGACATAAAGCCATGTCCAGAATGGGCACCTGCGGCCCAGAAACTTAGCAGGAGATAGTTCTAGTTGAGAGCTTATGATCTTTTTGTATAGAATGTACAGGAGTTCTAAGACCACCTTTGGGCAGAAGTGGGCAAGTTCTGGTCTGAGATTCTTAAGAACAGTTGAGGTCCTATAGGTTAAGTGCTTTTCACTTTAACGCACACGCAAATCACCCGGGGGTCTTGTTAAAACAGATCTGACTCTGTAGGTATGGGGTGGGGCCCAAGACCCCACATTTCTCACCAGCTCCTAGGGGATGCAATGCTGCTGGTCCAGAAAACTCATGGTGATCAGCACGGTGCCAGACCAGACTAGAGCATCAAAGGTAACACGACCTTTGAGGGACCTACAGGTGGTCAGTCCAGGAGAGTGTGAGACCCTCCACCTGTCTCAGTGCTATCTCATGCCATAGGTCCCAGGTGTCTGGGAGAGCTGCCACACGAGCCCTTTAATCAAACTGGTGTTTGCAGGGAGTGAGCTCTTGGATGGCGACGGCCCCATTCCAGCTCCTCTCATGGCCAGGAGGAGGAGCACAGCCCCTTATTGGCCATGCCAGGGCATAGGGAGAGCCCTTGGATTCCTTTCTGCCAAGGGAAGACAGGGGACTGTGAAAATGCACGGGGGTGACCTGGCCTTCAACCTCATGACTACTCTTGTGTCTGGCTCTCAGCCAGGCACTCCGGCCTGACAGGCGGAGACCACCACCAACAGGGCTAACCATACAATGAGGAAAACGTCCTGCCAGGGTTGAGTGCAAGAATCTCAACCATCCCAAGGGTGCCTGGGTGGCTCAGTTAAGCATCCGACTTCAGCTCAGGTCACGATCTCATGGTTCGTGGGTTTGAGCCCCGTGTTGGGGTCTGTGCTGACAGCTCAGAGCTTGGAGCCTGCTTTGGATTCTGTGTCTTCCTCTTTCTCTGACCCTTTCCTGCTCACACGGTCTCTCTCTCTCTCTCTCTCTCAGAAATAAAATATTTTTTAAAAGTGTCAAAAAAAAAAAAAAAAAAGCTCAACCGGCCCAGAGACCCAGTAGGAAAGCCCTTGGGATGCACAGCTGTGTCCCAAGAAGGGCTCACAGAGATGGTGACGTGTGAGCTGGGCCTGGAAGGAGGCACAGGATTTTTTTCCATGGCAGTGAAGGGCATTTAGGGAGAAAGAATGGAATTTGCACGACACACACCATGTCCAGGGAACTGTGAGTAGTATGTGCTCAAGCAGCTAGAACATCAGTTGAGGGGATCAGCATGGGGGAAGTGCAGAGGCCTCGCTGCTGGGGGCTAGAAAGGAAGGGTCCAGTGGGCATGAAAAAGAAAGATTTCAGGCAAAAATGAATCTTAAATGAAAAATTAAAGCCATCCCCCTCTTTTTGACCTTCAGTGTGGCAAGAATTAAATGAGTCATTCAATGTCTCTTTTTTCACATGCCTAAACTCTTAGATGCATAAGAAATTTTTGGCATCTGCCTTTTCACCTAACATTAAACATAAGCATTTCCCTCATATAACTTTATAACAGAGTTTGTTATAAACTCTGTCAATATCACTTGCTAGTGGCTGTACAGTGTTCTGTTGAATCAATGCCTGTTTGCTGGACATTCAGGTTGCTCGCCACCTTTCATGATGATAAACAATACCTTTTCTGAGTTTTAGATCATAGCCCTGGCTTGGATCCAAAAGGCTGGGATTAGAATCAGAGGGTGAGCACATAAGTTCAAGTCCTGTGACACATGTGGCAGGCAGCTTTGCAAAAGGCTGTGGGAGAGGAGTTTTAGTGCTGTGACAGATACCCAGATTCTAGAGAACCAGTGTCAGAGAGAGGCGGGCGGGGGGGGACCTGAGTCATTCTCGGCCAGGGCGAGAGCCAGCTTGAGGTCAGGATGCGCCCATGCCTATGCTCTGTGAATGGCTTCGTGCCAAAGCTGAAACAGGAAACGCGGTGGCCCCAGGTGCACACAGGTCTAGCACAGCCGCACAACTAGAGGGAAACTCCCTTAGGCCTAGTGGGAACCACTCTGCAGGTTGGTTTTCTTTTAGTTTGTAAGAAAATTCCTTCTGAAATCTTGGCTTCAGTGAACTAGAGCATTACCAACAGGACGAAAGACACAGTCAGACAATGAGATCATCGGGGCTGTCTGTGAAGACTAGGAAAGACCGGAACGGAGGGCCTGGAGACCCGGCCTGGCCTCCCTTCCCTCCAGAACCCTCATCATCTTTGAGGGGCCCAGCCAGACTATCCAACAAAGCCCTGCGGGTTTACCTGAGCAGAAGGACCAGTGCACATATCCCCTTTACCAAAGCTGAATACTGAGCACGGGCCAGCAGCGTCCTCTGAGCAGGGCCACCGGCTCCTTACCTGCCAGGGCTGGGATGGTGACCCGGTTCCACTCCCATGGCTGGTCGTACTCGTCGGCGGGCCTGTCATCATCCTGGGGCAGCTTGCTCTCCCGTAGTCGGGGGCTGACCGTGCTCTCTGAGTCCGAGTCGACGCTTTGGCCCTCGGGTTCATAAGGGGTGTCGTATAACTGGATGCCTTTGTGCTGGGACCGTACGCTTTCTTGCCTCTGAAATTCTGCAGGCAAAAAGGAAGGAGGCAGGGATGTAATGGATGTGCGGAACGTACTTCCCCACCTGGTATCTGCCAGGTGACACCCACAGGAATTCAGTCACGAGCCAAGGAGGAAAGACTCCACAGGAATAGGCCCCTGTTTCTGCATTTACCTGTTCCTCCCCACCCCCTTGAAGGCAGGATCTCTGTTCTCACAGGGCAAGATTTCCTCACAAAGATCTCAGGCTCTTGGACCTAATGATGGAACCAGAAGGTTCACTGCCGCCGTCTGGTTGTGCACTGTCATCTGCGAGGGCAGGTCCAGATGTGCACATGATGTTGCAGGTGTGTTCTCACATCACAAAGAGCCCTTGCCCCCTTGCTTTACAGAGGAGTAGGGGGCCTCCCCACTAGGACTCGTCTAACACACTATAGCACATCCGAGGGACTTGAGAGCAGACGTCTAGGTTCACTCCTTTATTTTTGAGAGAGAGCAGGCAAGGGGGGGGGGGGGGGGGGGGGGGGGGGGGGGGGGGGGGGGGGGGGGGGGGGGGGGGGGAGAGAGAGAGAGAGAATGAATCACGAGCCCCAACGTGGGTCTCGAATTCATGAACCACAAGACATGACCTGAGCTGAAATCAAGAGCTGGACACTTAACTGATTGAGCCACCTGGGTGCCCCCAATTTCACTTCTGAATAAGGGGGGAAAGCTCCAAATCCTCTGGAGGGGAGGCTAAGGCCTGGCCCTCTGTGGGCTGAGGGGTGACTGCCTATTCAGACCAGGCCCCAGACAGGGGCTTCTATGTCAGCTCCTGCTCATTTCTGAGAGGCCGGTAGCGGCTCAAAGATGGATGCTAGGATGCTAGAATCAGGTACTTCTGAGCCAAACACCTGAGGTGACACTTTGCTTGCTTTGATCCTAGACACTCCCCGTGTGAAGAGCCTGCATGGGACACAGGGAAGGGAGGGTTTGCTGGAGAGGCTGTTCTCAGGAAGCCCACTGCTTCCCGAAGAGGTAGACACATGCATCTAAATTGCCCTAATTCTCTGTGGCAAAGGGGCTCAGTGCAGGGCCTGTGAGGAGGGGAGTAGGGGGAGAGAAATGAGAACAGGAGGGTCAGTGATCCCTGTGGTTGGACCATGGTGAGCCAAGGCAGCGTGGCTGGAGAGGACCAGCTCACTGCCTTTCTGTTTCATGTGGTAAAAAACACGCATAACTTTGCCATTTTAAACATTTTTATGCGTGCAGTTCAGTGGCATTAAGTACATCCACACTGTTGTGTGACCATCACCGCCATCTACCTCCAGAACGTTTTCATCTTCCCAGACAGAAACTCTGTACCTATTAAACACCCACTCCCCACTTCCCCTCCCCCGCCCCCTGGGAGACACCACTCTACCACCCTAGATACTTCAATAGGAGGGGAATCATATGGTACTGTCCCCTCCTGTGACGGGCTTATTTCACTTAGCATAATGTTTATAAGGTTCTTCCATGTGGTTGTACGTGTGTTAGAATTTCCTTTCCTTTTAAGGTTGAATCTCTTTTAAGGCTGAATAGGCCTATCCACTGTCCACTTTTGCTGGAGCGTCGGGTCCAAGGAGATGAGAGGGGAGAGGTAAGGCTTGATATAAAAGGGGTGAGGATCGTTGAGAGTAAGCTGTTTAAAAGGACTGTAGAGACATTCTCCAAATTGGAGTTCCAATGGCATAAAGGCATGGCAGAAACCCACAGGACTTAGGTGCCTTGAAGAGCAGCAGACAAAACGCATGGTGACGTCAGCCCTTCTAAGCAAGAGCATTGTTTTTAGGCTGGGCTTCATGGTCCAGGGCCAGCTCGTGGGGATGGCAAAACTCCGCGTGCACATGCCCTGATACAACAGAAGCCAGCTGATGCCGTGCCAGTGCTGATGTTAAATAGCATTACGGTAGCGTTTCCCAGACTTCATTAAGTCACGCACACCAGCTTCTGTTGATTCTGTTGTTTGTAGGTTCCACCTGGGTTCTTACTTGCCATTTTTATTTATGCTGCCTCACTTTTTAGAGTTAGTAAATTCATTACAAAAATTTTACACCACCATGCTGAAGTCATTATCCTTTACTAGAAACAGTTGATAACACATAAAAAGAATGAATGAGAACAAAACCAAGTAGGTAGGTACCAGCCCGAGGCTTGCTTTCTCTCTGCTGGAAACAGACCTGAGCTGGAGAGCCGGTGAGGGAGCAGGCAGTGCACAGAGATACTTTCTTGGCAAACGCTTTCTCTTTTTACAAGGACAGTGGAAGAATATGGAAAAACCTTCTCACCTTCTCAAGCCCCTGGAAATCCTGTCCCCTCCGAGAAGATGTCCCATACCTTGGCAAAACATGGCTTTACTGGGTCTCATGAGTAAACTGGGATAATAAACTGGGATCGTTTATTAGTTTTAGGGATGATGTTTCCCTCTTTATGGGGGAGGGAGAGGAAAAGAGAAGAGCTATAAAAGGTAGGACTCAGGGAGCGCCTGGGTGGCTTAGCTGATTCAGCTCTTTATTTCAGCTCAGGTCGTGATCTCACCGTTCATGAGTTTGAGCCCCGGGCTGGGCTCTGCACTGACAGCATGGAGCCTGCTTGGGATTTTCTCTCTCCCATTCTCTCTGCTCCTCCCTTGCTTGTGCTCTCTCTCAAAATAAATAAACTTAAAGGTAGGACTTGGTCATTTTAAAGTGAACACCAACTGTAAGGTACTACAGACAACTCTGTAACCTACCAAGCTATCTAATCTGTTCTGTGGGGTTGTCATAGCAGCGTCCCTCTCACTGGTTCTGAGGAGCACAGTCTAGCCTCCTGTCCTTGGAAAATTCTGAGGCCTGAGGACACTGGGGATACAGCTGATGGGCACTGACCAAGGAAAACCACCTTCCTCTTCACCCTACACTATCAGCAGGCCCAGCAACCATTCATGCACTGTACAGTTTACAAAGCACTTTGCATGAGAATCGCCATTTAATCGTGGATACAACAAAGCAATTTACAGAGGCACATTTGTGAGCTTCCAATAATCAGGAGTGCCTTTGCTCTCTCCCTCACAGAGCCTGGCTACAAACAGATCTTCAAAGAGTGTGGGTGGGATAAATGAATGACAATCGACAACCAGAAACCACTCCTTATCCCCAAATTCTTGTTAATTTATGGAAGTCCTTGACAGCAGTGATAAAGTATCTGGAGCAATATGCCAACTGCATATAGTTTACTATTACACAATATGCAGAAGAGATGGATATTCTACACAAATACCCGCATAAAAGGAAAACATGTGCAGTGAACAGATTAGCTATTAAATCAGAGGGACTTGTGCATACACCTCTCCTACAGAATTTATTGTTCCAAAAGCATCTGTGCCTTCCTAAAGCTGGGTTACTAATGGCATGCAGTTAGGGCAGGGGATGTTATAATGGTAATCATTAAAACGAGTTTCCCCCTGTAGTACATGGTGAATTCAAATTTTCATTAAGGCTGTAACAATTGAGAACAGTTAAGTAAATTATGGCACGCTAACTGGATGGAATATTAAGCAGCCATTAAAATGATAAATCTGAAGATTATGTAGCTACATGGAAAAGCATGCATGAAATTATGCTAAGTTAAAAAGTAAAATAACAAGATTGTTTATGTGCTGAGCAAACCATATAATGTGGGCTTTCTAAGCGAGTCCTGGCCAATGTGAACGATGCCCCAAAGGGAATTCTAGTCCTTGCTTAGGAATTGCTGAGTACTGTCATCACACACTTTGCCCACAATATCTAGACTCTGATGACAGCAATGTTGTCACTACAGATACACATGAATAAAGGGCCGAAAACCTGATAGAGGAAGGTAAACAGCTCCTGTGCATGGAGGAAGGAGTTACTGCATAATTATTTTTGAAAGTTGTTTTAAATAATGAATAAGGACGCCAATAAAGAAAAAAGGTAATTAAGACAGGAGAACATGAAAGTAAATACAGTTTTAAGCAAGTTGGGCTTACAGCAGCTATGTGCATTTTGGAAGCAGCTGCCTTTCCCTGAGAACATACTCAGTTAGGGAGCACCTTCTCTCCCAGGAAAGGTTCGCTAGGGGCTCCAGAAGTCAAGGGCCACTGCATCAGGTTTGCTTACCAGACATCACTGTCTCCCGCCTTATGACCAGGCCCATCCTTCTTATTACCCAGACTGATCTCTGATGGTCCAGAGACTGATCTAATAGGGGACCATATGTTTTAAGTCACAAGTTATCTGGACCTAACCATCTATAAGTTCATGGAAAATGACCTTTAATATATTAGTGGCAGGCTGTGATTTCATGCCTCTTAGGCAGGAGCAGAAATATTAAATTGACAGGTGGGGATTTCTGTTAACCTCTGGAATAGAAAGGTTTTCACGTGGAACTACATATAGAGAAAGAGAACAAACAATCAAAACAGTGCTTTCTCTAGAATTAAGAGACTTAAGACTCAGAAGGGAGCCTGGGAGCACTCACCAAAGACACAGAGCCAGGAGAGGGAGGCGGGCATGCTACACAAGGATTACGGCTTAGAGGAGCAAGGGCCAGGGTATCATCTTGAGTGAGGAAACCAGGACAGAGCTTGGGGCAAACCAAGAATCTCCTGAGTGGATCCGAGGAGGGTTTAGAGTTAGTTCCCCAAGCCCGTAAGCAACAAGCTACACTTTTCTCCAGGGTTTTACCAGCTTCGTGCTGCTTCCCTCTCGTCCCCCTTTTCTTTGGTTTGGCTGCCAGGAAGCTGAGAGTTAATTCTGATGCTCAACTTCAATAAGTATATTATCTTAGATATTGTATCGCCCTTCCTTCCATATGGATTTTGATTTCCATAATAATGACCTCATTATACACATTTTAAAAAACTATAGACAACTTCAAATCTGTACTTTCAAGTTTATTTATTTATTTTGAGAGAGACAGAGAGAGCACAAGCAGGGGAGGGGCAGAGAGAGAGGGAGAGAGTCCCAAGCAGTCTCCAGACTGTCAGCACAGAGCCCAATGCAGGGCTCAAGCTTAAAAAACTGAGATCATGACCTGAGCTGAAATCAAGAGTTGGACACTCAACCGACTGAGCCATCCAGGTGGCCCCAAACCTTTAGTTTGAAAGCAGGTGGATACACATCTAAATGAAAAAAAAAAAGTGCAACATACTTTACGGTTAATATCTTTTACTCATAAAAAGACTAGAAGAAAAGAAACCTATTCTATACCTCTTTACCTTCCTTTGAGGAACAGGAGAAGGAGGTCTCTGGGAGACGGAGGCCGAGGAAATCCGTGTACACCCCTGGGCCACCCAGCCTCCTCCAGCAGCACTGGCATCCACCCCTCCCACACCTGGCCAGGCATCTACTGAATGCCCAGCACAAGAGGCAGACAGAGATGCGATCCTGGTCTTTAAAAAACCCTGGGTGAGGGAGGGCCCGAGTCTCCAGCACAGAGATGGCTCAGGATCCTCACCAGGGAGCAGACATAATACTACAACTCAGTTGGAGAAAACATGGGAACACTTAAGGAATTTAGACATGAGGTCATTGAACAGTGGTGTGGTGAGGAAGATGGCCATTTGATGGAGGAAGGACTGAAGCAAAGGCACGGGGGCTGGATGCACAAGGTAATACATGGAGAAGTGGGCCATCCTGGGGGCCTGGTGAAAGAGGAAGCTGGAGGCGGGTGGAAGTGGGTTCTGGATGATCTTGGATGTCCCCCCCAAGAGTGTCTAAGGAGAGGTGTCTCCAAACCTCCGGGCAGGGTGGAGCTGGGCAGGGAGAGGCTGGCACAGACGTGCAGAAGCCTAGCTGGAAATGATAGACGCTGGCCTGCAGGCCCCTCACCTCTAATTTTCCCAGCTGGGCTTGTCTGGGAATCCACACCAGATGCCAAATCACAGGGTGGCAGAGCCTAGTAGGGATGTGGCCCATGGAGGTCTCCATTCCCAGGCCAAGAAACCTCTACTCAGCCAGTGTGGACGTGCCTGAGATGCCAGGGATGGGGCTAGACTAGACTCAGAAGCTTTGGACTGCATTACTAGGTCAATGCACCTTCCACTGATGGGCTGCCCTGCACCACCCACCTGGAGGGAGGTAAATCTGTGGGTCCAAGTGAGTGACAGGTTCAGCAGCACCATGTGGTAGCTGCAAACACAGGTCCTGCCAGACTGCTTGGGCCTCAGGACTGGCTCCAGCCGAGGACCCAGGGCAAGTTGCCCCTGTTTCCGAATCTCTGGATGGGGGATCAACAGTATCCACCCTGGAAGGCCATTTAGGAGAGTTAAATGAATTCATATACCTTCCGTGTTTAGGACAGTGCCTGATGCACAGAAAGCACTCTGTGGACGTTGTTGTCATTTCAGGTGCCACTGCTGGGCTTCCTGGGAACACCATCATCCTAAGACCCTTCCTGCTCTGAGATGATCCTTCATTTCCCAGAGCCACAAAAGGCCTGCTCATGGAAATCTGACAGGCCAACCCTGCATTCGCAATGGAGGGTTTGAACACCAATCTCTCAACCTACTTTCATTTCTGGATCTCAGACTTCTGATTCCTTCTGCTGCTTGGGCTGTCTCATGCCTTCACGTGGGAGCCCTGCTCTGGATCAACTCCTGTGTGTAACGTGAAGCTCTCAACGATCAGCAGGCGAGTCATTACACTGTACAGATCAGGGAACCGGAGAGCTGGGGAAGGGGGGAAAGTAGCAGGGATGAGGCCTGGAGTTCTCTCACGCCTGGGCTGGGACTCCTCCTCCTGCCTTTCCCAGACGCTTCCTGACATCTCTTTTATCAGACTGTCTAGTTCTTAATCTTCTGGAGGCAGGGGCATCTATTTCAGTCAGGTCTGAGGTGTTAAAATCACACCCAGCACCACAGAGCAAGCGAGGAACTGCATGGGAGTGGCGGGTGGCCGTTCCTAATTAGGCATGCAGCTGAAAATCAGCCAACTTCCAGGGCACCACATCAAAGGGAAGACAGGGGACGTTCATCCCCATCTGAACTGTTAAAACATTCCCTGGAAAAAGGCCCGACTTCTGACTGAGGTGTTTCAACGGACATCTGAATTCAGGTATCCCTTAGAGGCCGAGATGGCGGCACGGGGCTGCAGGGGACTTCTTGGGTGCACACTGCAGGCCAGCAAGGGCAGGGCAGGGAGATCTGAAGATAAAGCCTGGAGATAAACTCAATGCAACACAAGCATGAGGCTCCACCTCCTCCTCTATCTAGTCTGGTTTCCGGAGCTGTCTAGAAGCCAGGAGACTGACTAATTGGAGTTCTCTTACCATCTTTTCCAGGCGTGCACAGAAACACCCAAGAAGCGGGGGGTGAGATCTGCGGAAGCAGGGGGTGTGGAACGAGAACAATGGTCATGTTGGAGGGAGCAGAAGGGCCTGTCACTGGCCGGCAGAACCTGTACCACTTGCTCTTTTGTGCTCAGCCCCAGGGCGAAGGAAAGGCCCACGTCCGAGTCAGGGAGCCCAGTGTGCTCCCTTCCCTCCGTCATCTGCAGTGATGGCGTCTTCCCTGGAGCCCCCCTGCTCTGTGGCACCAGAGGGGAGACAAGCACGCATACCCGATGACACCAACTATGCTTTCCTCAGGATTTAAGAAGCCATGCGGGTCTCTTCACAGAGCTCCCAGGCCCTCTCTGCAATTATGGTCGAGTCCATCAGCCCTGCCTGTCACTCGACACCAGGGGACTACTCTGGCGTGCTGAGGCCTCTGAGAGGCTGCAGGCCAGAGTTCTGTCGCCATCCCCTGTGGAGACTCACTGAGGCGAACTTGCTGCTCCAGGATCTTGGCGGCCCTTGGACTCAGTGCCGTGCCTAACCAAGTCTCCATCTAGAGCAGCAACTTTCTCAAGAGACAGCTTTCTGATTCCATGTCAACTGCAAGACCCCAATTCACAGGCAATCAAGGAGTCTGCCTGCTTTTCTTTCTCAAGCATGTCCACTGAGTCCTTACTTTACTAAGGTGGGCTGCAGGCCAAATGCTGAGCACTCACATGGCACTGGACAACGCTCCCGCCCCCAGGAGACCTCACGGTTTAGCAGGAGAATCGAGATGCCAACATCCATAAGCACTGAGCTAATAATAACAGCTACAAGTTAGTGGGCACTTGCCTATGCCAGGCACTAACCTGGGTATTGGCTGTATATCATTCCTCATCCCTATGAGTCGCACAAACAAGCAAGTGTGACTATATTTTATGGTGCAGCAACTGAGGCTTAGATGAGTTCAGAGGCCTAGCTGGGACTTACCCAGTTCTGACTGGCCCCGAGTACCCTAAACTGGTACACACAATGGCAGCTTAGTGGGGGCAGAAAGCAAATGCTGTCCCTGGGAATTTGAAAAACTTCAGGGAGGTGGCATTTCACAGAATCTCAAGTCCTAGTGCAAGGAGGCCCCTCAAGGGTCAGGGACCTGCCTTGTGTCACACACAGTGGGTGGCAGGCCCTGAGTAGAATACAGTCAAGGAAAAAACAGACAGGTAAAGATGAGGGGCACCAGGAGAAGGACAACCCAGGCAGGTCAAGCAGCAGCCAAGACATGGACAGAGGAAAGCTTGAGGGGTCCCGAGATAAAACCAAATACCATGAGCTGCCTTGGGCTCGGTGTTCATGAAGAGGGGACATGGAGTGGCTGGATAAGGAGACTGGAGCTGGGCTGTGGAGGGCCCTGAAAGTCAGGAGGAGGGGTGCAGACTTGAAAGGGGAGGAAACCGGGAAAAGTGGCTCAGGAGCTCTGATCAGGTTTGTACTTTAACCCAAAAAGCCTTTTTCAGAAACTGACGGTAACCACCAGGGTTCTGCTGATGATCTGAGGGTCTGACCCTCCAAACAATTAGGGCTCCACCCTTTCAAGAAGTGGACAGAGGATGCCCAGTGCTCCAGAAAGACAGATACACTCCAGCAAACAACCCAAACGTAAGCATTTCCATCAGGATAAGGGGCACCAGGATCCTCTGGTCAATCCTAAGAGGGGCAAGTATCCCATGACCCCTGTGCTGCAGAGACCAGGGCCCTGCAGGGACTGCCTAGGGCCTCAGCAAATAGAGGCAAATGCAAGTCCCATCTTGTGTCTTCCCAGTATTGATGGACTGTACAAGAGGACCAGTTGCCCCCTGGTGCAGTCTTCCACTCCGCTGGGCACAGTGTGGTCCCAGCTTCCACAGAGGCCTCTGGCCACACACTAATGTGATAAAGCCACAGGGGACAGACTTTCATGCCAGACCAGTCATGGTTATAAGCCCTCACTGAGCAGCGTCACTGGCCCGTTCTCATGGAACCTCACACAGAGCAAGCCTTGGAAGGGCCATGACCAAACCCAAGCCCCCTCCCCACCTGACTGATGAAAAATCTGCAGGTCAGACAAGCTGAGTGGTTCAGCCATGGTCACAAAGGCTCCACTCTTAATAATGCATTCTATTAGTGGCTGAGTGACGGGTGCACACTCTGTGTGGGGCTACACCTGGCTCCCCATTTAGTTCCCACAATAGCTCTACTAGGGGGTGGTGATGGCATTGCCACCTTAAATGAAGTCACACAGCAAGCCAGTGATGGAGACAGTCTGGCTCCAAAGCCCATGTTCTTAACCATGTAGACTGTCTACACTGCTTTTCCAACCCAGGTCGGTGCACCCTGCACCACAATTGCATGAATGAGTTCAGGTCAGCAAAGGAAGCCAGGATTGGAAGCGCAGATTCCTGGCTCTGGTGTACCAAGTGATGCCAGTGGGTCACTGCTTCTCTCTGGTCATCAGTTTGTTCATTTGGAAAGGTAACTCAGGTCATCGCAGGGTTTATCTGACTAGGACCACACACCCAGGTCCCTAAAGTAATCATTGTGGTCAGGCATTTTGGGAAGAAAGCAAAGGGACGTGTCATGAGGAAGAGAAATGCCCATCAAAGAGGTATTCCAGCACATTCTAATCTTTAAAAAATTTCTTTTTTAATCTTTATTTTTGAGAAAGAGAGAGGAGAGAGAAAGAGAGGTCACATGAGCAGGGGAAGGAACAGAGAGAGAGACATACAGAATCCAAAGTAGGCTCCAGGCTCCGAGCTGTCAGCACAGAGCCTGACGCAGGGCTCAAACTCATGAACCGCAAGATCATGACCTGGGCTGAAGTCTGATGCTTAACCGACTGAGCCACCCAGGCGCCCCCGGCGCATTCTAATCTTTAGTGGGTTGATTAACCAACACATATTGCTGGTTCTGATCTGGCTGGCCACAAACAAGGGGTTACAAACTGGCATCAGGTATGGGGTGCCAGCCTCCCAGAGCAGAGCGGGGACATCTTCCAGGCACCACCCTTCCCTCCACTCTACCTGACAGCACCCTTGCCCCATGCCAGGTTTGCAGCCAAATTGGTCAAATCTCACCCAGACCCATCTGGTGGTGATGGCAGCCCTGAAGCCAGTCATGGGGTCACTGCCTCACGCTGAGGGGTGTTGCTGGCATTGTGCCCTGTGCCCAGTGCAGCTGCCTGGCCGGAAGCAACTTGCTGAGATCTGGCAAACTCTCTGCCCCAGCCCTCCTCAATCTGGAACTGCTTCAAGAGGGACTGATCCCTCAGGGGACTTGTAGACAACCTCAGCTTTCTGGATGGTGATGACGAGGCAACCGGCCTGGGACCAGCCTGGCCCTCCGCTCACCAGCTGTGTGATCCTGGCCAGCGGCCTGAACCATGGGGGCTAAGATTCCTATAGGTAAGGTGGGAGGGGGTGAAGCAGAGGCCTTGGAGGACTTTTTGGCTCCAGAGTCCCTCAATCTGCTTCTATAAGAGTGGATGTTCACATGTGCGTCCTGTTCCAGTGCTGTGGCTTTGGCATGTGAAGAAGAAGGGGACATATACAAGACCGTGGCATCCTAACTAACTTCCAGAAATTCCTCAGCAATTCAACCACAATATACAATGAGAATCCTGGACCACAAGACTGGGAATTTTGGCAGGTATCCCTACCTGGCCCAGGAGTGACCATCTGCCAAGGACCAACCCAAATTTAATAAAAAGATCAACAGCAAGACTCCCTCCTTCCATACAGTACTTTCTGGTCATCAGAGCCCTCTGTGTTACTTGATTCTTATAATCATTGGACTGCAGACAGATCCTATAGGCATGTAACAGGGCCCCCACATAAGGGGGCAAATGGTAAACCCAGAACAGAAAGGTTTTTGCCAAAGTCAGAATAAGAAATCGACACAATTGCCACCCGACTGGTTTTTTCAACTTTACTGTCACATCTTGTATTTCTTGGTGTCACAACACAAAAACCCAATGAAGTAGTTTTTGTTTTGTCTGAAAGAAGGGTGGGGAAGGGGAAGATGTGCAGGCGGTGCTATGCACAGGAATTAGGAACCTGAAAACTGCCACTGTTCAGAATTACCTTCAAGCAGCAATTTCCCATTTGCAGCTATTACAGATTACACCATCCATACAACCATCTCAAGAAGTATTTGGAAAGAAACATCTGGATGATGAACATTTTTGTGCTGAGAAACACAAAAACAGCCCCTCTTCAGGACCCTAAAAAGGTGTCCTAAAGAGACTCCATGCCAGGCGAAAGGCGTCATCAACACCTAGAACACAAAAGCAAAGGCACCTCGAATTCTTGGTGGACACAGCCACCTCACCACTGCTGCCTCTTCCACCCGGCTCCCTCCATGGTACACAGGCCTCAACTGCTGTCCCAGAGCCCCAAGTCTCAGGCTTCTGTTCACTTTGGGACACCATGTACTGAACCCCGTCAATATGTCGGTGGTGGCTTAACAGCTAAAGCACAAAGCCGACACCCTTACTAGCACTTCCCTTCAAGAAGCCGGGAAGGTGTCCTGACATCTCTTACCACTCTCTCCCCACCCCCACTGCTGCCTCCTGCTGCCCACCTTCTCAATGTTTGCAGTCATCCCAGGGACCCAGGCCTCTCTACCACAGCTCTAGCCATTTGCATGCTCAGCTCCCAGGCTTACTCCAGCTTATTCTTCTTCTTTTTTTTTTTTTTAATGTTTATTAATTTATTTTTGAGAGCGAGCACAAGTGGGGGTGTGGGGAGAAGGCAGAAGAGAGAGGGGGAGTCACAGAATCTGAAGCAGGCTCCAGGCTCTGAGCTGAGAGCAGTGAGACTCGTGGGGGCTTGACCTTACGAACTTTGAGATCATGACCTGAGCGGAAGTTGGATGCTCAACTGACTGAGCCACCCAGGTGCCTCATCACCCAGCTTCTGAGAGCCAAGTTCAACTTCAAGCCATCCAGACACAACCTCTGCAATTCCCAGCACAGAACCTGGCTCTGCAGATGCTCTGTAAATACTGGTTGAAGGAACAGAAACAAAGAGGCTTTTGCAAATGTAGACAGTAGCACAGAAAAAAATATTTTAAAAATATCTGTCTACCCGAGGAAGGGAATGTTACTCATAGACTGGTAGAGGGAGCAGAAACTGGGAAATGGCTTTCTCGGAGATAAAATTGGTAGACTTAACAAGAATTAAGTATTACGTCTTCAAGTTCCACTTCTGGGAATCGATCCTACAGAAATGCCCAGACCCTCGTAGAGAAGTATATGTACATGGATGGTTGCTATGGAATGTAAGAAGGAAAAACCGAAAACAAGTTAAAAGTCTATGAATAAGGGAGATGAAGAATACAGTGTGCCACAGTCCAGGATAGAACCGTTCAAGAGAATGGGCAGCCTTGGACAAGGTCTGTGACACAGAAGGATGTTTAGTAGGAGAGCGTTTATGTAGAAAACATGCTTGTAATACGTGGAGATGTGTAGTTCTCTAAGCAAATGGGCAAAGGCCAAATGAATACACAAATTATTAACAATCCTTATCTCTGGAGAGAGATTTCACCTTTCACTTCCTCTGTGCTGCTGCATGTTGAATCTTCTTGCACAGAGCATGTGTTTTTTTTAATGTAATAAAAGATTCTAAATTTAAAATTCTTTAAAAGCTGAGGGCGCCTGGGTGGCTCAAGCCCTCTCTCCTCCTCCACCTGCGTGCATGCTCTCTCTCAAGAATGGACATTTAAAAAAAAATGGAAAAAAAACTTCAAAAAGAAGTTTCATGGCACCTGGGTGGCTCAGTCGGTTAAGCGTCTGACTTTGGCTCAGGTCATGATCTCACAGTCCGTGAGTTCAAGCCCCACATCGGGCTCTGTGTTGACAGCTCAGAGCCTGGAGCCTGCTTCATATTCTGTGTCTGTCTCCCTCTCCCTCTCCGTCTCCCCCGCTCCCACTGTGTCAGTCTCTCTGAAAAATGAATAAATGTTAAAAAATTTTAAGAAAAAGAAGTTTCATGTTTAGATGTGTCACATGAAACCATCCTCTTTATTGTTGTTGTTGTTGTTGTTGTTAGTGATGGTGGTGATGGCACTTGTTGAGGGTCTGCTTTACACTAGGCTCTGTGCCAGGAAGTTTAGATTAACCCTGGACAGATGAGGAAATGGAGGCTGTGTCAGGAGAGGGAGGAAACTAAGGCTGCTTGGGTAGCTGGGATTTGCCGCATCTGCTTCCATCTGCTTTTGTCAGAGCCAATGCGCTCTGTCCTTATCACTCACACTCCCTGCTGCTTTCGGGAAGCACCGGCTGTGGAATTCCCTCATCTTCTACTTAACATTCCGGTGGAACAGGCTTTAGATCAACAGCTTCTGCTTTTGTAACTGTTTCTAAACAATTTCCATTTCATGTCATGTTTACACACTTGAAGTTTAGGAAACAGAGTTCAGAAGAAATTCTGTCTTGGTTTTTAGCCCTAAGATGTGCATTTTAATTATAACAAGACCCCCAAACATAGCCCTGGTCATCCAGGGAGTGTTAAAGACATGTGAAAGATTTGCAGTTACAATCTGGGCACCACAAATGATGAAGGCTTTCCCAAGACACACAGCTGCGGGGGGAGCCCGATCACTTTTGGGGGCTCATGGTTTTACTGCCAAGGGTTCCCACTCTCCCAGGAGTTTCATATCTGTTCTTCTAAGTCACAAGTCAAGGTACTTCCCATCAACCAACGTTGATCAGCAAGCCGTGAACCAAAATCAACCTAAGATGGGCAATAAGCAAACAGGTTGCCCTTTGGGGAGGGGGTGTGCTCAGGGATGAATGGGGTTTACACCTTGACACCTAGTTCTAGAAGTGGCTGCCTCCTGAAAGGTGACTCCTTGCCGAGGGGATCAGAAGGGATTACAAACTGTACAAAAATTCTTATTCACAGGATTCTAGGTTCCAACATAAGAAGTGTACTTTGGGAAATGGACTGAGAGCCCATTCGCTGGAAATCCCTGCGGCAAGAGGGAATGAGACAGGGAGGCCAGATATGGCAACTAGTTTAACTAGTTCATTCTTTTACTCACTCACCTGACTGAGCATTTGTGCCGCTGGTTGATGGAACATGTTGATCAATCAAACCTGGTCCCTTCCCTAAAGAAGCAGCTTACAGCCTAAAACACAATCTTTTCTGGGGCTATTTACCTAAGTGTGTCATCTGCTCAAGTACTGCTAGCCTAAAAGGCTCACATTTTAGTGGTGACGCAACAGGGAGCCATCAAAGGCTTCTGAGGACGCTAACTAGTGTTCAGGGGCCTCGGGTCCTTAGCTTATGCCTGGGGCTGGGCTGGTCTAGTCAGGTCCCCTGGGACCTGTTTCCTCAAGTATTAAACTAGATTTTCCCTGCTGCTTTGCCACTGCACGTGGGGCAGTGTATATGAAGTAAACACGGCAATGCTCTGTAACAACCGTGGGTCCCCTGCAGCACGAGAGTATGTGTGCATGGGTGTGTGTGCATTTATATATGGACACACATACACAGAGTTGTATGTTCATGTGTTAGGCGCTCTAGCAGCCCAGTGCCTGAGCCCCTCAGGTCCCCTGGTCTGCCAGTTCTTCTGCGGAGGTGGGCTGGAGGTGGGCAGGGTGCATGGGTTAGAAGCATATTTTTCTCAGGTATGTACCCACGCAAGGAGTTGGGGGCACACAGGGTAAGTGACAGGTGACGAAGCTTTCATAAAGTGACAAGCAGCAGCCCAGGTTACAAGTAGCTACTCAGGGCTTGCGGAAGACTCTCCCTCTTGCTTGTGCCTAGGACAAGAGGAGGCTGAGCACCTGCCGTTTGGATGAAGTTTTGTGACCCAGGGAACAAGGACTGGGGGAAGGTGGGGTGGGAAAGGGAGCCTATTTGAGTGTACATTAAATTGGAAGAGAAAGGAAGTCGCAGGAAGAAAAGCAAAGCTAAAAATAAGGCAGTTCCAAATTATTGCTAGACAGAAAATATCACCCCAGCTAGGCGGGAAAACAAAGTGGGACAGAACAGAAAATATCAAGTTCCTGTCTAAAAATAACCAGGAGTCCTAGTGTGGACTCGCCATTGAGAAATACGGAATTTTTGATGGGAGCCTGAGATTACCATCTCACCTGTCAGGGAGGGTTGCTGCAGCGTGGAACGTAAGGTTCACTTCCAACTATGGAGCTGGAGACAGAGAACTGGAGGAACCCCAAGACCCTTCCTACCACCAGCTCAAAGACAGATGGAAAACTCAGCACCCAACGGCTTGCCTGAAGCTGGGACACAGGTGGGGTGGTGTCAACAGGCCAAACTCGGGTTGGGGGTCAGGTGCCTGTCTTGAGCTTACTGCTAGCAGACCCTGAGCAGGCCTCTCCTTGCTGCTTCCTCATCCGCAAAGGGGCTCCAGGTTAGGTGGCCAACTGATCTGAGCTATTCGTTCATTTACTGAATCCCTCTTTTTCATTTTGTTTCTTCATATAAAATGTATTTCCATTCTATACTTCTATGTGGTTCTCATAACCCAGTACTACCAGAGGGGAGGAGAAGTATCCGCGGGATCAGAAGGCCACTTCTTTTTTTTTTTTTTTTTTTAAACATGAAGTTAGGAAACAGAGCATTTATTATTATTTTATGTTTGTTTTTTATTTATTTTTGAGAGAGACAGACAGATAGACCATGAGCAGGGGAGGAGCAGAGAGAGAGGGAGACACAGAATCCAAAGCAGGCCCCAGGCTCTGAGCTGTCAACACAGAGCCCAATGTGGGGCTTGAACCCAAGAACCGCAAAATCATGACCTGAGCGGAATTTGGATGCATAACCAACTAAGCCACCCAGGCACCCCCAGATGGCTACCTCTGAACTGGGTGACCTCAGTGAGTCCTCCAACCTCTTTGGGCCTCCAGCTCACCAGCCAAATGACATCACTAGATCTCAATGAGTAACAAGCCAAGAGCACTGTGCATGTGAATGCTGTCCTCTGCCCCACCCCTCACTCCAGTAGGTTTCGGGTCTTGACTACCTTGGAATAAATGCAAATGTGATGCAAGTGATTAACTTCCTACTTTTCCCAATAACACAGTGCTTCGATTCCAAGCACCAAACACACTGGCAACTCTGGTACTGGTATGCACATTTTGGAACTGGACTTGGGAGATTTCACTTCAAGCTCAGGCCCTGCCTGCCATTTACCAGCTCACATCCTGGAGAGAGTTACTTGCCCCAGCAGAGCCTCGGCAGCCTCTGCTGTGCGGTGGGGAGAATACTAATATCAACTCCATGGAGTTGTTATAAAATAAAACCAGACAAAGGATATAAAAGAGCCTTGTAAACCATAAAACCCTATGCAGATGTTACAGATTAGGGCGGCATACGCATACATGTGCACAGATAGATACACAACCTGATTTCGAGCTGACATCTGGTATAAATGACTCGCTGTTCAATTGGTTTATGTCCACGAGGAGATGTCTCATTTCATTTTTCCTCTGTGGTATCAGTGGTGTACAGTGCCTTTCACTGATGCTGAACAAATAGAATCAACTTCTTCTTCTCACTATTCAATATTTTCAATGCCTGCCCCCAAAGCGAAGGATGCTGCAATGTGTGACAAGGTTCTGGGAAGGCCCGATAGGATTCCAGGGTTCAGAAACATCACATAGTTTTTGTGTGGCATCTAGCATGAACAATTCGGTAAAGCTCTGGGAAAAGGACTGCCTTTATGTCATATGTGAACCCCCTAATAACTGGAACTGAAGCTTTCTTCCTGAGCGTTTCATTAAGTAGATCATCTGCTCGTGTTTGGCACTTTTCCACTAGCTGAGAACCTACAAAAACTGATGTGGTATGACAGCTGAGTCGGTGCTGCCAGACAGGCTTCCTCGCTCGGAAACGGGGTGGGGGAGGCAAGAGCTGGGAAGAAGGAAGAGTGGGGGGAGGGTGGCAGCTGTCACGTTACAGCCGCACCACGCAGACACACACTTCAGATTTCACTCACGTCCCCCTAACGAGGCACAGCCACAGGCCACATGACTGGGGACTCCACACTTGCCCTTCCTGGTGAGACAAAGAGGCTGTGCCTCCCCAGCGATGTCCCACCCACCCAAGGAATCTCTCAACTCCCTTTTAATGCAAGGTTTCCTCTGGTGTTTACACCTGCTGGCCTCTGGGCCTGATGTGTCAGCCACCTGCCCCACTGCCTCCTGGGAGAAGGCTCTGCTGTGCTCAGCCTCACGACTAACTCAGCGGGGCTGGCTGCTGGCTGTGGTCGGTAAAAACGTCCCTCCAAAGGCAGTGGTCACAGAGTGCTCCAAGCCTGAGGCAGGATGGGACCTCAGGGGTCCTGCTGAGGAGCCTTCTGTCACGAAGTCCATTAAAATCTCATCCATCTCCACTTGGAAGAAGGCTCCCTCTGCCTATCTTGTCTTCCTCAGGGACAACATCGAGTACAATTAATAGCAGGAGTAACGTTGTGGGGGACAGGGCAGGGGTAGTAGAGAGAAGAGGGGTGCTCAAAACTAGGAGAACAAGTGTACTAAGAAAACCCATCAGGACCTGCAGGGGGCCTAGTTATACACCAAAGTGGGGCAGGCTAATTTCCTGTCGTTCTTATCTACTCTGGAGAAGGTGGCTGTTGCTAGGACCCTCAATTGCACTCCCTTACATCTACCAGAAGGAATGGCTTAAGATCAGTTACTCCAAGAGCCAAATCATCATCTTAGGCAGTTGTCTTTCAACACCTAATTGGCTCACATCCAACAGTTCCATACAATAGGTCAAATCATTCTGTTTCCTGGGGGTTTAATTTGCAACTAATTCTTCTTACAGAGTTCACCAGGAAGCTCCTGCTGTTTTAAATACATACTGGGGTGCTTTATGAAGATTTTTCTTTGTGGTAGACAATGCAAAATGGCTGTTTTGAAAAGCGTCCAAGCGACCATGGCTGCAGCCATTCTGTGAGCCCACAGCCAACCATGGTCTGCAGATGGCGCCGGAGCAGACATGGGGCGGCCTCCCATCCATAGGCTTGGGTGAGCATCTGGATTTGCAGGAGGATCTGAAGGCCCGCTCTGTCCCAGGCGAGATCTCACCACAACCTTTGAGCCCAGTTGGGACACCCAGGAGAAGCCTGCTCACGAGGCAGAAGCAGCATATTGGGACGATGCCAGTCATTGGATGCAGGGTCCCTAAACCAGATCCTAAGCCTTGGGTTGTGTGCAGAATCTATGATTAATGCACACGGTGTCTTGACTGCATAGACTTATTTTAAGTACTTAAACAGTTCTTAAATAATTCAGCTAACACTTAGGTGAGAGTCTAAAACCCTCATGTCTCCAACACTGGCTAGCTCCCCAAACCCTGAATGCTATACAGGTTCAGAGTCATAAACATCATCACGTCACTCTGTGTCAGGCCCTTGGCCAAGGTCAGAGCCTGTTCCCCACCCCCCTGACCAGCAGTGGCCTTTCTTTTTAGCTCCTCCTTTTGACACCAAAGGCCTTCAGGGCCAGGCTTAGATCTTACCTCCTTTAAGTAATGACCCTAGCCACCCTGGGGAGGCATTTTGCCCCTGTTGCTCCCCATTCTTGCATTGATTATTTGTCCAATTCATACGGCAATTAATCATGCAAAGTCTTAAGATATTTCTTTCAGTGCTGGCTTTAACTGCTATGTGACTCTGTTTCTTCAACTTCACATCCTGGACTAACTTTCCAACCTGACCTCAGTTTTAGAGCAGAGGCTCTAATGGGATCAATCTGTGTGCCCCAGTGGCCCAGTGCTTGTGTGGTACCAGCAAGGTTTCAAGGAGCTCCATGATTTGATTTGGGGAAAAGATAAGCTGATAGATGGGAAGTAGGTGGGGGCAGTCTATAATTCAAAAACTCCTAACAGTCCTTAGGTTAAAGCCCAAACTCCTTCCAGGGACTTAGAGGGCTCCAGGAGCTGGCCGTCGAACAACCTGCCAGGTGCTCATCTCCCCACATACCTTGATGCTGAAGCCACACTGGCTACTGGGTTGTTCTCTTCCCTTCTGGGCATGGCACAGGCTGTCTCGCTCTCCCCCACAAGGTCATCCCTTACCTCCTCGCCACACAGCACCCACCTCTGAGCTTCCTCAGGACCCAGCTCAGCACCTGTGAAACCTGCTGGTGGGTTGCCAGAGCCATCATGTTGATACCCTCCTCCTGGACTGCTGGTCTTTAAAGACTTAGGTGAAAGCTTCAACTCCTGGGAAGCCTTTCCTGCCTCTTTTCTTGGAATCTGTATGATCGTGCCATCTCTGTGGGGACCTTCACCCCATGAAGTGAAGTCTGAGACACCTCGGTGCCTGACCCAGTTCACGGCTACCTCCTGGGGTCTCATTTATGTTGGCATCCTTGGTGCCTGGCACATGTGTGGGTGGGGGTGGGGGGCTGTAAAATGACCACTGAATGGACACAGCTCACCTGGAGTACTGCCAGGATACCTCCAAATCGTCTATCTTTGTGACCAGCCTGAGAAGCCCCAGAGGTGATATCCAGCTCCATCCTCCTCTTGTCTAGTACCTGAAGTCCTGTGCCTTTCACTCCACACAGAGAGAAAGAGGCATCTCTGCTCCTTCACCCCAAGGCTGCTGGTCAGTTAGTCCATGGTGGACGGAAGTTTCTCACTGTGACAGGGGCAAGAGGGAGCATGGCCTCGGAGACCCTGCTGAGGAACAGAGGGCTCTAAAACAAGGGTGGGGACAAAGATGAGCTATGTTTCTTCCTGGCTCATGGTACCACTGAATACAACAAAGCAAAGAGAAACAGGAGGCAGGAAAGCTGTGTGACAAGCACTTTGCATTTTGCTGTGGCAGAGCTTCTTTCCCTTGTAAAGCAACACCCTGCTCACCTGCCTTCTTGTAAAGGGAAAGGTGATGCGGATTTACAGCATTCCTATCACTCTAAGATCTCAGAAGTATAATTCCAAGGCACCAGTGACCAGCTTCAAGGGAGGAGAGAGGACGGAACAAGGGCAGGAGGGAGGAGAAAAGAGGGAGGAGGGAAGCAGGGAGTGGGGAGGAGGGATGGAAGGAAGGAGGGCAGGAGGGAGGAGCAAAAAGAAAGGAGGGAGGGAGAGAGGGGGAAAGAGGAAAGGGAAGCACTAGAGACAGGGCCAGACCAGACTATTACCCTGCTGGCCTGAGCTTCCCGACCACGAATAGCTCCATAAACTGTAAACTTCCCAGAACCACAGGCGCCCTAAAGACTCACAACATTTCTCCCCAGAACAAGACAAACTATCACTGCATTAACTGTTTTCAAATTCAGGAGAGCACGTGCTCCAACAGCCTCAAAATCATTCCTTTTTGTGTGTGTTGGAAGGGGGAGGGGCTCATTTTTCAGGGACAAACAGGAGATCCAACAATCCAACTGATTATTATGTTGGCAGCTATTAAATCAACTTCAAAGGCAAGGCTAAGATGGATGCAGAGGAGAGGCTCATTTCATCCTGTTTCAATGAGCTCTGCCCAAGTGCCAAGCCCTGTGCTGGGCTCTGAGGAGCCGATTGAGTCACTTAGGCTCTGCCCATGCTGCTGGTGGAGACAGGCTGGCTCAGGACTCAGAATAAAGAATGAGAACGAGAGAGAGGGAAGAAAAGTACTCAGCAAGTGATGGGAGTGAGGAGTCTGGGGAAGGCTCCTGGGAGGAGCTGACATTGAGAATTGACCCAGGAGAGCAGGAAGCAGGAGGTACTCCAGGAACCTTGGAGCCTGGGGCACCCCAACGGGGATGCAGAGCAAGGTGAGTCTTGAGCAAGGTCAAGAAAGTCTGCACTTGGATCTGTGGGACCCACTGAAGGTCTCTGAGCAGGAAAACAATGAAGACCATGCCTGGGAAAATCATCTGGTGACAGTGAGAGGAAGCAATGGCACGTGGCCCATTACTTGGTCCTTGAACCTCCCCTATCTGGCTTTGCTCCCTTCTCTGAGAGCTGTCCCCCGCCCCCCGCCATGAGGATGAAAGACACTGTGCTGCACTTAATGGGGTACCCGGGAGCTCAAGGGCTGCTCCTATTTACTAGGATGGTGCACGTGCAAAATGACAGCTCTTTAAAATATGTTTAAAAAATTGTTTAAGTAGGCACAGTGAAATTATATTCCATTTGGAAGCAGGCTTCTGTGAAAAGGTCCCCCAGGGAGTCAAGTGTGACTTTAGCTCAGAAACAGGTTTCTAGGGTGCTGAGTGGAAGCTGCCAATACTAAGTGTCACCTGTGCAAAGGTCTGATCAGAAAGACACCCATAGACTTAGCCAAACCCAATGGTCAGAACATGACAGGCTTTTTGTTTGTGGGAGTTCCCGTCCCTGAGCCTAGTAGGATCTGAGGGCTCCAGTGTGTCTTATTGCTATTACTGACACCACTGGAATAAGTGAGCACTAAAGTCACCTCAGAATCAGGTTGGAGCCTTGACTTTAAAGATGGGGATACTGAGGCCCAAGATGGGCAGTGCCTTACCCACGCTCAAACCAGGAAATCAGTGGATGAGTTGGGATGAGCTGCTGAGATGGTGAGATTCTTACCCCTAACCATACCACACCCTGCACCCAGCCCTGCTCTGTTTGACATTCAAAGATTTACAAGGTTCTAGCTGTAAGATCACAGCTCTGTGAAGCTAACAAGATGATCTTGCAAAGCTGGGCCCTCACTCCCGCACTCCCGGCCCACACTCGCAGGGTGAGGGGTTTCTGCACCTCTCTGCAGCCCCAGGTGCTCAGGATGTACATGCAGAATGTCAAGGTGACACCAGAACAGATGTCCATGCCCTTGTGATGGAGACAGAAAGAGAATGAGCCAAGAAGTCAGGGAGAATGATGCAGCTGGCAGGATGGAGCAGGGCTTCAAGAATTTAAGGAGACCTCAGGCTAAAGTAGGGCCTTTCAAACCATGGGACCATCCATCCCATAATCATGGAGCCCTGTATTAAAGCGCAGGTCCCTAGGCTCCACTGAGGGCCTGTAAGGGGCAGGGCCTAGGGACCTGCATTCTCAACATTACCTACCCACCTCATCCGCACTTCCCTATGTGACTATGTTACAAATGGATGTTGGGAGGTCCTGTACTCATGGGTCTTGAGGGCAGCTTGCCTTTCACCTTGATCTGGGGTGGTGGGCAGGTGACACTCCATAAGTTTTAAGAGACTGGCTGTGGTGAGGAGCCTCTGGGAGAATAGTCGGGGACAGACGGCACAGGCAGGTGTCCCACTGAGCCTCCACATCCCCTGCACTGTGTCCCCTGCCCTGGTGGGCCTGCTCTGAAGCCCAGCAGACCAACTCGTGGCTAACTTGTGCAGTCCACCTGGGGACTCAAGTGCCATTTGCCTTTCAAACTTTACTCACATACTTGGGCCCCAGAGTAAGTCGAGGGTAGGGGGAGCTCAAAAATGAACCACAAAAACCATCCCATGAGCATGGAAGCCTGGCTTACAGGGACTAAAGGGATGTCCCTTACCCTCTCTGAGCCTTCCTCTCCCCACCTACAGAACAGGGATGGTACCACATGCCTGGTCTACCTCCCAGGGGGTGTGAAAATCAAAGCAGCACAGATTGACTCAGTGTGTCAACGTGAACACAGCATTGCTATTACACAGATTTTGCTCTCCTTTTTTTTTTTTAAGGCTTCAGGAAAAGGTTTATTCTTTTCTTCCAGTTTTAGAGATCAAGTCAACTCAGAGGCAAACGGGCACTATTTTTCAGCAGTAGGCAAGAGAGCACTTGCACGGCTTATACCTGGCTCATCCAATTCTCCTGGAAAAGAAACCCGGGGTCCTCGGCAGGCAACTCTGAATGGCCCTTTATGATTCTGAAATCTCAAGTGAGCATGTATGTTTATGTCAGTACTTATAAAGGCAGACGGAACCACCCTTGTCAGGAGAGGAGATAATCGTCAAGCACGTTTCCCTGGCAGAGGCTCTGTCGTGTAATTAAAGATGATAATTATAGCTCCGCGTCTAGTGTCAAACCCGGGGCTCTTTCCAGACACGACTGCGGCTTTCTTGCCCTGTGTGCGAAAAGACACAAGGCTCTTTGTGGACGGGAAGAGCCGGCACAGCTCCATCCTGTAGCAGAGGGTGGCTTGTGGGGGCCTAGCTCTTTGAATGCTTTACCTGAAAGCCTTGTCCAGGAGCATTGGGCTAGACGGTCTCTGAGCTGGGTCCCCTGCAGTCCTCCCCTGCTGGGGACACAGAGGCAACAGATAGTCTCTGACCTGGGAGCAGGATAAAGGACTGGCAGGCTCACAGGGCTCTCTCTCCCAGGGTCCACCAAGGACTCAAGCACTTGGCAGTCCCCCACACATAGGCACCAAAGCCTCTGTAGATAAGAGGTTCCCTTCCATTCCGTGAGCTCTGCAGGGCAGGCAGGAGCTTCTGTGACTGTCTTTAATCTCCCTTGACTCCTCCCTGCAAGATCTGGCTCAGAGACCGAGGTGATACAACCAAACGAGCACTGGACTTGGGAGTCCCAAGACTGGAGCTCACACCCTGACCCCGCTGCCAGGTGACCATGGGCGGGCTGCCCTGCTGCTCTGGTTTGTAGTTTCTCATCTGTCTTAAAATCAAGGAGAACAGGGCTGCCTCCAGGGTTGTTCTGAGGATGAAATGAGATAATGTCTAAGAAAGCACTCGGTAAAAGGAAAA
Organism: Hyaena hyaena; assembly: GCF_003009895.1. Lineage (NCBI taxonomy): Eukaryota > Metazoa > Chordata > Mammalia > Carnivora > Hyaenidae > Hyaena > Hyaena hyaena. The sequence goes on along the minus strand of NW_024080724.1, from coordinate 2,135,148 downwards.
GTAAATATTAACTGTTACGACAATAACTCCACACATAAAACTGATAGCAGAAGTCCTGGAAAAATTAGAGAAAGGCCAGCTAATTTTACAATATTAATTAGAAATATGTGCAGACCAACAGATTTCCTGAAACTAAAATGCTTTCCTTGGACTCTTAAGCCTTCGAGAGGGAAAAGACATTAGTCTCTGCAGACGAGGCCCTGGCGCCAGAGTGAGAGACCCACGGAGATGGGGCGTCCATGGAGGGGAGGCAGGTGGAGGGCCTGCTTCATGCTCCCATGTGATTGGACAGAGGTGACAACTCCCAAGGGTGTGAGCCGCTGCAAAGCCCCAGGGGTGTACAAAGGAGAGAAGATGGGTTGTTTCTAGGTAATGAACTCCCCAGAAGCAAGGGGACACCAGCTGCAGGAGGCCTTAAACGGTTATGAACCACGTGGTAAGGACCAGAGAGAGGCCTGGGTGAGGACTTGCCCTCTCCACTCCTGCCCAGGCAGCCCCCACCACACCCCCAGGCCTTCTGTTTCTTCAGCGATAAAACAAGGGAGCGGCCACATAGTCCCGGCTCCAAACTCTTCACTCTATAAAGGAAGATTTCCGGAGAGTGGAAAGGTTTTACCACCTGAGTGCAAGCTTTCCCAACAGCACCACACACAGTTCAGGCCAAAGTCAGCAACGCTAGTTCGGGGGACCCTAGGACATGGCATTAAGTCCCCGTGGAGGCTGTGAGGCCCGAAAGTGTGATAGAACCACCCACAGGCAATTCCACCTCAGCCTTAGTGCCAAAGACTCCCTACCTCTGCCGATGTTTGGGACTGAGCATGGGGCATAGGGCTGGGGCCCAAAAGGCAGCCCAGAGCATTTCATTAGCACTGGGAGCCTTGGGAATTTACAGCAAATCTTGGTCCAGATGATTGGTTTCAAGCCTAGGAAGTAACCAGGCCGAGTACAAGAATACCAAACAAATCTTTACTCCTAATCTCGGAGTATAAATTATGAAAATAATGGAAACATCACCTAGTTTCCTCTGAGACTCAGTTTGACAAGGCTCCTTTCCATGGCAGCCTGGGCAGAGCTGGGGGTGGAGCAGAGGTGGATGAGCCAACAGCCTCATAAGCACCTGTCCCAGGTGGGAGATTTTCGCAATGATAAGGCCTCCTCAGTAAAACACCGGCCCCCTTGGGTCCTTTTGAGGCCAGTCCATCAGCTCTTCCTTCCAGGTCTACCCTGAGAACATGGGGCTGGGCCGCGCCCTTCACTGCCTCTGTTCCTACCATCCTCACCAGCCCAGTCTCCAGATGAAGTTTTCTTCTAACCCATGACCCCAGACCATGCCCGCTCCTGCAGTCCCCAGGTACAGGCTCCTATGCTCACACCCGACATATCTCAGGGACTGACTACCACTACACATCACATGGCCACCTTCTATGAGAATGACACTCCTAGGCGCAAGGTCCAGGTGGGCTCCACCTCCTGGCATAGCAGGGGCTCAACAGATGCTGAGCAGAGCTACTTTCGCTATTTTTCAACTCAGCTAGGTTGTGAAGTTACTGTCACTGTGGCGCCTGTCCCACTTTAGGCTTCTGCTCTTTGTTACTCGGGAGGGCAGGATCTGGCCCCCATAGACGCAGCTCATCTGACCCTATGGCTGCCTATCCTTGTCTCCACCATGCTCAGACCCATGGAGTTCCCTCAGCCCGGGATCCTCCTCCCTACCCCACTGACCACGTGACCTGCTCCTGCCTGGCTTTTGGAACACAGCTCCCAGGATGCCAGAAATCCTTCCTTGTGACCAGAACAGTTGCTCAGGCCTCTAATCCTACTTTCTCATTGGTGAAATGCTAACAATTCCAGCAACAGCCTTGCCTGGGCCTTGGGGAGGCTGAGGACGGTGCTCTGGAGGCCAGGTTCATGACTGAATGCTAACCAGTCCAGTTCTGGTTGGAACTGCGGGAGCATAGCGGCAAGAAGCAGGGCTGTGAGCCCACTCTGGAAAACAGTATGGAGATTCCTCAAAAAATTAATAGAACTACCTTACAACCCAGCAATTGCACTACTAGGTATTTATCCAAAGGATACAGGTATGCTGTTTCAAAGGGACATTTAGAGCCTAAATGTCCATCGACGGATGAATAGATAAAGAAGATGTGCTATATATATATGATGGAGTATTACTTGGCAATCAAAAAGAATGAAATCTTGCCATTTGCAACTATGTGGATGGACTAGAGGGTATTATGCTAAGTGAAATTAGTCAGAGAAAGACAAATATCATATGACTTTCACTCATATGAGGACTTTAAGATACAAAACAGATGAACATAAGGGAAGGGGAGCAAAAATAATATAAAAACAGGGAGGGGGACAAAAACATAAGAGACTCTTAAATATAGAGAACAAACAGAAGGTTACTGGGGGGATTATGGGAGGGGGGTGGGCTAAATGGGTAAGGGGCATTAAGGAATCTACTCTTGAAATCACTGTTGCCCAATATGCTAACTAACTTGGATATAAATTTAAAATAATAATAATAATAATAATAATAATAATAATAATAAAAAGAAGCACGGCTGTGAGGACAGAAGCATGCAGAAGGGCTTTAAGGAAAGGTGACCCAGAGCTGGCATGCCAGGCAGTTTTTAGAAGGGAAGGGCAGAATGTGAGCAAAGATACTAAGATGGAGCCAAGAGAGGAAGAAATCAACAGGAGAAACTCTCCCCAACCCCCACTATGTGCCAAGACCGTTGGTTGGAAAGGTTACGTGGGGTCAGATCAGAGGTTGTCCCAGCTTTGGCAGGCAAGATGCTAGTCTGAAGAAAGGTGTGGTGACAGCTGAAGATGAGTAGGGTTCAGACAGCTGAAGATGGAGGGGAAGGTGGTGACACCGGGGGCCACAGGAGGGCAACGAGGATCGCAACCAAGACTTGAAAGGACCCCCAATCTGGTAAGGGGATGCTAGATAAGGTGGCTTCGCGGAAGGCTCAGTGGTTGGGGCTCAGGGACATGTGGGTATGTGCCAGTCCGCTCATGGGAACCTGAGGCCCAGTGACAGGTGAGAACCTACAGAGGCACAGGTGAGCCCAGGACCCGAGGGAGGAGCATGTGGACCTGCTGGCACGGGCTGGGAGGTGAGCTGGGTAGGGAGGCAATGACACCCAGTTCAAGTCCTGGAGAGCCTTTAATCTTCAGGGAAGAGTTTACGATCATTTACACAACACTCCACCAGAACCAGCAAGTTCTGACCTGGGGACATTCTTTGCTGGAAAGGTCCGGGCCAATATCTCAAACACTGGGCGCCGACAGTCTGGGGGCAAGAGTTCTAAGCCCTGTAGTCCTTGCCCTCCAGGGGACCCCCGTCCGGCAGATGAATTATGATGCAGCACACAGAGTGCTGTATCAGTGTAACTGTGTGGATAGCGATTGTGGTAGCTACAACAGGGAGGACCCACAATGAAGCTCGGGCCCCGGGAGATGACCTTCTCCCAGTGCAGCATCCTTTTTTAGGTTGCCAGGTGTAATTACAAGCCTGAGCTCTGGAAGGGACAGAGTGGCATTTTCCTTATTTATGCTCATGCTGCCTGTTAGGGGAAAGGACCTGAGGCAGTGTACCACATTAAAACACCTGGACCAAGCCAGGTGAGAGAGAGCTGAAAGGCAGGAGGAGGGGAAGAGGGAGGAGGTGGCGGGGGTGGGGGGATGAACCTCAGACACCTGCCAAATTACCCCAGAGGTGGAAGGACTGTATAAAACTCCCCCAGCAAATGTTGTTGCTTAGCATCCCTCCCTCATCATCCAGGCAGAAGCCCTGCAGGGAGAGGGGGGCCCAGAATGGGGCACGGTTCCATCAGCCTCCATGACTCAGCTTTCTGACCTGCAAAATGGAAATAATCATACTGCTCCCTCCTAGAGCCTTAGGGAGATTCCTGGCATAATCTACAAAAGCGCCCTTAAATACAGCCCTCTGTTATCCCTATAAGCTTCCAGAAAGCCAGGCAGAGCCTGAGTTAGAGGAGGGTACTAATTAATTAGTCAAATAATAGAGTGTGGGGCAAATCACTGAATTTCCTTCTTCAGACTTCTGAAGGGGCAGGAACGGTGGCCTGTGATCTCCTTGGACAGCCCTTGCAAACCAGCTCCTCTCCCCAGGATACTGGGAGCACTCCAGGGCCCCCCTCTGACCTGACTCCAGGAGCCTCTTGAATATTTGAATGCAAAAGTGCCCACATCTGAACCACGAACCACGAACCACGGACTTCTCCCCGGGAACTGTCCTTCCCCCTCTGGGGTAACTGACACTCTCATCACTCACCAGGATCCTCCCTCTCTCTCATCCACTGCACCTCAATGGCTGGCAAACTCTTTCACTCCACCCCTTGGCCTAGATGACTATTGTAGCCACACAGCCTCAGAACCAGTCCCCCTGCCTCTTGCTTCTCTCGGCTCTAACCCATCCTCCACACCCAAGCAGGCATGACTTCCTGAACAACTTCCTAACACTTTCACACCTTTGCTCAGGAATAGGCGGTGCTTGCCTACAGCCTCCGGAGTCTGGCCCCAGCACAGGGTGCTGTAGGGTGGCTGAAGAAGCCAGGAGCTAGGCTGCTGATCCACACGAGTCCCCCTGAATCTAGTTCTGGATAGGCATTATCAACAGTTTCTGTGCCTTCAGATCCTTTAATGTCTCTCCGGGATCCTGAAAGACAAAGGGCAGAGGTGGGGAGGTGAGCGCCTCTATTTCCAGTTCCTGTTCCTTTATTTCTACCTTTGGGAGAGTGCTGGCTTCTTTCAGAGCTGCCAGGAAAGAAAAAGCGTTCGGGGCTGATTTCCTGGGGGTCTGGGCCCTCACTGCCAAGTGCCCAGCAGGATACTGCAGTTAGCATTGTGGGCCCTCACACCTGCAAGGCTGGGTGCCACAGCACAGGATGACGTTCACTGCTCTAGAAAATTCCATGGCAACCCCCAGAGTCTTGGCCTGCACCAAAGTTAGGAAGAGAGAGGAATACAGCTGCCAGCCATTGGGCCAAGGCTATGCCCCTCATCCCTCAAAGACAGCATGGAGACCATCCTGCCTCCTGAGGGTGGCCAGGGCCCTGGAGACCAGTCTACTCTGCACTTGACTTTAAGCAAGCCTCTAACTTCTAGGCCTCAGTAACCTAGAGCTGCTGTGATCAGAGGAGGCAGCAGTGTCTTGGATACAGACCTTCCTGTCCCAGCACTCCCAGAAATGAGTTTATAGGAATTACAGTTCAAGAACACTTCCCCCTTGATGCTGAAGTGTAAGCTTCATGAGAACAGGGACTTTGTTCTGTTCACTGCACAGCCCCCAGAACACAGAGCATGTACACAGCAGCACACAGCAAATACTCACAAGCAGCCATTCAGTGACTGATTGCATCACACTTTGGTCCCTAAGGTCCCGTGACTTTAGGCAAGCGGTTCTCGGCAAATTGGGAAAGGTTGTTTATAGCAAGTAACTGTTTACTGTTTGCTTCCTTTTCTTTCATTTATTCTCCATATAGACTTTTATTCTTACACTCAGTCACTCTATTGGTGAATGTTCACTGGGCCCAGAAGACAAATGAAGATGGGTGAGAGTCAGTCCCTTCTTTCAAGGAGCTCTCAGCCCGGGAGGGAGGTGGGGAGAAGAGGCACAACCAGGCATCCCTGTGCAGTCCCCCAGCATGGACACAGAACTGGTCTCTAAGACAGAGCAAGGCACAAGGGTTGCCTGCCTGACTTCCACCCAAAGGCCAAACCAGCTTCTTCCCCAACTCCCCACCCATTTAGCAACTGGTTAAACTCAGACTTTGCAGATCTGGCAATCTTCAGAGGAGGATGGGAGGTCTCTGGGATCCTGAGGGGGTGCCCAGCATGTCTTCACAGCAGTCCTGGGTCCCTGGAATTAATTAACATGCTCATCCATTCAACAACTATTTACTGAGCACCAACCTTGTGCCAGGTACTGCTTTAGTCCTGAGGTTCCAGCAGAGAACAAAGTTCTGCCCTCGTTAAGCCCATATCTTAGTGGTAGACAGACTATAAACACAAGATGAGGGATAAGTGAAATATGTAGTATGCTAAATGGTAACTAGCATAAAGGAACACAATAAAACAGAGAAAGGGGGTGGGAAATGTTGAGGGTGGGTCGAAATTTAAGATAGGTGGCCAGGGAAGGCCTTGCAGCAAAGGTCATTTTGAGTCAAGACCTTAAGTGTGGCCATGCTCAATGCCACCCTTTCTGTACGGTCTATACTGGTCTTCAGGAGACAGTACTACCCCTTCCTTTGTCTCTTACCAGTGATGTTCTTCTCTGCCTGTTTTATACAACAGATATCAATCCTTGTCAACCTCCCCCCGTGACAGGGGGCACCAGGGACAAATGTCGGGCACATACCAGGTGTGCTACCAATGAATGTCAGTTTTCTGAGGCCTGTCCCAGTCCTGTTGCAACTTTCCTGAAAAGATGGACAAGTTCTGGGTAGGGGGTTAGGGAGTGAGGGGATTGGGAGGTAGGGGAGGAGTGCCAAAAGGGAGAGAGGTGCTGGGTAGGAAAGTGGCTGCCGGAGTGGGCCCAGTGATCACCATGGAAACCCAGGCTTCCCTGCTCTCAGCTCTCAGCTCTGCTCAGCATTCTCCTCCCCAGCTCCCTGCTCGAGCTCTGCAGGTGAGCACCACTGGGCTGGGTGTATGAGCCCGGCTGTTTCTCAACAACAGGAAAGTCATTGAGTGACTAATACAAAATCTATTTACACTTGATTATCTCCTTCCTGTCCGGTAGGTAAGTCATTCTGGTAAATGATAGACCAGCCAGGGAACTCTGCACCATCCATGACAAGCCAGGCAAGAGGGTGGAAGGGCAGGTTTTAAGACATTTCAAAATAGGGCCCAGGAGCCCTAGGTTAGAAGTCAGGAGACCCACTCTGCAGTCTGCTGCTGTGTGACCTTGGCCAGCTTGTGCACCTCTCTGGGCCTCAAGCAGAAAAAGGATTCTGGGTGGAAAGGACTGATCTTCAAGGAAAGTTCTATCCTGACATGTCCCCAGCTCAGGGATGGCTGTGACTACCAGGGCAGGATGAAGACTGGAGCAGCATGGGGAGAGGGCAGCGGGGTGGGGTGTGAAGCACAGGGCCTGCAGGGGGCAAGGTGGGTGAGAGGGGAGTGAAAATGAGGGGCCAAGGGAACGGTTTGGTGAGCAGAGCTGCGCAGCTGCGCAGGTGAGGTGAGGAAGACACAGGACGCGGACATTCTGGGAGCAGAGTCCACAGGAACTGCAGAGCTGGTGTAGAGCTGGGAAGGGCCTGGACTCAGGGGCCCAGACAGAAAGGCCCTGTGCTTTCTCAGCCACTGGGAGGACAGGGACGGAGAACAGCACTGCCTGGAACCAGGGGGCAGAGATGGTGTCAAACACGAGGAAGGTGGAAATCTCAGGTCGGGTGGCCAGAAATGGCCTCATGGACACATAGGCAAGAGTCTGAGAAGCGTGTGCTGGTCTTTCAGGGTGCAGACCTGTAGCTCTCAGCTGTCTGTCCCAAGAGCAGAGAGGGCAAGTGTGCACGCTCCTGGGAGTGTGTCAGGGCCAGCTCTTCCTCAGATCTGGCAAGATCTGGGCTGGTGCCATGTGGAAGTAATGGGGGTTGGGTGAGAGGACGTACAGTCCTGACCAAGATGGAGAAGCCCAGCTCAACCACAGGAGCAGGGAACCTAAGAATTTATAAAGGCCCTCACGACACTCAGGGAAGAAGGCAAAATCTGATTTTCCAGATGAAGGAATGGAGGCCCAGAGAGGGAAAGCAACTTGTCTCAGGTCACACAGCAGACCAGGGCAGTCAGATGCACATTGTCTGCCTCCTTCCTCCTGAAACAGGCCACTTGAACTTGGTACATACCACCATTCTCAGAAAGTGTGCTACCACTAGAAGACACTGTACCAGAGGCTGAGAAGATACAAAAGGATGTCCCTTCCCCCAACCCCCCTTGCCTTTAAAATTTGTGACCAGCTTTACCTGAAGGTACCTACTAGCACATAGGAGAAAAATGGGCAGAAGGCAAGTTGTGAGCAAGGAAAACAGCTGTGTCAGGACAGCCAGGTTCTTTTTTTTTTTTTTTTTTAATGTTTTATTTATTTCTGAGAGAGAGAGACAGTGTGAGCAGGGGAGGGTCAGAGAGAGAGGGAGATACAGAATCTGAAGCAGGCTCCAGGCTCTGAGCTAGCTGTCAGCACAGAGCTCAACACAGGGCTCGAACCCACGAACTGTGTGACCATGACCTGAGCCGAAGTTGGACGCTTAGCTGACTGAGCCACCCAGGCACCTCAGGACAGCAGGGTTCTGTGTGAAATGGTTTTCTTTTAAATTCCTCTTATTATGCTATAAAGTTGATTTAATAATAAAAACATGCTAAAGACTTTTTAATGTGTAATTGCTTATAATAATAAAAATTATGGGAAAATGCTTTCAAGTAATGTTTATGTGATTCATCCTGTGAAATGATACTTTGAACAATTTTATAAAGGATGTTGGGGTGGGGGAATCAGACCTAAAAAAGGGGCCTAAGTAACAGTACAATTCCCAGTTATTTCTGTAGATGCTTTGGGAGTATAGGGCAGAAATGAGAGCTTTAGCTGCAGCTAAGAGCTCTACTTTTGCTGCTTACCCAACCTTTCTGAGACTCAGTAGATTTGTCTGTAAAATGGGGATACCAGAATACAGGCTCCTTGTGAGCTAATCATGGTTAGGAGGGCACCTGGGTGGCTCAGTCAGTTAAGCATCTGACTTCAGCTCTGGTCATGATCTCATGGTTTGTGAGTTCAAGCCCCACATTGGGCTCTCTGCTGTCAGCATAGAGGCCATTTTGGATCCTCTGTACCTCCTCTCTCTGCCCTCTCTGGAGCACTCTGCCTCTCTCTCTCTCAAAAATAAATATTAAAAATAAATAAATAAATTAGTTAATCATAGTTAAGTCCTTGGAGAAGTGGCTGGCACACAGAGAAGCCTTTCCTTAAAAATAAATGGCCACCATCTATCCCAATCACCAACACTACCTTGGGTATCTCTGAGAACTTTTGGGCTGAAGGCCTAGGGAGAAAGGGTCCCAGTTGAGAATATTCCGATCCTTTAGATCAACTAGAGTTTCACAATCCACTCAGTCTTTATACTAAGCTCCTGCTCCATGTGCTTTTTCCTATCATTATCCTATCGAAAGCCTCATTTCCTGCCACTCCTCTCCAGCAGAAAGATCCCACGCCTCCATGCCTTGGCTCAAGCCCTTCCCTCTGCCTGGGCTGCCAGACCCAGCTCTTATCACTACCTCCTTCCACCTCTACCCTCCCACCTCACTTGGATTGCCCAAACCGGAAGCCTTCACCCCTCCTCTGAGCTCCTGGGATTGAGCCACTCATCCCCATGCACCTACCACTGACCACTCGAGTCCATGCCTGTCTCCTTTCTTCATAGATATTCCTGAAGGCAGTGACAGTATCTGCCTAGTTTTCATGATCAAGTCTCCACCACAACAGGGCAGGGCAAGGGCACCAGGCCTGGCTGAACAAATGCATTGCAGAGCCTGAGAACCACCTGCTCCACTGTCCTGGTTTGGCCACCCACCTCCAGGTGGGCAGGGGCCCCAGAGGGAGTGGCCAGACAACTCAACAGTACATAATATCAAGTGAAGGCCCAAATAGGCCCTTTGCTCCCCAATGACAATACTCTCATACACATGTGCAAAGCATGGTCTTCTACCTGAGACTCACATCAGTGTTGTGTGTCCTATTTTACAGTGAAGGCACCGTGGCCCTCAAGAGGCTAAGCATCTTGACTCAGGCACCTGAGTCAGCCTGACTGGGAGCTCAGCACCCTTCTCACCAAATCGGCAGGCTCTACGTGCCTGGGGCCCTCAAGCCTGGGATTAAGACACAAGGAAGAGGGTAAGACTGGGCTGTTGGGTAGGGCTTTGGACAGAGGGGTTGGCCTGGGGACACCAGAGACATTGTTGGTGCAGGAAGGAACCTGAGGCCCAGATGGTATGGAGAAGGCCAAGACCAGAATCTGACCGTGAGAGAGGGGCCATGCAAGATGAAAAGGGGCATTGGGACTGAACAGTGAGCGCACACCAGGCTGGCACTGATAAAGGAAGCTGCCAGATCCTTTCCTATTCAGGGCTGGTCTCCGGGACTCCCTTCTTGGGCCTGGTCTTAGGTGTCTACTGGTGACGCAATGCAGTGAATCATGACACCTCCGAACTCACAGCTGACACAGACTCCAGGGGTGGCTTGAGCCAACCGCCCATCTGCAACTTGACTATCTTTATGGCATCTCTCAATGTGGGATGTCTTACCTCTGCCCAGATACCTCTAGGGATGGGCAACACATTGCCTCACAGGACAGCTTCATATTTAATCAGTGGGTTCAAAAACATCTCAAAAGGATTATGACTTTTTTGAGCCCCAGTTTTTCTACCTATTAAAAGGAAAGCTTGAACTGGGTCACTAGCTTCCCCACTGGATTCCACAGAGCCTTTGGGTTTTCAGGAGCTACCCTGAAGCTGCTTTTGGGATGAGAGAAGTAAAGGGGGGGACAGAGAGCAAGGCCCAGGCAATTCATGGGCATTTGGGTTGTGAAGTTCTGTGGAGAGCTTCACCTCCATCTTGAACCAGAACCTAATTCCTATGGGTGACACAAAGGTGAATCTATGGAGAGGGAAACTAAGGCAGACAGAGGGAATAGGTGAAAGGAGCCCCTGAGGAAACAGGTACACTTTTCCTCATCCTTCTTTGCAGCCACAGCCTGTGGGGCTGAGCTGAGTTCTCTGTTCACAAAAGCACACCTCCCCAAAGCCTCCTTCTGTCCACCTGATGCATGGAGTCAAGGAGGCAAGAACAAAACTTCATCAGTTAATCACAGGTCATGTCAGCCACCCCTGGGAAACGGGGGGGGGAGTGGGTTCTGAAAATCAAGCTGCAGCACCCCAGGGCCACACAGGCCCTGGACAGAATGTCCTGCACAGTAGCTGAAATAGGGCCTCAATAGTCAGCCCCACAATTCACTATCCAGCTACTTACTTAACCTCTCTGTGCCTCAGTTTTTGCATTAGTAAAAACGGGCAGCTACACTTTAAAGGGTGATGGTGAGGAGCACGTGCGTGGCTCAGTAGGTTAAGCATCTGACTTCGGCTCAGGCCATGATCTCATGGTTTGTGGGTTCAAGCCCCATGTTGAGCTCTGAGCTGACAGCTTGGAGTCTGGAGCCCGCTTTAGATTCTGTCTGTCTGTCTCTCTCCCTCCCCCACTTGTCTGTGCTCTCTCTCTCAAAAATAAGCAAACATGAAACATTTTTTAAAAATAAATAAAGGTTGATGGTGAGTACCCAACAAGAATTCACATCAAGTGCTCTAAAGAAGTACGAGAGCCTAGCAGCTACCTCCGCAAATAGGTAAAAACAGAGGCACAAAATGTGTTGCTGAAGCTCAAATGGCCACTTTGCAACCAAAAGTAGCTAGAAGTATGACCAACTGCCTGCTCTAAGGCTCGAAGGCTTTGCAGGGGAACCTGAGGCCCAAGGTCATTCAGGTGGCAAGCGGCCATCTCAGATCTGCTTGATTCCACGTGGGTTCCTTCTGTAGTACAGAGAGGTATGCTGTCTCAGGCAGAGAGGGCACGCTCTTCCCAGCAGCGTTAGTCTTATCTCCCAAAGGCACTCGTCCTATTCCTAGAAGTTGCATGCACACATAAATGTTACAGCATGCCATCCCATGATCCACTGCCCCCTTCTCCCCTGAGGAGCTGCTTCCTAGAATGTTTACACGGCGCTGGCTCTCCCCAGCCCCCTATCCCTTCCATCAGTCAGAGCGATGACGTTACACACAAAGAATTCTGAGTCAAAGGGAGCTGCAGCGAGGTCGTTACAGCCAGAAAATGTCCTGTTTAACCACCTATTTCCTTAGAAACCGAAAATGTGGGTAAATTTGGGCATAGCCTGTAAGCCAGGAAGAAAGCCCAGAGCAGCAAATACTAGCATGCCTCTTTGGAGACAGAATGCATGAGATCTTAACAGATCTCTAATTAAATCAAACTGCCCTGCCTTGGACTTGGCCGCCCTGGGTGTGTCTCATTAAAAAGCTAAAGTCCCACAGGACACTTCTATCCAGCTAAGCAGCTACTTGACACCGAGGTCCACGGATGTGCCCAGGAGGAACCGGCTCCATGCCAAAGACAGCAGTGTCCACAATGTCTGGATTCCCAGATGTCCCCTTCCACCCCGGTCCCATGCTCTGCAGATGTAGGTCTGAGCCCCTCACTTGTACTTTTGTGAACCCAGGGAAGCCATTTGTCCTCTTTCCCTCACTTGTAAAGTGAGACACCACTTCCTCTGCAGGGACATAGTGAGGCTTAAAAGTATGTATGTCAAAGGGCCCAGTGCAGAGCTTGGAGTCTGGTGGGGGCTCGAGCCTCAGATGGCTCCTGCCATTTCCTTGTGTCCCGGATACCCCAGCGTCAAGCACAAACATACACTTCCTCCAGGACTCCACCCCACAGGCTGCCCTGCCAAGCACAGGCCACACTTCTGCCACCAACTTACTATGTATCTTCAGGCAAGTATCTCTCCCTCTGTAGCCTCAGTTTTGCCATCTATAAAATGAGGCTGTTGGGTTCCAGTGACCTTGAAGATCCTTTGCTGCCTGACCTCCGAATGTGGCAGTGTCCCAAAGGCTCTCCTGTAACCACCAGTCCTTTAACCCCAGGCCAACATGCCCCCAGTTGTCCCACAGAGCTGACAGTTTACCAAGCCCGGTGGAGGTGATGGCTTGTGGCAGTGAGTGGGAGTGGATATCACTACAGTCCTGGGGTGAGGAAGACTCCACCAGCAGACCTGCTTCCCTGAGTCGTTGGAGAGCAGGCTACCCCTTCATCAGGTGTCAGTCGCAGCTCTCTGCCTCCTGCAGCCACTCTGCCAGGAGAGAGCAAGAGAGAGCAGGAGAGAGCAGGGGGCCCTAGAGAAGTCTGGCCTAGTCACTCCCTGCCTCAGCTTTTTGCAAAGTGGCCACACATTCTGGAGGCCACACTGGCAGCCAGAGAATCAGTACCCAGGAACGGGAGAGCACGAGGCAGAGTCTTAGAGGCAGGGTCTGGATTTATACCCATATCTTTCAGCAATTGTCATATGCCATCTCCTCAGCCCTATGAGCGACACTTGGCATGGACACTGCATACCCTAAGTGCTCATTGTTGCTTCCTTTCCCTTCCTTCTTCCAGTTCAAGAGGAATCAAAAGAACGTGTGCAAAGGCATGAACACCAAGAAAACAATAAGAGGGCCACTTGAGAAAGTGGCATCTATATCCCAAGTCCCAAGACACACAGGGCACCAATTCACTAGGTCTCAAAAGTCAGAGTGGTTCCCAACCTGCTCCTGGCCAACCCCCTGCACTCTGGTCCCACGTGTTGCCCTGTTCGCGTTCCTGCCTTGTGTGGGGTCAGAGGGGCCAACCCACATGACTGTTCTTTTGTCTCTGGACCATCCTGCTGAGCCAGGAGGACCCACATGGGTAGTTTCTCCTCGCTGCCTGCTCATGCCAAGGGTCTGTCTGAGATGGCAGATACCTCATAACCATTCAACCCTTAAAGATGCCCTAAGCAGGATAACTACACACATGAACACTTTCTTCTGGGCCCCACACAACTACTTGGACAAAGTTTTGTCATCTGGGGCCAATAGGAAAACAGCCACAGGGGGGAAAGTCTTTGTATTTTCTATAAACCTGCCATGCAGACCAGGGGACTTGTTGCTGCTTCCAGCCAAAGACTTCCTGGTATGAGGCTAGGGATAACTTTGTCCCCAACGATCTAACCCCCTTCTTCTACTAAGTATTGAAAGTAAGGTGACCCAGCTTGCTTCTTTGATTGCCCTGGCTGCTAGGAAGCTCCAGGCTACGTTTTCTATCTCAAGTGCTGTAGTTTTGTTCAGCAGAAATTCCCGATGTATTTTTTAGTTCTTACCTTGGGTAAGTGTACTTGGTGCCCTATATTGGGACTTTCACGGTGCCTTGCCAGGTTCTTCCAGATGTAGGTGAGACATGAGCTGGCAAACTGTAGTAAAGATTCAACATAGCACTATTCTCTAGCCACCATGGTGGAAGCATGAACCTTCTCCTATGGAGGGCTGGCTGGGCACCGCCCAGGAGCTGCCCCCCTGCCTCCCTGCTGAGTCCCCATGCCAGCAGCTCTGCTTACCTGTCATGATCCTCTGGGCCTCATAGGGCTCCATGTAGCCAGCACTCTCTCCCTTTCCTGCTTTGTTCTTGAGATCATTCTTGGCATCGAAGGGATCAGAATAGTCATCAGCGATGGCCACCTGCAGGGAGTAAGATGGCAGGAACATGAGTCCACCTCTGGCTTTCTGCTTCACTTCTGTTCACAACCAGGCTTTGCTCTAACACACATAAACGGAGCCTGCATCATACCAGCAAGGAAGGGGGGAGGTGGAGACAGGAACGAGCTGGTGTCTGCCCTTGGGGAGCTCCAATTTTGGTACCCCTAACAAAGAGACCCACACTGGCAGTACTCCTTACAAGGGAGGGGCCTCTGAGCAGGCAGCCTCACTACTCCGGGCACAGCTGTGAGAACAGAAGGGCATCTGCGTAGAGAAGCACAAAGGCAAGGTCCTGGAGGGCGTCTTTGGGGAATGTGAGTTGCTCAATTTAATGGAATGGAAGCGGAGGAAAGTTGGAAATGAGATAGCAGAAAGCCTAGAGATGCTGACATGCTCCTGGTGCTGGCTGAGGCCTAGAAGAGCCTGTCTAGAGATAATTACGTTCAGCGTTCCATTTTCCCCAAATCTGGAACACAAGCATGCCTTGGGTAATCAGACAACAATTTGGTGAGATCAACGCACTGCAAACATGACCGTGGCCCCAGGCGGACCCAAAGAAAATACAAAAGCAGCTCAAGGACCCAGAGACTGCCATGGTCAGAAAGGGGCTTGGAAGCAATAAACTGGGAGACTCTTCTATAACAGACGGGGAAACTGAGGTCCAGTAAGGGAAGGGGCTTGACTAAGACCCTTGACCTCATCCTCTGCCTCCCAGGTCTGTTCTCTTGGCTCCTCACTTGTCAGCATTTCAGAAAACATAAATGTTCCATCACAGACAGACAGACAAAATCACCTTGGGGTAGGCAGTGGGGGCAGGGAAGAGAGTCCTAGGAGCACATGAGAATCTGGGATTTGAACACTTCAGAGACAAAGTTCCATATTTTCCCCAGAGGAGGGTAAAAATTCTTGGGCTAAAAGTAAGCATAGCCGTTTTCCCTCCTATTTCTTACTTTCTAAGCTTCATGGAGGGGCACACTTACTAGCGAGGAAACCCACTCCCTGTCACAGCACTCTAGCCCCACTGCAAACTCGCTGTGACCTCCGTGGAGTTCTTTGCCCCTTTGGTCACATCTGGCAAAGGGTGAGTCCTCAGCCTCCCAGCCAGGGCCACCCAGCTGCCTCTGGGGAGGGGATAAGTTAGCATTTCTCTCAACCCTTGGGGTTACATGAATTGTTATTTAAATTGTGGGTTTAATTAGAAACCACAGGAGCCTCTTCTCTCTCCCGGCTCCTGGAATGTAAGGCATTTGAGGGGCCTATAAACCCAGGGGAAGGGAAAATCCCCCTTTGTCTGCCTGGTAAATGGCAGCTTGTGGCAGCAGCCCTGGCAGAGTGAGCAAGTGACCTTTGGCTGCCAGGAATGTGATGCCCGCAGAGGGACAGCAGGCAACAGCACTGTCACTGGCGTGAGGCCGGGGGCTGAAGGGAGGCATGGCACACAGCAGTCACGGCTCCCTGAACAAGAGCAAGCTTATCAGTGAATGACCCAGGGCTGGAGCGCCTGACATCTGAGTATATGTGACCCCACTGCCACTGCTCTGCCACCACTTCGTTGTGGCTGTGGGGCAGGCTTAGAGTCCCAGCGGGGACACTTCCAGATGCTGACATTGTAATCGTGGCCTTCCTTTCTTGAGACTCCCTGGGCTCAAATGACACCAGGCAGGGGAAAGATGGGGGTGGGGAGAACACTGGGTCTGGCAATGTCTTTCATTTGATATTTCTACTCTACCATTTGCAGAATACATTAGGGAGAAAATTATACACGTGAACCACTGTCAAATAGAACAGCTCAGAGGCTGATCTGGTGGAGGGTATTTGTGTCTCAGAGTTCAAGGGACCAGAAGTCCAAATGCAGAAAACCATGAGCCTGCTGTGGATGACATCTATTCCACACGGCCTTGCTGTCTCTTTTAAACATGAACATCCTCCGTCTAGTCCAGAAAGGAAGCAAATATTTCCCTAAGAAAACCAAATCATTTTGGAGGTATTAGCTGAGGAAGGGGAAGACAGGGGAGGGGGTGGGCTGCAAGTCTCAGTAATCTAGAAATCAACATTCCAGCTCCTCTCGGAAGTGCCCTGTAATTTGCAAACGGGGAAGGCTTGCAGGATATAAACCAAATCTTTGTTCGCCCAGGGACAGGAGCTCTGGGAGGCCTTCAGTTCAGCAGACACTATCTGTATTTTCTAATTAAAATGAGATCTGAGCTCAGGTTGTCAAGGGGGCCCCCAGCTGCCTGCCCTGCTTACTTCCGTTTCAATAAGAATTTACAAATCCTAAAACCAGGAAAAGCCCCTGGTCTCTGCTGACATATGGTTCCAGTTATACCTGCTGACAGTTGAAAATCCTTCCATTAGAAAAAAAAAGTTTAGAATTCTGTTAGTTTAAGAAGCAAATCGGAAGGTTCCTAAAATGTATATTTAATCAATTTGCTTTCCAACTTCAAAGTGAGGATGGTGGAGGGGAGGGAATTTGAGGTTTGAGCAACCTGTAACTTGGCAAACACTTAACTGAGCTGTCTGACCTTTTGCAAAATCATGTCCTGGTTTTTGGAGTAAAAGTTTAACCAGGTGCTGGGAGAGCTGAGCAGGCAGTTACCCAGAGGGCCTGAGCGACTTGCCACAGGCCCTGGGCACCGTAACTGCTGTCTGAGCTGCCCACCACCATGTACTGCAAGTCGGGGGGGGGGGGGGGGGGGGGGGGGAGGGGGCTTGGGTGAAGGCTGCTGATTTTCTTTTAAAAAAAAGGGAAGGAGTTGCCCCAGATGTGGGCTTGGATTCCTACTGGGGCTGATGCTACTTTGCTTTAAAATGTCCTTGAATCTAATAGAACAATTCAACTCAAAGGGAGCCAGTCGGGACTTCTCTGCAGGTCAGGCCACCTGGGCACGTGAGAAGTTTTCCTTGATTTTGATCTTGGATTGGCAAAGGCCTGACTGGCATCGGACCCCTTCATGTGGCCTGCTCACGGTCCCACAGGCACAGAGCTGAGAGGGGGCCAACCTACTGGTCTCACACTGAGTAGCAGCAGAAAGGCTTGGCTGTTGGAGCCTGTCCAACCAGCAGGCCACATTCGCTTTCTTGGCCTCCCGGGATGGGTGTACTGGTCCATCTCCGAAAAAGGAAGAGGGTTATGGCTAAACCCTAGGCAAGGCTTTTCTTGCTTTCAAACAAAACTAGAGACCTCAGGTCAGCCCAGTGCCCCAAAGGACTTTCACAGGCTCATAAAGCAGCAGGGTCAAGGGGGTCCCTGAGAGACCTGCTTTAAACTCTCATTTTGTAATAGCCCACTGCAACCCAGAGCGTTTCAGAATCCCACCATGCTTGCTGCCTTTCTGACAAGGCTCTGTGAGCTGGTTGCAGACTGGCAGTTGGCTCCACATGCCTCTTTTCTGGTTTGCACACACTGCTATGTGAAACTGGTCCCTCCCTTCCAGTAGTCTGAGGCCTGGGTGTTTTTATCTTGGGAATTTTGCTTTGTGATAGGAAGTAGTCTTCCTGTTCACACCCAAAGGGAAACACTAGAGGAAGATGGGTGTTGCCACTTGACCACACATGGCCATATGCTTTGCTTAGACAGCCACACCTGTGGGGAGAGCTGGGTCCTCTCCCCAGGCTCTCAATGGATAGGTAAATTGGCAGAGCCTCTTTGAAGGGACAGCTATTGACAAAGCCCATGAAAATCCAAAACTGCACATGGATTGACCCAGCAATTTCACTTCTCGGCATTTATTCCCAAATGTGCACAAGGAGCTGGGCAAGAACACTCACAGGAGCACATAATAATGAGAAACTCTAAGCACTTGCAATAGCCATCAATAGGGGAATTGCTAAATAAACTGTGCTAGTTCCATACTATGAAATATTATGCAACAGGTTTTTTTTAAAAAAAGTAGTTGTTCGGGGCGCCTGGGAGGCTCAGTCGGTTAAGCGTCCAACTTCGGCTCAGGCCATGATCTCACGGTTCATGGGTTCGAGCCCCGCATCCGGCTCTGTGCTGACAGCTAGCTCAGAGCCTGGAGCCTGTTTCAGATTCTGTGTCACCCTCTCTCTCTGACCCTCCCCTCCTCATGCTGTCTCTCTCTCTCAGAAATAAAACATTGAAAAAATTTTTAAATAAAAAAATTTAAAAAGTAGTTGTTCTATATGCACTAACATAGTTCTCTATGATATAGCTTTGAATGGAAAGAAAGCAGGTTGTAGAATGATAAATATAACATGATACCTGCTTATGAAAAATGAAACAGAAAGCTCTGTTGATGTAAAGAAAAGATCCAGAGAGATATAAACTTTTTTTTTTAAAGATTTTATTTATTTATTTTTTAAGTAATCTGTATACCCAACCTGGGGCTTGAACTCACAACTCTGAGATCAAGAGTCATGTGCTCTACGGAATGAGCCAGCTGGGCATCCCCAGGGAGATATAAACTTTAAACAGATACCTCCTCTAGGGACAGGGAAGGCCTGAGATTGAGTGGTTAGAGGAAATCAAAGGAGATTTGTCTGTAACGTTAAAGTATTTTTCAAATAAGGAAAACTTATTAATGTGTTATATGCAAAATTCAACTTAAAAAAAAAAGCACTCTTTTCATAGGCTATTTTTGGTACAGTAGATAAACTGTTTCCCAAACTTGCCTGGAGATAGGAATGGCCTGGAATGCTTGTTAAAAAAAAACAGATCCCTAGCCCCAATAATCTTGTATATGTAATAAGTAACCCAGGTGATTCTTACCAGGAATGTTTGAGAGGCTTTAAGCTAGAGCCAGCCCCCTCCCCCACCAACTTAAAACTAAACCTCCAGATATTACTCTGGAATTTCACTTTCTCCAGGTATTTCTCAGCCCTGTTCATTAAACTGAGGCAAAAAGTCAATGTTAAATGCAGCTCTCTCTTGCTTTCTTCCCTGGGGATTAAGCAGAGTAAGAGATGACCCAACATGCCTTGGTCCATCTCCAAAATCTAAGACGTATAGGTAATGGCATTCCCCATGTAATTCTGAGGGCTGGCCCCAGATTAAGCAACAGAGCCTGGGGGGCAGGGTTACCAGGCAAGACCCTGCCCTGCCCCACCCCATGAGGGGAGATTGGGTCATGAGGATGTGCAAGGTTCTCTGTCTCAGAGCATAATAGACCCTTTTAGGCTGCGTCAACATGGTTCTCAGCAAACTCTGCCAGGAGATCACACAACCCCAGGAAAGGCTGACTGGATGCGGAGAGTAGCCACTGCTGAAATGTGTGAGGCATCCCTGCCTTAAAAACAAACAAACAGAAAGGAGTGATAAGAGAGGCAGAATAGCCACCACCTTCTGAGAGGGGGTGACCTGTGCTGCCCCTCTACCCCATAGGCACCTCCTCCGAGCCTATGGTCATTTCCACGAGCTCTGCTGCCTATGGGAACTGGCGGCATTGGGCTGCCCCAGCTCAACCACTTGTTGGATGAGGCAAGTAAGTCTCCCCCATTCTGTGCGGTTTTTCTCTGCCTGGGAAGTGAGGGGGGCAGCACCCCATGAGGTCCTGGGTCCTTTCCAGGCCCATGACTTCTACCCCAGAGCAAAGTGTATTTGAATACACCTGGGAATGTTCTACAGGTTCCCTTGGTCCCAGTCGGACCATTTCCTCATCAGTTTGCCATTAAAACTATACAAATTTTCTTAACAGTTTGGGAGACCACAGACCTCTTTGGAAATGTGATGGCTGAAGTTGTGGCTCCCTCCACCGCATTTATATATGTCTGCAAAGTGCAGGGCAGCATCAGAAAGGTCAGGAGTACTATATTAAGACCAAGTCCCTGAGCATTTGAGCCACTTTAAAGAACAGCTAAGAGGAGACATACTCTTGTGCCTTTTATAGGCAGTGGGTGCAGACTCTCAAAATTCAACACACATCATTCACCTGGCTGAAAAGACAATGTGGTGTGTGACTGGCCTGCCATTCGTTTGGGGGTGAGGAGTGGGGGGCACAGGAAAGGACAGCCTGAGGCCATTTGTCTTGGTTCACAGTCACATAGCACCCAAGGCAACCTGGCTCCTTCTCTCACTGTGGAGATCAGGGCTCTTTGAAGGTGACCAAATGGAATGTAGGACATGAGATGGTAGCAGCAGCCAGAAGTCTCCATGCCTCTGTCCCCCAGTAGGGGACAGGGCAGACTGTAGTTCTGGTTCCCCTTTGAGATTCACCATGACACAGACCCTGGCAGGTATGATGCCCCCATGATGGAGGCTCTGTTGCCATGCCACCTAAGAGATGACAGTAAAGCAACAGGAATGTGGGGGTCTGCAGAGGGCTTCAAATGACCAGGAGGCTGTCCAGGAAAGAGGCAGTGGACAAATTCTGCAGAGACCCAGAAATTATACAGAAGCAAGCTCAGGGAGTCAGAAAGGACATCTAACAGCCATAAAGGGACATGCTGCGTGGAAAACCAGACTTCCTATCATATCAGTGTCCAAGCAGAGGTGCCAAGGTGGGTGTCTGCTTTGGGTAGAGCTCAGCTGCTCTGTTTTCTTAGCACAGATTCAGCTGTCCCACAGAAGTTCAGCTGCAGAACCGCCTAGATAGGTGGCTGTTTACAGAACCCCCACCATGACCAAGACAGGCGGTATTTCCAAAGCTCCAGGCTAACCAATGGCAGCTGCCTGGGGCTATGGAAATACAGACAAGGCAGTGGCACCTCAGAAAGGAAGGACACCACCAAACAGGGATGGCCCTACAGAGTTCTGGAGTGGAGCTGGCTCAGCCACAGCCTTGCTGGGTAACTCTGGGCAGCCTGCTTTCTCTTTCTCAGCTTCAGCAGTTCACCTGTGGAACTGAGCAAGATGGTTTGCCTTCTCAGCTTCACACGAATGTTTATGAAGAGAAAACACTAAGATGATTTGGGAATGTGTCAGCAGTTTATAAAGAAAAGGCTATGGGGGCACCTTCTGGGGGCCCAGGGTGGTGCTAAGTGCTGGGCAGAGTCTCCGCTCACAAGCGGCGGTGATTTAGGGAAGACGACAAAACAGAGACCTGAGAAGAACCCGTCAAGGCCCCAATGGTGACAGAGAAAACTGGCTGCAATTAGGCAGGACAACAGCTGTCAGAGTTCTCAACCACAAAAAGAAAAATATTTGTGAACAATCCTTTTCTCTCCTTTTATGCTTTGGGTAAGATGTACCTCCTGGTTGGTGGCACTTGGCTATAAAGAAGAGAACCTCTTGGGACCCTCAGGGGCACCCCACCTGTGTGCTGGGAGGCAGGAATGTGCTCCTTGTCTCTAGACCATGTCCAGAGTTCTGAGCGGTCCAGAGAACCAGACTGGGACACACACGGGGCTGTGGAGACGTAAGCAAGCATCCCCTTGCTCGCCTCTCCTGGTCCCTGGCTTTGACCATCACAGACAACTCTCCTTACAGACGTACCAATAAATCATTTCTGACATGGTAAAGAAATTAATTTGAGGAAGATTAATTAGCTACATTCTAGTACTCAGCAGCAACTCCTGGAAGTCAGATGGAGGGGAGCATTTTTTCACAACGACCGAGGACTGGCTCCCTTTCTTTCCTCTGAGGTCCGACTCAGCCATGCAGAGTTAGTACCCCCAACTTCTAAGCCCCTCTTTTCATGCCTGGAGGTCAAGTGCTTCCAGAGGCAGGGAGTTCATGACTTCATAAATCAGTCACTTGGGCAGTCTTCCTCCAGCAGGTGCCACCCATTGCTTTGTGCAAACCTTGGGGGTTCTATTATACACGCTTCTTTATGGACCAGCTGGTTACCTGCACCGCATGTCAGGAGGCCAGGGGTGTTTCAAGTGGTCTCCACTGGTCTTTCCAGTCCTGCCCCTCCCACGGCCACAGCTGCTTGCCTAGACACCTGCAGGCTCCAACTTGTTGGGAAAAACGCATTTCAAATTACAGCCTCTGTCAGCTCCTCTCAGCCCTGCTTGCTCAGCCCCTCTCTCTCTCTCTCTCTCTCTCTCACACACACACACAGTCACATACACACTCCTCACCCTCCCTCGGTTTAACCCCGTCGAGAAGGCTCTGCATCCCGGGTGGGAGGCTGCTGGAGTGAAGCCCAGCTCAGCCCTGTGTTTACCTCAGAAGCTTGCTGATAAGTGCTAGGGACTGGCTTCTCAGCATCTCTCAGCAGTGGAAGGTTCTATTTTGAACTCGGAAATAGCTCAATCCTAGAATTTCTTCATTGCTTTCAGCTAGTGCCAGAGACAGAGAATTCACTGCATCCCTTCTGAGGACAGAAGCACCCAGGGGTCTGCAGTGTCATTACATGTGAGGTCAGAGTGGAAAGAGCCCTGGGAGATATTCCAAGTCCAATGGGTTTCAAATTTGTATGTGTGGAACTGTGTAAGGGAAACCTCACATGGAATCCCAATATGTATCAGTACCCACAGTCTAAAAACACTGAATTTACTGGGGAGCAGGAGACCCTGGGGAGAAGGGGTGGTAAAGGTCAGTGCCCCAAACAGGCAACCCAGCGTTTCCTAACACACAGGTCCACATTGTTTCTGCAGTACCTATACGGCTATCTAACATTTCTCTTAAAATCATCCCTAATATGGGGCAGCTGGCTGGCTCAGTCAGAAGAGCATATGACTCTGGATCTCGGGGTCTTGAGTTTGAGCCCCATGTTGGGTATAGAGATGACTAAAAAAATAAATACACTAAAAAAATCGTTCCTAACATTGTCAATTTGCACAATCACTCTCCCCACCCCCAGGAAAAGCTTAGTGCCTCTTGCCAGGACCAACACCCATGTCATCCATCCATCATCTCCCTACCCCCCTCCAAGACAGCTCCCTGTGGGAGGCGGGCAGCATCCACTGAGCCTCCCTTTGTCCTCCCCTAGGCTCTGGCTCAGCACTTCCCAGCCCCCTGACAAACCCCATCAGCTTCCACGTAGCTTCCCAGACAGTCCTTTCTTGCAAGTTTCTTGCTCAGGTGGGACAAGCGCTCCTCCTAGGGTTTGGGGTCACTGCCTAGAAAATGCTCTCAGACCAGCCCTGGGTCAAGAGGGGTAAGAGCAGGAGTTTCTTCTTTCCTTTGCAGGACACTTAGGGTAGGAGAACATATCATCTGGAGCAGGGACACAGGGATGGCTCTGAAAGTCCTTTGCCGCTCCATGCCTCAGCTGCCTTGTTTCTAAACTGACAACAGGATATGGACTAAATGGACCAGTATTAAGTGATGGACTTAGAATGGGCCAGCACACAGCAAGTGCTCAAGAAATGTCAGGTGTGATTATTGTCATCTCAACCGTCATCTAGCCTGATGGATCTCCTCATCTTATGGGGGGAGAAACTGAGCCTGGAGAGGGGAAGGGGCTTATGGAGGTCACCTGGATATCCAGGAAGAGAATGCTCATTACTGGAGTAGCAAAAACCAAACTCCCGCCAAATTCTAACCACAGGAGAACCTGTCAGTTGGTGACCTATGTACGTATAACCTATCTGCTTCTAAAATGGGTTCGGACAACTGAATTTAAGTTATTTTTCCACTTCTGATAGGTCCGTCCCTTCTGCTGCTCCCTTCCTGAGAAAGGATCAGGAATGCCCGTGAGGCTTTCTCACGGTAACAGAAGACTTTGTACAGTTAAGAACAACTTCTCCAATGTTCTCACAGGAAAAGTATGTAAAGCAAAACAGCAGAGCCTAGAAGCCAAAGGCCTTCCTAAGAGCTATGGTACCTTTAAACGCCATGCAGGGCGTAGAGATGAGCAGGAGTGGCTGGGGCGGGGTGTCATTCCAGCCTGTGTGAGCTCCGTTCCCAGAGCTGAGATTAAGCAGAGAAGGGGCTCAGGCCAGGTGCAGCCCATATGATTGGCAACAGTGGCCTCAGGATCCATACTAAATGAAGGGGCACTTTTCTCTGAATGGATCCCATTAGGATGATGCATGCA
Organism: Hyaena hyaena; assembly: GCF_003009895.1. NCBI lineage: Eukaryota > Metazoa > Chordata > Mammalia > Carnivora > Hyaenidae > Hyaena > Hyaena hyaena. The sequence goes on along the minus strand of NW_024080724.1, from coordinate 2,110,906 downwards.
CATTTCTAACACGAGAGCCACAAGGCAGGCCAGAGCATCTTAAAACACAAGCAGCACTAAACAGCTGCCCTCCCCCAAAAGTCAGCGCCTTTTTATTGAAGACATGCTGCCTCGGCCGTAATTACCACCACCAGATTTGAGGGTTCCCAATTATATTCCGCTTAATAGTGGGTGCTCAGTAATAAATGGTGATTCACTTTTTAAAATGATGCCATCAAGCCTCAATTAACTCTTTCTCACATGCAGACCTCTAGGCTAAGAAACTGTCCCTGAACCCCAAAGCACTTCTCATATGTACTCAGCACTTTCCAATGTACAGGAAAGGTATTGCGGACAGAGCTTTACAACAACAAACCTGTCTGTAATGGTGTCAAGGGCTCATTCAGTCACATTTACCCCATCCTCGCAATCTGCCAGGCAATGAACCCTGAGTTGGGATGCAGCAAGGGGCAAAGGCAGGCCTATACCCCTGCCTCATGGAGCCTCCAATCTCCCAGGGAGGGCAGTACTAATCAGTTTACCTCCCTGGGGAGGGCAGGAGATAGTCAGCAGGCTTGTTCAAAGCAGATGAGTATGTGCACGGGTGAGGCCCCTTCATAGCCTGCCCTGAATTGCAGCTATGCAGACACCTGTCTGCTTCGCCAAACCTGGGAGGCAGGTTCTGGAGCCGGTTCCCTCTATACCACAGTCAGCCCTGGTGTGCAGCAGGGCCCCTGCAAGGTGTGCCAGGCAGGAGCCAGGGCAGGCAGGGATGCTGAGGGAGGTACTGGATTCAGAGGTTCGAGCTTCAGTGCTTCCTGGCTTCTCACCAGCTCTGGGCAGGTGCCTACCTTTTCCCAGACTGAGTTCACCCTCCTTCCCTGGGAGAACATCTTCCTCCTGGAGCAGGAGGAGATTGAGTCGATGGACCAAACGGTAACATAATGGCTGGCACATCTTGTCGGCAAGGGTGGGAGGCAATGGAGAACATGAAAAGGATGCCGTTCTCACCTTTGAGATGCCACAGGGCGCATTCCTTAGTTTGGGTTCCCCCAGACACAGACCTTGAAGCCAGGACTCTGGTGCAAGCCCTTTATCTGGGACCTGAAACTTATGACGGGTATGGAAATGGGCCAGGGAAGGAAAGGCAGCAGAGAAGCTGGATAATCAAGCCAACTACCAAGGTGGGCAACTAGAACTTCATCCAACAGGGAAACAAGGAAATCATGCACAAGGTATTCCTCAGAATTACTTTACCGAGAGTGAGGGAGCTTGGGGGGGGTGGGGGGCAACACCCACTAACTCCTGGAGTCACCACTGGAGGCTGCTCTTGGGACCCTGGCCCTGGCCCCTCTGGTGTGTGTGGGAAGGGTGGCTATCCCCATCCCAGCTTCTGCATGAAGACTTGGGGCAGATATGGGTTCAAGCCCGCTGGAGAAGGTCAGACTGGAGGGGCTGGGGGGACTTGGTGCGGCCTGACAGTATCAGCTAGCTGCCTACGGCTGGGGAAAAGCCTCATAGAGAAAGAGTGAGATCAGAGGAGAGGTCCCACCTGGAAAGTTCACCCAACTGAAGTAATAGGAGGGCCAGTCAGATGGACCTAGGCTCCTATGCCACTTGGCCCCTCACCTGCCCAGCTCACTGCTTTCCTCTGAGTTTCAGTTTCCTCATCTGTGTAATGGGGAAGAAGGATCACCCTGTTCCATCTCCCTCTGGGGATTCTGAGCAGACAATAGTTTTGCAAATACAATGGGGACTGTTACTGAATCTAGGAATCAGGCTATCCCCACAAGCCGCCCTTCTCTGTGCAGGTAGCCCCCTACATGAAGTCCCATGGGTCATTTTCTCCTGGGCCAGAGATCAAGCAGGCAGCTCCCCGAAGAAGCACCCAGACAAAACCAGTTTTGAGGAACCAAATGCCGCCATGGCAGCTGTTGTCCATGAAAAGCTGTTGTCTAATGGGCAGGCTGGTGAACCACATGAGTACCTGAGAAGGCCACACGGGGCAACAGCACCACAGTGAGCCCGTGTGTGGACAGGCCGCAGTTCTTCACGATTGGCTGATGGGGCATCACAGCACTACAGCGTGCCCGCATCTCTCACCCCGCAGCCGGGGTACTGGCTTCCCACCCATAGACAGAGAAGTGGCCTCCAGTAAGACAATCTAAAAATGAATCTCCTCCTGTGTGCACACATATATAGCTTAGGGCACAACCAGAAGTGCAGAAGGGAAAAAACTCTGACCTGGTAATGCCCATCCTAGGATGGAATGAGTTACCTGAGGACACCCACTATGCAGCAAGCAAAGAAGTTATGGAATCTTTATGGATTAAGAGAAAATTCTTTTTGGCATCTCAGCAAGTGACAAAAATCAGATTTCAAAAGAGTACTTTTAGGAGGATTCCATTTTTCTAAAATATAACACCAAAAAAAAAAAAAGAAAAAGAGGGAGAAAGAGAAATGTGCTTATGTGCATAGAAAAAGGACTAGAAAAATACAGTAAAACACAGCACCTGTCACCTGCTGGTCCACAAGGCTTCTCTCTGATCAAGCCCTCCAGGACCTGGGCAATGCACTAGAAGACACAGGACCACTGAGCTTTTCACGCTCAGGGAACACATTGTTCTACAGATGCTCCATGGCCTCAGAGTCTCCCCTCTGTAGACCTGGACGCCCTGCTATATCCTAACCAGAGATGCCTAATTTGTGAACATGTGATGATTTCAGACTGTTGTGGCCTTTGCCCTGAAAACCCTCAAGTGCTGCCACAGTGCCAGAAGCTTTCAACAGCAAGGTGGCCTGATTGGCTCTCTCCATCCCCACCCTTCCCTTGTCTAGTCATAGCAAAAAGGGGTTCGAGCAAATGCTAGATGAGTCAGGGAGGTAATGAATCCAGGGAGGGTCTACTAGGCCATTTCTCTCCACAGGGAAGCCTAATGTCCATGTCCATAAGGGGCCTCTCACAGTAGGGCACTATAAACAAGCACACTTCCTGGCTTGGCCACTTACTGGCTTGCATGACCTTAGGCAAACCATATGACTTACCTGACCTGTCTGTCTTTAGTTTCCCTCATTGATAAAGCATGAATAATACTAAGATGTCCCCCTAGGAGTTCACTATGGAAACTGTTTCAGTAGCTATAAAATGCTAGGGCACCTGGGTGACTCAGTCGCTTAAGCATCTGACTTTGGCTTATGATCTTGCAGGTTGTGAGTTTGAATCCTACATCGGGCTCCATGCTGACAGCTCAGAGCCTGGAGCCTGCTTTGGATTCTGTGTCTCCCCCTCTCTCTACCCCTCCCCCACTCGCACTCTGTCTCTCTTTCGCTTTCTCTCTCTCAAAAATAAATAAAAACATTTAAAAAATTGTCAGATGCTTAGAACCATGCACACAGCAAAGGTAAGCATCACTGAAGTATTTAGTAGATATACAGATAAATGCCTAGCACGTGCATCTGCACCTAGACATGCATGCACACAAATGTCCCCAGAAACACACATGCCCACACTTCCATGTGCTCCAGTAGAGCAGTCTTTGATTTGCTTTTTCCAGACATGTTTCGAGGTCAAATATGTATACTCTACCACAGCCAATGGGCAGAGAGAGAAGGGTTACAGCCTGCCCTAAACAAAAATAACCCACTGAGCAAAGTCTAGCTAGCGTATTGACTGACAGCCATGACTGAGAAACCTGGACATTTGTACCAATCCAGTTATCCGCCTGGCCCAGGCTTTTCTACACCAGCGTGCCGCTCCAGTCAGAACGCCTGCCCCACCCAACCCTGTGACAGGTGGCCCCAGACCCACTGGACCTCAGCCACACACGACATCTCTCCCTGGAGATATGGAGCTACCAGAGCAAACACTGGCGGGCAAGAACACACAGAAAGCCCAAATAACCTCCGCCTGCCTTGCCTCCTTCCTGTAGGTTTATAGGTGGCCTCACCTCTATAATCCTCCCTATGGGCTTCTTTATATCTGACCTCAAGCTTCTGTGCAAAGGGCTGGGGAGAGCAGAGAAGATGCCCTAAGTGAGGATTTCAGGGAGTTTCAAAGGCCCAGTCCAAAGCACTCTATTTGTTGGGCTTAGTATGACAGGTTCTTATTTTTACATGCTAGTACTTCAGGAGTTTGACATATATGGTGCCCAGGGCCAGCTACACATACGTGTGGCCTCTGCCATCACACAGGGCTCTGTACTTGGTTTCACAGTCTGTTGCCATCTTGAAACTGTCAATAATTTTTGAATGAAGGCCCATGTGAATTCTTATTTTTTAGTGGAGTGGGTCCCACGAATTATGTTGCTGATCCTGATGGGTCTTCCACATCCAGAAGTTCCCCTGGGGATTGTGAGACCCAAACTCTAATCCCTTCCTCTCTCCAACTGGGCACCATTGGCAAAGTCACACTCCCTGTTGGGACCTTAGTTTCCCCATCTGTAAAATGGGAAGGAGAAAGCAAACCTCAGGGCCAGTATTCTGGATTTCACAGACCACTATAATTACCAAAGAGGGAGGGGGAAAGACACAGGATCACAACACTAAAACCCAACTACCCTCTGTCCTCACTGACATTTTCTAAAGGAAAGAACAACAGGAGCGCCTGTGTGGCTTAGTTGGTTAAGCATCCGACTTCGGCTCAGGTCATGATCTCACAGTTTACGCTGATGGCTCAGAGCCTGAGGCCTGTTTCAGATTCTGTGTCTCCTTCTCTCTCTGCCCCTCCCCTACTCGCGCTCTGTCTCTCTCTGTCTCTCAAAAATGAACAAACGTTAAAAAAAATTTAAAGGAAAGAACAACAATAGTAAAAAGGAAATTGAGAATAAAGTACAGTTATTTAAAGAATGAATTTAACTTCATAAAAAAACTCCCAAACGTTTCACTTTTCTAATTACTTTCAGGGAAAGCACTGGACCACATGGGCATTTCAGTTCTTCCAACATTATTTTGAAAGCCAAGTCCTCCTTTAGTACACAAAGGTCTGGTGTATATCTATGACTTAAGGGGACACGCTTTTCCTGCTTAGTTCCCACCCCCACCCCGCCCCTGGCTCAATCCAATGGCACATTCTAGACCACCACTGAGGACTAGCCTCTGAAACACCAACACAGTGCTTGACAGTAGCCTCATGAATCAGGCACGAACTGGCCCTAATTTATTGGTGCACATGGTAAAATTACCTTCCAAATGGAATGTCATAAATCACCCGCGGCCGGAAATGTCCTATCCTTAAAGGGAGGCAAAGGTATCTTGAACTGAATCCCAGAGTTATCAATTTCAAAAGAGCGAACTTTGATCCACTGCTGCTGTGTTAATCGAGTGATTGGGGCAGCCCAGCCCCTCGCTGATAACGTCCCTGTCCCAAGGCATCCCCAACCCTCTACTTTCTCTCTTCACACATCTCTCTGTAGAGTCATGTTAAAGTCATGCATGACTCACAGGGACTGACTGACTCCCGGAGATGAGGGTCCTTTGGTGCCAGGACCTAAGAACCTCAGACTAGACCCTCCAAAAGCTGGAGCATCCTAAAGCATTAGAACTGGCAAGAGGCTTACAGAGGTGATGTTGCTGATGAAAGTACCTACTATGTGCCAGGCACTTGTCTATGTGCTTTTCCATACAGGGTCTTATTTCATCTTGCTAATTATACCATCCAGATGACAAAATCAAAGCTCAGAGAGGTTTAGTAGTTTCCCCAAGGCCATAGACCACATAAGGTGGTAGAGGCTTCACTCCAAAACTTTGGCTCTTCTATGCCACCCATGGCCTGTTGCAGGAGTTTCTAATATCCTGGATTCCTTCTCGGTAGCAGGAGGAAACCTCTGAAGGGAGGTTTGAAAGGAAGAGGAGGAAGCTCTGCCAATTTGGCTCTGATGTGCCAACCTCGGGCAAGGGCCACCCCTGACACTCCCTCAGTCAGCTGAGTGCCGGGAGTCTCCCTTCCTCTTCCTCAGCCGCCCCATGACTGACTGGAGCACACCTGCAACCTGCCTGAGCCACACCTGCGGAAGCAGCCGCTTCTGCCTGCAGCCTGGAACTCTGCGTTCTGCTTTCAGCAATTTCCTCCCTCCATACCTCCATCCCTCTGCCTCATCCTTCCTGCCAGAAAGATCCCACCTCCCCTCCCCCCCCACCAATACCAAAAATAGCACAGTACAACACAGGAGTCCTTACATTAGAGGGAATAAGGTCCTGGGGCCTCCCTCCCCACGTCCCCGAACCCTAAATATGGAAGCCTCACTCAGCACAGGAGAGGAAGGAGAACCAGAAGGTGAACGTGACCTCGCCTCTTGCTTCATTAATAAGAGTTACTACCTGGACAGTGCCCAGCATGCACTAAGTTATTGTTATTTTCAAAGAGGCCTGTAAAGTAAGCCTCATTGTTCTCCTGGTAAAGTGGGAAGGAATTTATGGTAGAGTTGGTTCATTTTTCATCTTGTTAGGGTAAGCCCAGCTGTATTTGAAAAAACCAAGTGTCCACACATACCGTGAGGACCAGAGGAACTGGAGGTGTTCCATCTATGGAGGTCTGGGATCAAGGTGGCCAGCCTGAAATCCCTACTGGCTGCTGCAGCCCAGAGGTGTTGATCGAGATGGTGCCTAAGAGGGAGTCTAGGAATAACTAAAGTGGCACTCCCCTGGAATAAAGTGAGCACCCCATCATCTTTATGGGAGCTCCATAATGCCCATTTCTTGGGGATAACACAGGTGATGTGGGCAACCTGGCTGGGAGGGGGTGTCCTCTCAATACCCCCCTCCCTCCCGCAAGAAGAATGCACTTCCTGGAGACATTTAAACCAGTGCTCCAGCTGACTAGCAGTTTTGAAAGGACCAGGACTGGGCCCACCTAAGTGGTCTGGATACACTCCCTGTCTCCCCACATTAACATCATGCCCATTCTCTGATCCGTGGACATCAGGTCCAAACAGACGGTCCTGAGATCCCCATCCATCCTGGACCCCATAACTGGAGTGTCACGGGCATATGGACTGGCTTGGGCAGGCTGTACAGCTCCCAACACCTTCCCTGAACCCTTGGCTGGGAGAGTTGGCATGGAAAGGCAGAGAGGGTCCTCAAAGGCTGCCCCCAACCTTTTCTACCCAAGAAAAATTTGCTGTAAAATACCAACACCCTCCCCAGAACCACCTCCCAGATTTAAGAAGGGGAGAGGTGGCTTGGATTTAAAGAGAAATTGGATTCCCATTCATGAACCCATTCCAATGGTACCTGACAGGTAAAACGGGTTCCGCCATTGATTAATGAGCTGGGGTAATAATGGGGTTTACCCTTTGTCATTAAAAATATTAACCTTGTTCCTGGCCTAGTGATAAACTCATAAAACTAGGGCCCACAAAGCTCTTTCATGACCACACTTCCCATCTGCCAGGTGAGGGGGGTGAGTACACCCTCGGGGCAGGCCAGGAAAGGGACAGAGCCCTTTGGAAAGGCCACTGAGACTCCACAGAACTGCAGGTGGGCAGGAGGGAGAAATAATGCCTTAACTTGCCACAGGTGTGCAAGAACCCAGGTCCTTTGGCTGGGACCTTTATTAAAGTGATGCTTTGCTCACATGGTTTCCCAAAGGCAAAACCTGCCCATTGGCTGTGTTGACAGGTGTGTGACAGTATGACCTGTGCTACTGGGGAGGAAGATGGTCTCCCTCAATCTGAACAAACCAAGAGCCACTCATCATCACATGCAGCTCTGGGCCCTGCACTTCAGATCAAGAGCTGCCACTGGGAGGACAAGGAGCCTGGCCTCCATGTGTCCTGGGCATAGTGGATGAGACCAAGGAGCACGCATTTTTTTAGAGAATATTCAGGGATATGTGTGCACGGTGCAAGATGGGTAGTTAATCCCTAGAACAGGATGTAGATTTGTTCTGTGGGGTCAGAGAGGACAGAATGAGGGCTGAACAGCAGAGGTTATGGAAAAGGTTTCAACTCAGTTTTAGGAAGAATGTTTGATCAGACAGAGCTGATCAAAATGGAACAGAGTATTTTGAGACACAGTAAGCTCCCAGCCACAGGACTCTCTAGGCAGAACCCGGTTGAGCACTCAGCCAGGGGAAGGACCTAGATTAAGATTCTTCACCATTGGAAACTCTATGCACCACCCGGGATTTTTATAGTACCCCCAAAGCATGAGACTGAGGGCATGGGAGACAGTGTTGAAGGGGTTGACCCAACCTTATAAAAGTGTATCTTTCTCACATCCACAAAAAGCCCCCAAGCATTCTGGCTCTGCAGTACCAGTTGTACTGGCTCATTCCCCCAAAGCATGTGAGGGTGGGAGGCTAGATAAGCCTGTCTTCGAAGAGGCAGCATCACCATCTAGGTGAAGAGGAGACACAGGAGGTGAGCATGAGCTCAGCATCTCTAGGGATCTCCCAGGCAGGGGCCCCTGGGCCACTCAGTGGAAGGAGGGTCTCAGCCTAAGCCAAGACAGGTTCTTCCTCTAACCACATCTGATAGGGTGGGTACTGTGGGAGAGGCACAGAATCACACTCAGAACACTTCCGTACTGGAATCCAGCAATGCCCATGGTGGCTAGGTACTGGGGACAGAAGAATAAATATAGCTCAATGTCTGCCCTCAAGAAAGGGAGAGTCTAGTAAGAGAGGTCAGCAAATTTCTTCTATAAAGAGCCAAATAGGAAACAGTTTGGTTTGCAGTCTCTATGGCAACCACTCAAACTCAACTGCTACTGTAATGTAAAAGCAGCCATACACACAATGAAATAAATGGGTGTGGCTCTGTGGCAATAAAACTTTATTTACAAAAACAGGCTGCAGCTGGATTTGGCCCAACGGCCACAGTTCACCCACCTTTGGTCTAGTCTGATGGTTCTCAACATGCTGCACATTAGAATTACCTGCGGGACTTCTCACAAACAGGAATGCCTGAGCTCCACCCCAAATTCCAATTTAAGTGGTCAGAGGCAGGGGTCTGAGATCTGCATTTTCTAAAGCTCCCCCAGGTGACTGTACATGGAGCCAAGACTGAGAATCACTGGTCTCTAGCAGAAGACAGGCACTTGTAATCCAACTATTATCTCAATAATCCACAGGATTTCACAAACCCAGCCCAGAGGAAGTGACTCGCTCAAGGTCATACAGTGAGTCAAGAGGCAAGGATTCCCAGCCCATGAACATTCCCCTGTACCGCAGCAGACATAGAGATGAGCTCACACTCCCATCCCAGAGCCTGGGATGCAGGTGCATTCTAGCTCAGGCCTCCTCGTTCCAGGACCGTGAGGACCCAGGAGGAATACCAACCACATTCACCCAACCCACTCTAATGCATGGGACCTATGCTCTCCCTAGGTCGAACCTCAGGGACGTCATACTAACTCGGGGGCAGAATTCTCAAAACATCTCCCTTTCCTTTGAGAAACACCATTTTAACCAAAGTTTAAACAGTTTATTGGCATCTGGGAGGAACAAAAAGAGGACTGTAAAAACTGTATTTCCTCAGTCCTAAGAAGTGCAGCTACAGGAAACTCTTTACCAATGACACCACTAAGGACCTGCCAAAACGTGCCGCCTGCCCAGAGCTCTGCCCACGCAGGATTTGGGCACAAGGAACCCCCAGAGCCCTGGGGAATGTTGCAAGAGCTTGGCTGAGGCTGGGCAGCCACTGGCAGTGATGATCTCAACATCTACAGAGCAAACGCACTCAGGCAGACAGGGCAAACCCAGGCACCCCTGGCCTTGCAGGAGCTCTGCGGGTGGCCAGGGAGCCTCTGAGCCCCAGGCCCTCCCCCCTCTCCATGGAGCCACGGGGACAGTCAGGGGCTGGAGAGAGCAAGCATTTGGCTTAATTATTACTGTAATAATATAAGCAGCTACCAGGGGCTATGTTCAGTTCTTTCAACAACCCTATGGAGTGGGTTCTCATATTGTCCCTGTTTTACAGATGAACAAACTGACGCACACGGTGGCAGGGGAGTCAGTGAGTTAGTCAGGATTTAAGCTCAGCTGCTCTGTCCCAGATTCAGGCTCAAAGGACTTCAAAGTGAATCTACCAATGCACAGCCTCCCTGCAGGGATGGTGAAACAGACCCAGCGAAAGTCAGGGGCTGGGCAAAACCAGTCTACGTACCACCCCTCAGAGAGCCATCTCTTCACCAAGAAGAGGCCTGCCAGCTCTGACGACACATAGCGGTGGGCTCGCACAAGGTGCTGAGGACCTGGTCAGCTGGAGAGTGAGCCAGCTCTGTCCACCAGCACCAGAAGACTCCCTGTCATTCAGGAACCTCTCGTGCCACCTCTGGGGTGGGCTGTATGCTTTGTTTCCAGAGTCCTGCAGCTCACATGCAGAGCTGCCGGCCCTCAGCTTCCCCACCATGGGTCTCTGCCCAGCCGCGCCCTCCCTGGCTGCTCCCTTCTTTAATCACTGCACATTCAAGTTCCACCCAGTCTCTAAGGGACAGTGCTTGAGAACATGAGCTCTGGACTTAGATCTGAGTTCAAATTCTGCCTGTGCCACCTTGGGAAACTTGCTCAACCTCTCTGGGCTTCCGTGTCTTCATCTAGAAAGTGAGGACAGAGACAGAGCCTGCCTCAGTGCCTGGCAACAGTAGTGGCTCAGCGTATTATCTTAGTTCTGTCTGCACCTCCACTCAGCCTCCCTGGGTTGTCCTTGGGGCAGATCCCGTGCTGGGCTCCAGGACATGAGGCAGAACCAGACACTACTGGGGTCCTGCAGGAATTCCAGGCTAGCCAGGGGGGCAGACACAGGTTCACAAATAGCTGTGAGGGGCTTAGAAGTGACATTTCATATCCTGTCACACTCTCCCAAGATTTTTTTAAAAATCTGGCTCTTTTCCCCCTGACTACAGTCAGTTTCACTAACTCCTGACAAGTCATATAAGAGTTTTTAAAAATCAGGTCAAACCACATTTGGAGAGCTCCAAAAGGCTCCCAGAATTTTCTCCCTCCCTTACTTTGCAGTCTGGGTTTTGCTGTCCTGCTCCCACTCTCTCCCACCCTGTACTTCCACAGATGTGCACCCCATTCATGTGTTCCAAGCACATCAGAACTCAGCAGCCACAGAATAGGGTGGGTACACAGGCACCAGGCTGGAAGGGATCTCCAGACTTAAAAGCCGCAAGGATAAGAGCCTCCAGAATAAGGCCACAAGGCAGGCCTTGTTCTATCATAAAAGCAATGGACCCAGGAGCTCCAGTAACCAAAACTCTTTCCAGGTTAGAGTGTCTCTTACTCTTCTCAATAACCCACGAAGTCATCATGGTTAGTAAGTCTTCCTAAACCGGGGCTCCAAGGCAAGGCCTACATCCATGCATCTTTCTGGTACCTGTGCCTAATGCAGGGTCTGGCAAACAATAAGGTGCTCAGTAAGTGAAAAAAAAATTTTTTTTTTACAGGTGAGAAAACTAGCTCAGAGAGATTAAGAAACTTGCCCAAGATGAGGAGAAACACAGGTCTGCTTGGGAACAAGGAGAAGCGGGGTGTAGAGAGTGACAGTGGGCAGAGGCCATGGGCAGTGGTGACTGGAAGGTGATAAGGAGGAAAGGCAGATGAAACCCTGGAGGAAGTGCTTGACCAAGACAGAACAAAGACAGGTGGGGGTTGGGGGTGGGGGAGCTGGCTGGAGAAGGACTGGAGGCAGTGAGAAGATGGAAGTTTTTGACACAGACTATCAGCTGTGAAGAACAGGTTTCTTTTTTTTTAATTACTATTATTTTTAATGTTTATTTATTTTGAGAGAGAGAGAGAGAGAGAGAGCATGAGCAGAGGAGGGGAGAGAGAGAGGGAAATACAGAATCTGTAGCAGGCTCCAGGCTCTGTGCTGACCGCTCAATGCAGGGCTCGAACCCATGAACTGCAAGATCATGATCTGAGCCGAAGTCAGATGCTTAACTGACTGAGCCACCCAGGGGCCCCTGTGAAGAACAGGTTTCTAAACTCCTGAACCTTATCAGGCACAGCTGACGGAAGGGTGTGACAGCCCGGGAAATGCAGTGCAGGAAAGGGTTTGCCATAGTTTTCTTCCCTGAAAAATGTAGATAATTTGTTGTTAGAATGATGAAAAGCATCCTTAAGATAAAGTGTTCTGTCAAATGCTGCTGTTGGGCCTTGAGGCCTCCAATACTGACCCAAACCCAGCAACTGGCATCTTTAAAAAAAAAAAAAAAGAAGAAGAATTCAAAACACGATTGATTTGTCTTTGCATCTACATCAGAAGAAAAATGACAAAATGGACTCTTTTACCAAAAAATGCACTTTGAATGATAATCCCAAGAGAAAGCTGAGTGTAAGACTTTATTACAGTATGGGAATTACTCTGTCATCAGCCTGTTTGTGCTACAGCAGATTTCAAGGTTGCAAGACCCAAAGAAAGGGGGTCATGGCCTGGGGCCAAAGACTGCATCCTATTTTGTGGCAAAGGAGTATATGAATGAATGGATTCCATGCTTCTTGGCTCAAGCACTCTGATTTTACAACCCTCTGCCCCTCTCTACCCGCGCCCTCCCCCATCTACAGAGCAGAGGTCACAAAGCCACAAGGTCCCCTTGTAATCCTACTTCCTGTAGATGCCGGTCTGGCTTTCTGAACAACCTCTTTAATTTGACCACACAACCCACAGTTGTCCGGAAACAACTCTGATGTAAGAAACAGCTCAGGGAAGCTCAACTACCTTGTAAGTCCAAGATACCCCAAGCCCTGGCAGGGGCCGCGCACGGTGACATGGTTCTGATCGGCCAGGGGAGAGCAGGAAGAATTTTGCCAGAGGGCTCCTAACAGGAGTCTGGCAGCCTGTGCCCTGCCCTCCACAAATCCCTGGGCCACAGTTTTATTTTGAGCCAGAATCACTGGTCTGGGTTCCGGGGCCACCCTCTAGAGCTGCACCACAGAAAGTGGTGTTGAGAGCAGCCAGGCTGTTGCAGCGCAATTGTTCCCAGAGTGCAAGACTTGTTATTTGTCCTCAGAAATTCACAAACCACCTCTACAGTCCTTCCCTATAGCCTCAGTTCCTTCAGAGAAATGCAAACAGTGGCCAAACTTCCAGCTTCAGAGAGGCAGAGAGAGCCAGGGAAGACTAGGTTATGATCCTGCCTGGGCCACTGGCTGGCAACCTGTCTGACCCTGGGCAAATCTCTGCAGCCTCATGGGGAAGACAGACAGACAGACAGTCACCTGAGGGCTGTCGGGAAGTAATGAGAACATGTGTGAATCCACACAAAGGTCAAGGAGGCCATCATCACTGAAGCTGGGCTGCAGAAGGGTGCCTCCTTGGACATGCATTGCACGTATGCCATGTGAGACGGAGGAGGAGATGCAGAGAGGGGACAAGTCCACAGGTCCTGACCACTCTGCTGAAGGGGATGAGACACAACCTCTGGAAAAGCTGTTCTGGCCACTGTGCTCTCCACCAGTGAGAGTGGGCAGGTGGGCAGCTCTCCCTTGGGCTCAGGTGGGAGCAACAGCGTAAAGTATCCGGAGGTAGGTGTGGAAGTGAGGGACAGAGCAGTAAAGAGATCAGGCAATAATGCTGGAGAGACTGGGTGGTGGGTACAAAGCAAAGACACACAGAAACGGAGCTTGGGATGGATTCTGAGGGCTCTGCTTTGGGGTTTTATTGGAAATGGAGAGCATGTCAATGTCCGGAAGTGGAGGGGAACCATGTGCTCAGCAGGAAGAGGGGGGGATGGAGTATGGGGGGTGGGGGAAGTGGGGGATGGGATGGAAATGTAACCATGCTTGGGAAAGGTGACAGGGTTGATCTAGAAGACACCTGACCCATGCCTGGCTGGCTCAGTCTGCGTGCGGCTCTTGCTCTTGGGGCTGTTTGGGCTCCACGTTGGGAGTACAGATTACTTATAAATAAAATCTTAAAAAAAGAGAGAAAAGAAGAAGCCACCACCCCAGAGATGTTCACAGCTTAGTTAACTTCGAAGATTCAGTACCTGGGGGGGGGGGGGTGGGAAGGCTAGAACAGATGAGGTGTTAGGACAGTTATCCTCGTTCAAGTCCTCTCTTCTCCGGACTAAAAGGCCACAGCGTCATTTCTTCCAGCCGGGGAAGGAGGGCCAAAATGCAGTCACTCCAAGTGTTCTGTTCTTTTTCTACACAATCAGAAACAGGCCCTTTGTGCCTGATACCCAAAAGCCCTCTTCACTAATCATGTTACCTTTGCTTGTAAGGGCTCTGCCTCAGTCGCCTTTCCCACCACTGCGTACACACACAGGTGCGTCTACCACCAGGCGAGGAGCTCTGTATGGGGGTGGGGCACGGCCTTGACATGGCACAATTACACATGAGGAGGGCCAGGCAGACACAAGCAAGGCCCAGAGGCATGACCTGTGGGCGGGGGGACAGGAGAGACTGACTGTGTCTGAGTTTTGCTGAGGGACAGGGTCTGAGCTAAACCTGCAATTGCTAGGCGGGATGAGGTGGTGGGAGGGAGGACAGGCTTGCCAGCCTCAGGAATGGACATGGACGAAGCTGCAGAGCAGTCGAAATTCAATGAGTTTAGGGAAGAATGTTCTCCAGCATAGCAGGAAAAGGAGACAGGGACCACCTTGTGGGGGGCCTTGAATGCCAGGTTATAGCAACTCAGCATTATTCCAGAAGGCAGTGGGAAGCCATTGGAGATTCCGAGATGCCAAGTAACCAGAGCAGAGCTGTGCATTCACTGGAGGCATGTAATGTCAGCTGTCCTCCAGGACAGGGTCGTAGGTGGGGCCGGCACTGAATGCACAAAGCGCAGCAGAGGAGAAAGAGGGCGGAAGCCAGTGGATCACCAAGACGTAGCCAGCCGCAGCCGGCTTTCAAACACACTTTTTATGAATAGTGCTTTGGGCCTCGGTGGAAACAACCTCATTCTCTACCTATTTCCTATCTCATTCTTCAATTTTCTCCCGAGTTTCTGAGTACGGTTCTCCTGAGGAAGTCATTAACAGGAGCTGCAGTCTGTTCTAATTATAAAGCATGCTAGGAGTGCCAAGGCAGACGAGGGATGGTGCCCATGTCTGGCCTCACAAACACACTGGGGCACTGGGTTAAATAGGCCCATGGTTGGACCATATGGGAGCAAATGCCCTGTCTTGTGCTGGGGTGCTGCACATGTTACTTAATAATTCCCGTGCCCGGGTCTCCTCACTGGGGATAATAAAAATACCTATGACAAGGATTGTTGCAAGAAGGAAGCAAAGAAGAGCTTAGCACAGCACCTGGCACAAAACAGGAGCTTAGTATGTATTAGTGAAATCATCCATTATCTCCAGTTGTCATTTAGCTGCAAACCTCAACTCCAAACTGTGCAAATGCCCTTTAATTACAAAGGGACTATGCTGTGTGATGACTAATGTACTGGACTGGGAGTGGGGAGGCCCAGCCCTGCTCAGGGGGGCTCCCTGATTTTGGGTGATTTCCAGCAATTCACTTCTTTACCCCAGGAGGCCCGCTCGCTCTGCCTCCTGGAGTGGCTGAGACAATACAAATGTGAGGACCCAGGGCAAACTACAAAGTACCCACGTGTGGGGCCACTGCTCCCCTGTCTCCAGCTTCAGCTGGGAGTCTAAGAAGGGATCTGCCTCAGCGGGAGAGGCATTTCCAACTTGCCCATCTGTTGGCTTCCCTCAGAAATCACTGTGACAGGCTCTTCGAAGGCCAGCCCAAGGAAACAGATGTCACAGCCAGAACAGCAGGAGCTCATATGCAGCCTGGCCAAGCATGGGCTTTCCTGGGGTGACACATAGCCCAGTCTAGAAATCAAATTCCTCTTAATTCCCATTATGGGTCAGGCCCTAGGTTTTCCCTGCAGCCCTGTGGTAATGGAGGCCCAGCCAGGGGCCCCTCACACCCATTACTAACGTCACAGAACCACACCACTCTTTGGCCAGGCCCCTGGAACCACTCAAATGCCTCCCTCTGTCAGATCACCCAGAGTCCCCACCTGTTCTCCTTATGAGTTCCAATCCCACACCTTTCCCACCAGACCCCACCTGTACATCTGTGATTTGGGACAAGCTGTGCCCTCTGCCTGGAGTACTCATTCTTTCCCCAGCCACTTTCCAGGGCCAGACTAAATCCTACTCCCACCTCTTCCAAGGACCCTGCCCTGATCCCCCTCCCGGAATCAATCGATCAATCAGATGCCACTGTAATGGTGACCATTTTGCCACGCAGTGGAAAGCCAGATGTCTGCTGCCCTGCCCCCCCAGCTTCCTTCTCTCCACCTACTCCACAATGCCCTCTTCTGCATTCTCCACTGCCCAGGCCAGTGGGCTCCCTCAGTACATGTGCAGGGAACTGAACTACTAACTGCCCCTCACCCCCATGAACGAGTTAGCAGTTCTACATACTTAGACCAGGGACTGACATCTTCACTGTGTATTTCCCAGTCTGAAAACAATGAGGTGCATCCTCACTGGAAAAGTGGTTTCTGAGGGCAGACGGGCAAAACCACTTAGCTGTGGGGACAGCTGCCTTTAGGCAGGAGAAGCCCAAGGTGACAGAACCTGGGAATGTATAGTGAGAATGTGGTGGGGACAGAAACCGAAGGTCAATAGTACTCCCCACTCTCCTGCCACAGGAACTGTCAACTGAGTCAGCAAGTCCTGGGGAGAGCTGGGGCCGGCGCCTTTAATCCTCCCAGAACAAGCCGGCCGCAGGGAAAGCTGGAAAGCTCAGAGGGGCAGGCCTCGCGTCAGGGCCCCGGCCCCTATGCTGCAGCCAGCAAGCTGAGGCGGCGACCTGGAGAGGCAGGCAAGCCCCGGCCCTGCCTGGCAGCCCACTCCTACCTGCCACTGCACATAAATTATAGGGAGGAGGCCAGTGGCCAACTGGCTTCAAGGCCAGCCCTGCCTCTCTCCAGCACAAGGAAGCTTTGTGCGGCTCAACACTCATTATCTGGCATCTCAGCCACACCGGAAAGGGCAAATAATGGGGTAAGCGCGACACATGTTATGCAGCCGTCCCTCCCTGCACAAACCTGTCCTTGCGTCCCCACTCCTTACGGGGTGAAGTCTCAACTAACTCCTTAGTAGGACATTTGTGGCCCTTCAGTCTGGCCACAAATCTTCCCAGAAAAACCTCCTTCTGGTCTAATGCATGTATTCATGCAAATAATCTTTGTCGTGGGGCACCTGGGTGGCTCAGCCGGTTGAGCATCTGACTTCAGCTCGGGTCATGCTCTTAAGGTTCATAAGTTCAAGTCCCACATCAGGCTCTCTGCTGTCAGCCCAGAGCCCGCACCAGATCTTCTGCCCCCTCACTCTCTGCCCCTCCCCTGCTTACATTCTCTCTCTCTCTCAAAAATAAATTAATTAAGAATTAAAAAATGAATAAAAAAATTAAAACAAAAAATCTCTGTTGAGCACCTACTATGTGCTGGGAATGATGCTGAAGAATCCCTGGGTTCCACCATCCCAAAGCCTGTGCAGATCACACACCAGCCTCTAGCTTAGAGCTCTGCATACAGGAGGTGCTCAATACTTGGTAGCTATTATGGCTCCCACCCACCCCTGAGGACAGAGGAAGCTGTTCTTCCCAGATGCCCACCTGCCCACTCACCTATAAATCTTACTACTCCACCAAAAAAGTGGGCACCAAAGCCATTCTGCTTGTTGGAGGCCTACCAGGTGCCTATCATTTAGAGTGTGCTGGCTGCTCTGGAGGGCCCAGGGGTTCGGGGAGCCACCCTACACTGGAGTTACCAGAGGTCTGGGACCTGGGGTTTCATGACACATTGGGCCTTCAGTCAACCTCTGTGAGGCCGCTCATCTGACGAGCATTCCTGGGCCCACTCCAGGCTGTGTGGGGTGTTCTTACGGCAGCTCTCCTGGAGCCATGACATGTGTGACAGCTCCTGCCAGTGGCGTGGACATGGGTACATAGAGAAAGGAAGGGTGGGAGATCAGGAAGCTTCCTGAATGGCTTGACAGCTGAGCTGGACTGGGGAGGATGAAGAGGATAAAGGTACAATACATGTAAAGATAGAGGGGCATGTAGGTAAAATCCTGGCGAAGGCAAGAGGTTTCCAACTGGTGGGGCAGGAAATAGGGAGCAGTGGGAAGCCTTTCAGACAGATGAGGGTCAGCTTGAACTTCATGCTATGAATCTAGACATGATAGAAGCCAATGAAGAGTGTTTAAGAAATGACATGACCAGAGTCACGTTTGAAAGACAGAAGATGAAGGACCAACCACAAGAGTCAAGACTTAAGCACTATGGGACGTCAGGTATGAGGTTTTTCTTCTGACAGCATTTGAAACAGCTGTAGTAGTAAGCAATCCGACAATAGATCAATCTCCTAAACATTAATAATGAACCAGACTATACAAAAAGAGATGCTACACAGGATAACACACTTGTAGGAAAATACAGTGCATCTTTAAAAGACATACTTTTTGACATGAGAATGTGGGCAACCTCTGTGCAACTAAGTAATGATCAAAGATCTCATGACATGTGTAGGTCAGAGAAGGCTTGTAAGAGCAAGGCGGTAGGAGGGGACTTCCACACAATCAGAAGGTCAAAACAGGTTTGTATAAAACACAGACGGGAACAAGTGAACATAGGCTATGATTATGAAGATATGTGCCGAAGTTTTAATTTTTTTTAAAGATTTTACTATTTTTTTAGTTTATTTATTTATTTTGAGAGAGAGAGAGTATGAGTGGGGGAGGTGCAGAGAAGGGGGGGGAGAGAGAGAATCCCAAGCAGGCTCCGTGCTGTCAGCACAGAGCCCAACACAGGGCTCAATTTCATGAATCTCCACACCCAACCTGGAGCTCAAACTCACAATCCCAAGATCAAGAATCACATGCATGCTCTACTGACTAAGCCAGTCAGAAGCCCCATGTCTAAGGTTTTGGACCAGAGGTCTGCAAAGTTTTATTTCTGTAGTCAAGTTTTATTGGAACTCAGCCCCAACTGGTCATTTATCTATTGTCTCAGAACTGAGTAGCTGCAACAGAAACTGCGTTGCCCCAAAACCTAAAACACTTAATAGCTGGCCCTCTACAGAAAGTTCACTGGCTCCTATGTGACACACATGGGAATTTACCCAATCAGAACAAGTGACCACCCTGGGAGGCAACATACGTATTCCCAAAGCCCCTCTGGGCTCCTGTCTGAGTCAGGCCCCCACAGGAGGCCATACGTTTCTTTGAACATCTTGGGGTGGTAAACCTCCCATTGTCTAGATCTAATTTCTGGAAATTGCCCAAGGCTTTTCCAAACTAATTCAGGTGAAAAGGTGGGCGTTTGTGCCAAGAAATGAAACGTGCAAGCTTGCCAGGGGCAGGACGCGTGTCTTAGACGCTGGATGAACTGAAACCACAGTGAGAAATGAGGTTTCATTATAAAGTTATGCAACTTTATTCCTTGTGTCTTATTAATTGGGGACAACAGTCATCTGATGTTTGGGCCAGAGCCTGAAAGTAAAAAAGCCTCATTTGCTTGTGACTACTTCTTACAAGACCAACCGCATTCCACAGAAACCTACAGGGGGGATGGCTGTCCTAGAAAGTTTTTGAAAAAGACAGGGCCTTGTGACAAAGAAGAACACCTGGTTATTTTATACATGGAGACACTGTGGGCCACAGAGGGGCTAGGACTTGTCCAAAGTCACTCAGCCATAGAAATTTGAGGTTCAGTTATCTACAGTGTTCCAGGTTCTGAGCCAGGAGCTTCAGGGATACATCAAAAATGAGTACAGAGGTTCAGTCAGTTAAGCATCCAACTTTGGCTCAGGTCATGATCTCATGGCTTGTGAGTTCCACTCTGGCATCCAGCTGTCTGCTGTCAGCACAGAGCCTGCTTCGGATCCTCTGTCCCCCGCCCACCCCCGCCTCTCCCCTGCTTGCACGCTCCCTCTCAAAATTAAATAAACATTAAAAAAAAATGAGTACATGTTCTCCAGGAACAGAGTCCCTGGTATACAATAAGATGGGAATGTCAATAAAAACAAGAAAGTTTGATAGGCCTTGGCCATGTCCCCCTGACCTAAATCTGTTTCCTTATGTGAAAAGTAGATAATGTCCTCCTTATAGAGCTCCTGGGAAGATTAGTGATTTGATGTACCTAAAGCACCCAACAGAGTATAGCATACAATGAGTGTTCAATAAAAAGCAGCTTGTGGGGAGGCGCCTGGGTGGCTCAGTTGGTTAGGCATCTGAATTTGGCTCAGGTCATGATCTCACAGTTTGTGGGTTCGAGCCCCATGTCAGGCTTTGGGCTGACAGCTCAAAGCCTGAAGCCTGTTTCAGATTCTGGGTCTCCCTCTCTTTCTGCCCCTCCCCCGCTGGTGCTCTGTCTCTCTTGAAAATAAACATTAAAAAAATTAAAAACAACAACAACAACAACAACAACAACAACAACAACAAAGCAGCTTAGGTTGCCTGGCAGGCTCCAGTTGCTAGAACATGAGGCTCTTGATCTCGGGGTTGTAAGTTCGAGCCTCCCATTGGGTGTAGAGATTACTTAAAAAATAAAGTCTTAAAAAAAAAAAGCAGCTCATAATCTCAGGCACAAGAGTGAGATATTTTCTTGTTGCAATATTCTGCAATCCTCACCCACAAGTGCAGGTGCGCATACACACACACACACACACACACACACACACACACACACACACACCCTCTTCTATACAGGAAACTCTTCAAGACTGCAAGGCTTCACTGGGCACCTGTCATGTGCAAGGACCGCTTCTGCCTGCCTCCTACAGGGAAGTTAACAGAGGGGAAAAACTGCAATCTGCCTTTGGAGCAGCAACATTCCCAGCCCAAGGGAACGGTCCCCTCTCCCGGCTAACTCCTTGAGTTGACCACAGTTGTAAACACAGCACAGACAAATAGGAGCATGGAAACAGAAGCAGATGAAAAAAGCAGGTTGTTTGGGCTTTTAGAGGCAGCCAGGGCAGATTCCTTCCAAAGGGGCAAGGAAAATCCTCACACCTTCACAGGTCTAGAATAAAGCCAGTAAAATCCCTCCACAATGGTCATTCTCCTTTCATGGAATAATAGCCCAACGCATCAGCGGCAGTTAAGGGAGAGATGGTGTGCAGTTGTGGCTTCCTGTGCCTGGCAGCACAGTTCTGATACAGGTCCCTGCCCAGGCTCTGGCTGTGACCACGGACACAGACAGATGATGTCCCAATGGAACACCAAGGGCCAGCAGGGCCAGCGCTGGCACCGAGCAAGCCTGGTGAGCTTATATAACAAAGGGCTTGTCACCACTTCCTGTGATCCTCATTGCCCACATTCCAACACAATGAGACACTCTCAGCCCTGACTTTGAAGTTCAACAACTCATTCAGATGGCAGGGCTGAGAGGCAGAGAGCCTGCACTGGCTTACCTTCTCATTCTCTTTTGCACTTGAGATATCATTAGCTTGTAAAAAAACAAAAAACAAAGTATCTCTGCCATTAAATAATGTTTGTTTTTAAAATCTGAAAAATACCCAATCTTCCAGTGGCAACCCCTGTTCACATTTGGATCTATTTACTTATAGTCTTTTTTTCTACATAAATATGTATGAATGGGGTAGGGGGAGAATACAAATAATTTTTTATATCTGACCCCTTCCCCTCTTGACTATTCTGCAGTTGAGTCACTCAGCTCCGCTTTGGTTGGCTGCGGCCCTTTGCCCTGGCATGTGCCGCATGCTAGCCATTTCTCACGCCTGGGTATTTAGGGGATTTCCAGGTTTTCATTTTCCCAATTGCTGTTGGTTACCAGTAACTAAATCATGTGAATCTCTTTCCTCTATCCTCAGGATATATTCCTACCAGGGCACACACTGGGTCACGGAGCAGCCACTTTTCAGCTTCTCTGTCTTGTGCCCTCACTGTTTGCTGTCACTCTTTCTGACCTGGAACTGAGTATACAACATTTTTAGGGTAATTTTGATTTATTAAGTCCTTTCACAGCAGCCTTAACAGCTGACCTCATGATAGGGATGAGCACTCTTATTTTAAAGATGGGACTACTGGCACAGAGAGGTCAAGCAGCTTGCCCAAGGTCATAGACCCTCAACTCCGAATCAGACGAAGCCTGAGCAGTGTTCCTTCACTGTCCTATATGACTTCTCTCACAGTCCCCTAGGCTAGCATTTGAACAGGTACTATGTGGGTATTTTAAAATCAATGCATGAATCTGCAACACACATGCTGGTTACAAATCCCCAAGACACACCCCATGACTTTGGATCCACCTGTGAATGTTTGTCAATGTTTTGACCATCCAGCCATGAACCAATGCAGGGAAATGCCACAGTCCTTCAACAAAAGGGCTCTTTATTTCAGCAATGGGGACAATTCTCGTTTACAACTAAAGAACTAAAGAGTAGAACAGGTCATGCCCCTAATGCTATAGGAATAAACTTTATAATGACAATCTAACTCAGTAGTCTCTGATATTTAGACTGTGAAGGCAAGATGTCCTTAAATTTCACATTCAAACAAGACTTTGAAATTCAAATACACAGATCTTCTAAGGAAGCCTTACTTCTTCCTACAAGGGAAGCCCTGAGTTCCCTTTTTGAATTTTTTAAACAAAAAGGTTGGGGGAAGACAAGAATTTATAAACTTCTTCTTTTGTTTCAGTACCCTTTACAGATCTAAAGTCCTTT
This sequence comes from Hyaena hyaena, assembly GCF_003009895.1. Taxonomy (NCBI): domain Eukaryota; kingdom Metazoa; phylum Chordata; class Mammalia; order Carnivora; family Hyaenidae; genus Hyaena; species Hyaena hyaena. The sequence continues at coordinate 2,088,323 of NW_024080724.1, read as the reverse complement.
TCCCATCCATAACTATAAGGCAGCCATCAGAAATGTCCAAAATAAGATGACTCTGAATTTTAAGTGTACAACTGAAATTTACTCTGAGTAAGAAATGTTTGAGTGCAAACAGAGCCTCGAGCTGTTGAACTTGAAGGAATCCAATACTATAAAGTGCTTATGAGGTTGTGGAGAAATAGGTAAAAGCAGAAGAAACCATCAAGAGCAAAGGGTTACAAGATTTTCTGGGATAACCATTCCCCAAAGGATCAGACAGGTGTAAAAAGGGCATTTCTAATTTAAGAAGAGAGGAATCGAAAAAAAAAATCAAGAATGAGGCCTCACCCTATCCATTGACTCCAGCTTCTTACTTCCAAGCTGCTTAATCAGCATCCCTCTGCGAGCTGTCACATTCAACAATTTCTGCTTCCTCTGGGGACTTCATGTCTGATAATCTTTAAGGCCTTCTCAAAACAAAGGACAGAGATAAGTTCCTCGGCTCTTTCACGAGGAGGCCTACTTCTGTCCTCATGTGTGGGTGATAAAGAATCAGAACAAGGGTGCAGACAAAAATCAGGATGGGGTGGGACAAGGGAAAGGAAGGCAGACCCCAGTAGCAAGCCTGGGTTTGGTGTCTGCACTTTGACAACATTCAGGCCCAAGGCCTGTGTGTATGTGTGTGATCTGGGCCTTGACAATGTTCTCAGCCATCCTGTGGGTGACTAGGAAGTGATGACACCAATTCCTACCATCTTGTCACTTGGCAGTCACACCACAGATGGCTTTCAGATGGCTCCTGAGCCCTACAGAAGCTCAGCAAGCAGGGGTTGACTGACAGTTGAATTCCCCAAGCATGTGTCCCATGTGTGCAGCACAGGCCCCCTGAGCTGGACTGATGGCACATTACTCCTGGATCATTATTTATAAAGCATCTCTTCTGGGCTCAGAAAGCACGTTCTGCTGGCCAGAGGGGCCTCTCTGATTCAGTACTGAAAGTGGAAGGAACTGGTTGGCAATCCTCAGGGGGCCCTTCGATGGAGCCCATCAAACATCTTCATCACGGCTAATGTTTCTTCCCCTCAGGGGACCTGATGGCTCCTAAGCACTCACTGCATCTCAAAGAACTTCTCCCCACAGAGGATGTCCTCTAAAGGTCAGCATCCCAGCATCGGCCAGAGCCCCAGCATTCTCTTCCCTCTTTTGCATTCCCTTCTTCTGAAGGTTCCAGCTACACCACAAGCAGTGAGCAGCTTTATCGTGGCCTCCTACCTCCTATCGACAGCCCCAACATCGAGCTCCATGAGGTGCTGCCATCCGATGGCAGAGTAAGCCTCAGCCCAAGACCGGGGGACTAGCTCTGTGACCCCCCAGGACAAACACTGCCCACTTCCCCATCTCCATCACCTGCACAGCTTCCCTCAGGGATAGGCTGCCCACATGGTGGCTCTGCCCTTGCCTGCTCTGCAGCAACAACAAGCCAAGGTGCTGCCGGACTCACACAAGACCCCCTTGCCTGACTCTCCCACCAGCAGGACCACGCGTGGAGATGGACCTCCATTTCCAGCCGAGGCCCAGGGGACCCCCTGGCACAACATGTGTCTGACGGACGGAATGCAGGCAAAGGCCCTGGTGGAGCGGGTAACTCACAAACTCTCATAGGAGGCATGTCAGCCTCTGACGAGATGATCCAAGAAAACCCGTGCTTCACAAGTGCTCAATTGTCCTCCATTGACCGGTGTCATCGCAGGCTGCCTGAGCAGTCAGTCACAGTGGTATTTTGTGGCTTAAGGATGCAGAATGGGGTTAGGCTCTTACTCCTTCTGCCTGAGGTATCTGAGGTCTCCTAACTGGGGTCCCCACCTCTTAGCTCTGCTTAGGCCTCCGCCTTCCCACCCTCTCCAACCAATGCTCTTAAACTGCAGACAAACAGGTTTTCCCAAAGCACAGATCTGACCCTGTTACTCCCTGGCTCTACCACTTTCCATTACAAAATAAAGACTACGCTCTGTGATCTGGCCCTCAGGACTTCGGACACCTGGCCTCAGCTCCCATTCTGGCTGTCTTTCCCCTTGCACTTTCTCACAGCCTCTCCCTCTGTCACTTGACACTGCTCACAGTGCCCCCAACCCTGACACCCTCCTCACATCCACCAATGTCCAAATATCCAAATGTTCCCTTTTCCAGGAAGGCCCAGTGCTATGCTACCTCCTCCATGAAGCCTTCTCGATTCTCCTTGAGCAGCATTATCCTGAGAACACATAGAAAGAGTACCTGGTCCAAACCAGAAGCTTATCAACTTTCTAGTTTTTAATGGATTTGATATCATGGTTTTGAGGCCAGGTGATAGAGAACTACCACCTCTGTCAGTGTGCCCTATACCTGCGTAGCACAGAGATTAAGGGTAGACAGAAGCTGGACTAACTGCGTGGGGCCCCTCATCTGCAGCTCTTCCTAGCTGCATCACCTTTGATAAGGTACTAAAAACAAACAAACAAACAAACAAACAACAAAGCCCTGTTTGCCTCAGTCTCCCCATTTTTAAAATGGGACAGTTAATAGAATTTACATCCTAGGGAATGCTGTAGGGAAATTCAGTGAATGAATCTATATAAAGAACTTAGAAAAGGATGATGACTCAGGGACAGTTTTTACTTTTACTCTCCCACTGTAAGGAATCATGGATCAATACAAACTGACCATCAAAATAAGGACAGGGATACTTTTTGAGGACACCATTACCAAGCTAGACAGGGCAGCCCCACTGGCTTGACTGTGACTATAGAAAGCCCAGAGTTCTAGGCTGAGGCCTAGGATAGACTATGGCCAAAAGAATATGAAAACAGTCATAAGGCTCTTCCTACATGCCAGGCATTGTGGACAGCCATTTAAACAAATGATTTTATTAAAGCCTCACAATGACCCCGTGTACTGCCCCTGGACCTCATCTCCAGAATGTTTCACATTAAAAAGGGGGATTCTAACAGGACCACATCAAAGACCTGCCGTGAGGACCATACATGGGAAGTGTCACATAGCTGCGAGGCATGGAGTGAGCAGTCAGGAAATGCCATCTATCATTGTTAAACTCCCATTAGGACAGATGCGGCATTCCAGGCCTGGAACTTAATCACTTATTCCAAGTTACTAAGCTTTCAAGCATCAGGGCCAGGATTTGAATACAGACTTCTGACCCTAAAGCTGGTATCATTTCATGCCACCACGGTTGGACACAATTAAGGTTCCACGGTGTTTAAATCAACAGCTCTGGGCACCTGTGGTTCGTGGCCTTGCTGGCTACCCCCCACAAAGGACGAAGAACCAGGACAGAGAATGCCTAGCCTCCTATACAATGTCACTCTCAGCTGGGCAACTTCCGCTCTACTTCTACGTGTTTGGGATGGAGGTCCTTGGTGGCAAGATCCTACCTGCTACCCTGGAATCTACTCCTGACTGCTCCTCTGCTCTTTGCTTTGGACCCCCAAATCTACCTGGAATTCCAACCTTGCTCCCCATGGGGTCATGCATTGGCACTGTTTACCCCTCAGTGCTAACCTCAGCCCACCCACTCAGAAACTGGTCTAGCCTGCCACTTCCTGCCCAGGGATGTCCTGGACTTGGGGTCCATCAGTACCCTCCACACTTATAATACTGGAGGGTACTTGCCCTTAGCAGTGGGTGTGCTGCCTGGAACCTGGCTCTATGGGGAACTGCTGCAACTTGCAGCTTCCTTCTGCCTTTGAAGATATGATCAGACATCTGAGGGTCTCACACATCTGAGGGTCATCATGTGGAAGAAGTAAGGTTAGACTGGTTCTACTTGACCTCAAAGAGTCCAACTAAAACAGGAGCATCTACAGAGAGAAAGAAGTCAACCAGCAGAGCTCCTGTAACACTGAAGTACTCAACAAACCTGTGCTAAACTGGAGTGAACAACAAAAAAGCCAAAAACCAAAACAAAACCTTGCAAGCCCAGCTGTGCAAAGGGGTGGGTAGTTTTGTGGCCTGGGAGGTGACAAATCTCTTCATCACTGGAGGTTTTCAGGCGTGGATGCCAAAGGGTTGGATGAGCCATCCCCAGGCTCCCCTGGAATTCTAAACTAAGGTCCAGGACTGCAGCTTTCAACCTTGGCTGAGTATCAGAATATCTGGGGAGCTTCCCGAAATACTGATGCCCAGGGAACCGTGATGGTAGTTACCCTGGGGAACTGAAAATTTTCAAAAATGCTCCCTAGGTGATTCTCATGTGTTATGAGGGTTGGTCTAGGGTTCAGTGATGCTGTATGGCACACAATATAGTGAACTAGGTAGATACCCTCAGCTTTTCAAGACCATAAACATGTTCACCAGTCTTCAAAAATCTGCATTTTTTTCTTGGTTTATTCCCAGTGAATACTCCTGGACTTAATTTGTGCCATCAGCACCAATTCATTAATGTCACAAACCTCACAGTGGACACTACAAGATGGATTATCCTGACACAACCTGAGCCAGAGAAAGAGAAAAGTGCAGCAGGGGGTCAGAAAGGGTCTCTTGCTGATTAAAGACACAGGACACCTGGGCTAAGGAGGCCAGGAAAGGTTGGGGATGAGGGAGAACTCTGTGAATTTGTGTCACTTGAATTGGATTTTGGCGGGTGTGAAAAGCATCCAAGTGACCAAAATAATGTAGTCCTCATGTGCCACACCTTCAAGTCTTAGCCAGGCCCCAAATCTGAGCTCTTCTGCCCACAGCGAGCTCCAATACTGCCTATGCCCTCCTTGGGCTCCAATGCTTCTCCTCTGCACGCAGTCATTACACCTCTCTCTCTATCCTGGCACTGAACTCTGCCTTGCATTGGAGAGAGCCCTGGGCCTTTCCAATATCCCTCCTGGGCTTTGAGGGAGAGCATGGGACTCACTCATCTCCGAATGTCCGCAGGGCTTAGCTTTGTGCTGGAACATGGTAGGTATGTTTACTGCACAGATGACTGAGTTTGCATCCCTTTCTCCACAAGTCACCATGTGAAAGCTGAAGCAGACACACCCAGATAAGGCCAGGTAGGGCAGAACACAGAAAGTGGTCGCCCCAAATATATACAAACATCCAGTCCCCTGATCCTGGACGGGGATGCCGACTCCACAAGAGGTCAGTCGAGGCTTTCCTGGGTTCATCCCACCCTCAGTGTCACACTTGCATCCAAAGACAAAGCACTAATACCCAGTTACTTCCCTCAGGTGTCAGGAATTGAATGTGTAATAAGCGCATGGGTATCTGCAGGCACAAGGTGTCATTTTTATGAAGACAAGGTGAAATCATCATTATCATAATAGCTGATCAGACCTAAACTCAGTCACAGTGAGACAGTCAAAATATTTAAGCCTAAAAAGGCACCTGAAGAAATACAGATCATAGAGCAAGAAACGAGGAGAAGATGCCCCGACACAGACTGGTCATTCAGAAAAACAAAATTAAAACCCTACCTCATACCCTGAAATCACACTCCAGACAGATTAAGACTTCAGTATTTAAAAAAAAACAAAAACAAAAAACTATTAGAAGACAATATAGATTAACACTGGACTAAGGAAGACTTTTCTATGCAGCATACTCCAGAAATCATGAAGACCATTGAGAGTTATTTACCAACAGAAAACAATTTGGTGTAAGCAACAGCAATCACCAAACACAGAACTGAAACACAAATTATAAATCTGTAAAAAATATTCTACAACCCAAATGGCAGGTAAGGAAGGGGCTGCCATCCTTCATCCACAAAGAGCTCTTATAAGTTAATAAAAAGATAGACCCTATAAGGACATCCGGGTGGCTCAGTTGGTTAAGTGGCTTACTCTTGATTTCAGCTCAGGTCACGGTTCGTGGGTTCAAGCCCTGCATTGGGCTCTGTGCCGACAGCATCAGAGCCTGCTTGGGATTCTATCTCCTTCTCTCTCTGCCCTCCTTCTCTCTCAAAAACAAAAACAAAATCAAGATAAACCCTGCAGTAGAAAGGACAGACAGAAGATATAAGTATAAACTTTTAGAAATGAAACATAAATTGTCAAAGCACATGGGTACCAGTAACCAAAAAATTACAAGTGAAACTAAATTGGATTAGAGTAAAACAGGCGTAAATGTGTGAAATCTTTCTAGGATTCAGTTTGAAAGCACGTATCAAAAAATTCCCCTTCTTACCCAACAATCCTCGTTCTAGTACTCGGTCCCAGGGAAATCATCAGAGACTTAAGAATTCCGTTACAAAGATGGTTGTTAGGGCACTATTAAATTAGGGAAGACTATGGAAAGCCTAGCTGAATACGATACAGATACTAAATTACTGTTGTTGAATGTTTAAGATAATGGAGACATCTTTCCATGTCTCTAAACAAAAAGCAAAGAAATACGTTTTTGTGGTGGGAAAAATGCATACAGATGCACTGAAAAATGGCTAATTGAAAAATAGTGAAATGCTAATGATGGTGTCTTTGAATTATAGAATTTGAGTTGGTTTCTATTTCAGGTTTGCTTATCTGCATTTTCTACACCAAACTTGTCTTAGTTTTGTTTAAAGGGGGAGAAAAGGTTCACAGCTATAAACATTGAAACATATTTAAGAATCCAAGCTGTGGTTCTAAGGAACTGCCTCAGCACACTGCCAACTCACAAGTGTGCCCCCGCAGGAGAGCAGGTAGAGGCTGCACCATTCCACAGATGCCACGCAAGCTCCAAGTCACATGCGTGGCTTTGGAATGCACCAGATGGATTATGGGGCTGTCTGGCTTTCTGGGAGTGCATATCTAAAAAAAAAGTGAAGCTTCACTGTAAAGAATTTTCTAGTCATTTTCATTTTCAGTATTTAGGCATGGCCTGCAGAAACCAGGAAAGTCCCATTCCTCCTACTTCTGTTTGCCTCCTCCCTGTGGCCCACATTCCGCTGGGCCCCATAGAAGGGAGAATTTTCCCAACAATCACAAATGCTCAGCAATGAAATGCTCTGCTCAGCAAAGCAGGCAGGCTCCAGCCCTGTCCTTGGAGACACAACCATGGCACTCATCTTTACCCTTCCATAGTGCCCAGCTCAGGCATGCAGGTTGCTTCTTTTCAATTTGGAGAACTGGGGCAATTTCAGACCAGCGGCAGGTGAGGCCCTTTACACACAACTCCTGCCACCTTCCTCCATCACCTGCACTCACAGTCACTTACCAAGGCAAGCCCCAGGCTATGGCCACACCTGTATGCACCCAGCAGTGCTCCCCGTCTGAGCTTAACCACTGTGGACAGGATGCCTTCTGTCTGGGATGTCCCATCTGCACCTTCCTCTGAACCTCCCTCCCATACAGGGTGGTTTTCCCCAGCGGGGAGAGATCAGAGGTCACTTGTGCCTCCTCAAGGTTCTCAGGAACCTCACAGCTGAACTATGACTGCTCCTCTGGTGTCTCCCCCGCCCCCATCTCAGCTTGCTGCAAGTCACCATCCTCCCTATTGCTCAGGCCTTAACTTTGGGGTCACCCTTGACTCTCCTCCCCCTCACACCTCACATGGAATCCATCTGTTAGGAAATCCCACAGCTCTACCTGAAGGATGTGTCCTGAGCTGGGTGTCTTCTCCTCACCTACCATTAGCACCTCTGTGCCCCAGCTGGCCTCGGGCTCACCCCCCTCCAGGCTGTTCTCGGCTCACCCCTCGCCAGGCTGTTCTCCACTAGGCAGCCAGAGTGATCCTCTCAAAACGCAAGTCAGAGCCCATCACTCCTCTGCTCTGAACCCTCCACTCACTTCTGGTCTCATGGTCTCATCCAGACTGAAAGTGAGAGACCCTTCCAGTGCCCCCAAGGCCCACCACACTCAGCCTCCTGGCTCCCTTCTCCCCACCTGTTCCACCCAGTCATGCTCATTTCCCTGACTGCCCCCGGGCCTGCTCCTGCCTTGGGCTCCTGCCCTGACTGCTCCCTCTGTGCAGAATGCCCTTCCCTCGGAGCCAGGGAATCCTGCCTTCCCATCCTCAGCAAAACCCTCTGAGAATCCATCTAAAACTGTACCACATGCCAAACTCTGGCCCACCCTAGCCTCTTTAACCTGCTTTACCTTTTTCTACACTTTCCACCTGAAACACTGTATTTGCTTGACTCTTCTCATGAGGGAACAAACTCAGGGAAGCACAAACTTTATTTTTAGATTTTATTATTCATTCATTCATTCATTCATTCATTCATAATTTTCCAGTAAATGCTTTGTATAATGTGGGGCTCAAACTTACAATCCCAGGATCAAGAGACATGCTCTACTGAGCCAAACATATACCCCAGGAAGCACAAATTTTTATCTGTATTTTCATTGCTTTATCCCCAGCACCTCAATAGAACAATACCCAGCACATTGCAGTGCTCAACAATATCTGTTGAATGAATGAACGGGAAGAAAGATCTTGATATAAGCTCTCATGGCTCTGCTGAGGACTCGGGGTCCAGCCTGTAAGTGAAGGCCCAGCAGTGCGCCAGTGATATCCACTTCCCCACACCCCACCCACCTGTCAAGTCTCTTCTCCCCTCGTGGGCCTCAGAGAGCCCCTTTCTGACCGTTACTCCTAAGTCCTGCTTGGAAAACACAGGGTGTGAGTCATTCCCCAGGGCCTTGACTAATTCTCTCTCCATCCCTTGGACCCACCTCCAAGATCCTTCCTCTACAGCATAATGGGAAATCCAGAGAGGGCTCCCCTTGGAGAAAATGGAAAGGAACTGAATGATTTAGAGGAAAATTCAATTCTTCCTGGCTCAGTGGTTAAGAAAGCGAAAAAGTCTCAGGAAGCTAGTGCCTCTGAAAGTGAAACATTAATAGAAATATTACTGGAAAATACCAAACAGGAAGAGAAGGAAAATTCCATTGTGGAAGCAAGGTCCTCTGTCGATGCTCCTTAATGGTCTCAGTAAAGTATTTCAGAATCAAAACATGGAAAGAACCGGAAATCAATCAGGCTGTCACCCTTCCTGTGGACTGGAACTTTGGCCAAACCACCTCCACACCCGCAGCACAAAGGGCACTGGGCTCAGAACAGAAGGTCCACAGCCTGGCCACTGGGACTCAGCCAGTACCTGCTGTGAAGTACCTCCACACCTCCCCAGAGCCTCAGTTTCTCCATATGTAAAATGAGAGTTATAGTACTTTCCTTACAGACTGATTCTAAGAAGCAAATTAACTACAGGTATGAAAGCGCTCTTAAGTTATGGAATACTTACATAAACGTAGGAATCAGTTGCTCCTACAAGGCTAACAGAGGGGCTTTTTATAAAGTCTATCCACAAATATGGCAGAGGAAATTCAGACGTGAGACTGTGCAGCCTGAGGGAGGCACAGTGACCAAAAACAAAAACACTGGATCCCGTTTCAAATCTCATCTCTGCCACTTACCGGTGGTAGGACCTTAGACAAGTTATTTAACAGCTCTGTGCCTCAGTTTTCTCATATGTAAAATGGGAATGACAGTAGCACCTACCTCAGAAGATTTTGTGTGCAGTAAGAGTTAATTCCTATAAAGCACACTGAACAGTGTCGGCTCAGAGTACACGCACTGGCTAATACTACTATTGCGGAAAGCTCCCTCAGTTGAAGGGACTACTCTTTCTTTACTTGAATGCCTCCTCCTCCAAGAAGACTTCTCCACTTCTCTCATCCTCACCCTGCTTCTCCTTTGCCTCCAAGGAATCAAAGGTTGTGGCACAGAGGCTATTCTAGTTCTCAGCTCACTCACATCACTTTATTGATAAATTCTGCCACACAGATCTGTATTCTCACCTAGTTCTGTGTCCTCACTTAGAAACTCCTTATGGGCAGGCACTACATACCCCCTGGCTTATCCCTGTAGCCACAAAGCTCCTTACAGTGGCCTGCATATGGCAATTCCTTCATTAACATAGGCCACACAGAAGTTATGAAGTCAGGATGGCAAAGACCACTGCATCCTGTCTCCATCCAGCAGGAAGCCCACCACAACCACTCAGAATGCCAACAGGAGCTGCCATTGGCCAGCAAGCATCCCAGTTCTCTGCTTCAAAGTTATAAATCCCAATTTCTTTTTTTTTTTAATTTTAATGTTTATTTATTTTTGAGTGACAGAGAGAGACAGAGCATGAGTGAGGGAGGGGCAGAGAGAGAGGGAGACACAGAATCTGAAGCAGGCTCCAGGCTCTGAGCTGTCAGCACAGAGCCCGATGCAGGGCTCAAACTCATGGACCACGAGATTATGACCTGAGCTGGAGTCGGACACTTAACCAACTGAGCCACCCAGGTGCCCCCCAATTTATTTTCTAGGGCCAAGCCTGACCTCCTCCTCCTCCCCCCATAGGCCACTACCTCTTGGCTCTGCCAGCGCAAGGTCTAAAAGTCAGCCCAAGATAAACTGCCCAGGGGAACCCTTGACACAGGCAAGTTGAGCTTTTCTAAATGACCAGAGGAAGCCACACGTGTTTCAAATTTGCCCTTTAACATCTATTTTATGGGTCAGAAATGCTTTGGGGGCAGGGAGAGGACAAGGTCAAGTCTTGGGGGGTTAAGTCAGGGGAAATCCTTCCTGTTCTGAGATTGTCATATTAGAGGACAATCATCTGATCTCCTTTAAGGAAACTTAGTTTCTGTGTTGATAAGTACAAGGTACCAGTACGTGTTTCCCCCCACCTCACTCCCCCATAAAATAGCACATATAGCCTCACCAATCCTTGGAGGAAAGGAATGCTTGGTGCTTCTCATTCAAGAAGTCATGACAGTTACAAGACACACGTTTTGCGCACCTACCCCTTGAGAAGCACCAATTCTGCGCACAGAATTTCTCTATAAAATAATTCAAGGGCTGTATTAACACCTCATTTATGGACTTCGGAGGCAGATACAGGAGGAAGAGAGAAAAGCCAGCTCTGGAGCCTCTTCTGGGGACCACCAAAGCCGAGACTGAACAGGGTGGAAATTAGGGCAGAGGGGAGAAAGGAACATTAAGTGAAGGAAGGAGACACATAACGTCTATTTCAGTAAATGTCAGAGCCCTACTATCTCCATTTAAATCACAGAAAATAGTACAACAAATTGATAAATAGCATATAAACTTGGAACTCAGATTGCACAGATGTAATCCTGATTCACTTCGTAGCTACGTAACACTAAGCAAGTCATTAACCTTGAAGCCTCCAGTTTCTTTATCTATAAAATAAGAGTAATAGTACCTGCAGCAGATGGATTAGCATTGAAGGCCTCAATTAATGACTGCCTGTATCACTGCCCTTTGCCATGAGACTTTGCAGATCCTCCTCTCTTTTTTTTTTTAATTTTTAACGTTTATTTATTTTTGAGAGACCAAGCACGAGCAGGGGAGGGGCAGAGAAAGAAGGAGACAGAATCCAAAGTAGCTCCAGGCTCTGAGCTGTCAGCACAGAGCTGGACGCGGGACTCGAAACCATGAACTGTGAGATCATGACCTGAGCCGAAGTTGGACACTTAACCAACTGAGCCACCCTCCTCCTCTCTCCTTGAATCCTGGCTGGCACTGTGACTTGCTTTGGTCAACAGAATGTAGTAGAAGAAACAGTGTGACAGTTTCCAACCTTAAGAAACCTCATAGGCTTCCATTTTTTTTTTTTTTTTTGAGCCCTGCCACAATCGTATGAACAAGGCTAGCCTGCTGGAGGATGAAAGACCACATAGAACAGAGTCTGAGTGCCTCAGTCAAGATTATCTTAAACTAGCTACCCCTAAGCATGTAAGAGAGACTAGCAAGGAACAGCAGGGCTGCACGTCCATCCCAAAAGGACCACAGATGCCTACATAAGCCCAGCTGAGACCAGAAAAACTATTCAGTTGACATGTGAGCTTGTGGACAATAAAAAAGGCTTATCATTTAAAGAGAGGGTTGGAAACTACAAACCATAGGTCAGCTGCCTGTTTCTGTAAATAAAATTTTACTGAAACACAGTTACGCTGTTTTTTATATCACCTATGGTTGCTTTCCAGCTACAAGGGCAGAGTTGAACAGTTGTAAGGGAGACTGTCTGGCTTTCAAGCCTAAATTCCTCACCCTCTGGCTCTTTAAGAAAAGTTTGCTCACCCCTAGTTTTTAAAATCACTGAGTTTGGGGTGATTTGTTATGCAGCAATAGCTAACTGATACAGTATCTAAACCTCTTATAAGGTGATTGGATTAAATGACCAATTAAATGGTGAGCACAAAGCCTAGAGAACAGATTTCTCTTCTGGGGACTCAATGGAGAAAAATGGGTTTGATATGCATCATCTCTCTCACACTACTTTCAAGGGATGGGACTTCAAAGAAAAGGGTAGCCTGGGGCACCTGGGTGGCTTAGTCAGTTAAATGTCCAACTTCGGCTCAGGTCACAATCTCATGAGTCCTAAGTTTGAGCCCTACGTTGGGCTCTGGGTTGACAGCTCAGAGCCTGGAGTCTACTTCAGATTCTATGTCTCCCTCTCTCTGCCCCTCCCCTGCTCATACACACACACACACTCTCTCTCTCTCAAAAATAAAATAAAAAATAAACATGAAAAAAAATTTAAAAGAAAAGAAAAGAGTATCCCAAGCCAAACCACAGACACTAACTTTGGCTCTTACCTTTTCCATCACTTAATTTCTAAAAACTGGAGAATGTATTTGTTAACCAAATGGAAACTGACAACTCATGTGTGACTCTGGCTTCAGCCAAGCCACACATCAATGATTTCATGCGAAAAAGCCTAAAGAAACAAGTCACAACTCCCCAGCAAGGCACAGGAGACACTCTCTTCTCTTTGTGGCTCCATCCCCCTCTTCAATCCCCCACAACATCTGCCCTGCTGAGCTTCCATCCATTCTTTCCCAAGCCTTCAGGCTCTGGCACAAGCGGTTCTATCCCTTCTCTGTGGACAGCCCTCCTCCCCAATTCCCTGCCTAAGAAATTCCTGCTCATCCTTCCAGAGTCAGCTCAAATGTCACCTCCTCCTGAAAGCTCTCTTTGACTTCCCAGAACTTGAGGCCCTACCAGTCCCTTGCACACACCTCTGTCTTGGCATTCTTCAGGTCTCCCTAGCTGTATCTGTCTCCCAGACTAGACCTTTGCAAAGCTGGGATTCAACTGCAAACTGAGAAGCTTCCTTCTTGGAAAGCTGACCATCATTTATTCTCTGACTATCCCTTGTCTAGCAGGCCATTCAGAAACTGTTTGCTGAATCTTAAAAAAAAAAAAGAAGAAGAAGAAGAAGAAGGTCAGACATGATATTATTCTTTAGGAAACATGTTATTTAACTCAACCCTGTGGATGCTGACAAAATATAAAGTGTTGGTACATATTAGCATGTACTTAAAACTTGGGAAACTGATGTCATCGTGCATCTTGACTTTCTCAGTTGTGGTGGAAACATTTACTTAATTATGATAAAAGAAACAAGACTTCAGCAGAAAACATAACGGGATGAGACCTGTTTGGGTGCACAAAGGGAGATCTACCAAGTTACTGGCTTCTTCTGTCATTGTTATTTTTTAATAAAGACAACCTGAAGGAATAATATTTCTATCTATTAAAGTTTGTTTCTCTTCCAGGAAGCTCAGGTCCTCACTGTCTCTCACCCAGACTATAATTGTCCCTTAACTCTGATCCCACTCTCTCCCACCCTCCCACCTGCCCCCAACCCCCATTGTGGCAGCTCAATCATGGCTCTGAGTCTGTCCCTTTCCTGGCTCACCAGTTTCTTTTCTTTTTTTTTTTTTTTAATGTTTTATTTATTTCTGAGAGAGAGAGAGCATGAACAGGGGAAGGTCAAGGAGAGTGAGGGAGACACAGAATCCGAAACAGGCTCCAGGCTCTGAGCTAGCTGTCAGCACAGAGCCCGACACGGGGCTCGAACCCACAACCGTGAGATCATGACCTGAGCAGAAGTCAGACGCTTAACCAACTGAGCCACCCAGGCGCCCCCTAGCTCACCAGTTTCAAGGACTCCCTGCGGGGTCCAAACTCAGCTCCGGGCCCATGTGACATCATCTCCCATTCACCAAGGGAGGCCCACTGCAAGAAAGGTTTGATTTTCAAGAACATACTCCACGCTGAGATTCTGTATGAACAGGTACACACATATATACTCATACACATTTATATATACAAACTTCCACACACATGCGTACACACAGCACTGACACAGAAGTGCTGCAGGATGCAATCACCCCCTCCCCTACACAGAAAATTCCATTTCTATCTCTAGATCGAGCTCAAAGCTACTTCCTAGGAAAAGTCCTCATGAAATTCCCCCAAGAAAACCCCTAGGAAACAAATGATGAAGACAATGTATGACAATCTCCTCCAGAGACTTAGGCTAGAGATTACTGACAAGTCTTCTGCAGCCTTCACTCTTTCCCCTTTTCCACATGATTCTAAAAGGGAAAATGCCCAAGACTGGATGCTTAGGCAGGAAGGGGGGTGCGGGGGGTGTGTGTGTGGCCAGGTGTGTGTGTGTGTGTGTGTGTGTGTGTGTGTGTGTGTGTGCGTGCGTGAGTGCTACAGAACTCACTGGGAGAATAAAATGATGCCTAAGTGTGTGACACAGGGAGCTGGTACTGAGGGAGGCAGGAGGTGGGGCCCCCAAAGATAAACTATGGTAGGAAGTGGCACTGGAGGCACCAAAAAGGAGAATCTGTGTCCCAACAGCTTCTACTTCACACCACAGTAACTCGCAACTGAGACCTGATGTTAAAAACAAACACAGGGCCTGGCAGATTGGGGGGGGGGGGGGGGGGGGGCGAGGAGGCATTCAACAGCCTTATGGTTTCATGTCTTATCCCCAACAACTGATAAAAAGAAGCTGCGCCCGAGATTAAATGGGACACTAGAAGCGGGTTTTCCTGGATCCATGGGGGAGAGGCAGAAGGAAGGCTTTGAGGTGTTCAGGGCTTATGTACAGTACACCCAGCCTTCCGAAAGCTGTCTGGCTGAAAATAACGCCAAAACCAGGCTGCAATCCGACTGCCTGACAGGAATGGGGGGGGGGGGTGTTGCCCCAGATGGGGAGACAGCCCCACACAGAGGGCAGAGATAAGGGGATCTAGAGTCTCTGCATCCCAAAGCAGTTCCAAACAGAAGACCCAGGGGGAGGGTTAGGAAGAAGTCACTTTACATTAGTGGTGCTCAAAAGTGTGACACCAGGATCAGCAGCAAAGATCGCCTGGGAACCCATTAGAAATGCACATTCTCAGGACCCACAGCAGGCTTGATGAATCAGTGTTTTAGAGAGCCCTCCAAGTTCTGGTTTGAGAACCACTGTGGAGAGTGACCTCTGTGGCTGCCTCCTCTCTTTCTTGTTGAAAATAAAAAGAACATCTGGTAGCTGAAATTCCTGTCTCTGGATCGGAACAATTTCTCAAAAGATCAAAGGTCTCAAAGTCACAACCTAGTAGGTGAAATGCAGCCAAGAGAGATTAAAAAAAAACAACAAAAAACAACTATCTGCTAACCTCACTTAACAGCTAAATCCCTTCATGGGTCCTCACTGTGCTCAGCTTACAGGGTCCTTCCTAACTGGGCCCTGATGCCCCTCTGGGGTCCTGCTCAATTCTAACCCCTCAATGCCAGCCACAAGAGCTTTACCTGCATCCCTTAAAGTGCCAGGCTTTCTGCAGCCAGCTATCGTTACCACCCCTCCCACACACAATGGCCCTCCCTGACCACCCCCACTTCACCCCTGCTATAACAGCACTCCCATCACAGAACTCATCATACACACTGCAGCCTGGGCCATAAAATTCATGGGGGGGCTGCTTCAGCACTCAGTAGGGGAAGGCACAGAAAAGACCCATTAAAAATATTTGATGGTGAACGAAGCCAACTCTTAAATACACTTGACATTCCAGCTATAAAACACATTATCCCTCAGTATTTGAAATAGTCTTAATTGTGATTAGGGGGAAAAATGCTTACTAAAGTTTTGAAAGCCATTAAAGAAGATTTTCGCAAGCAGCAGAACCACAAGCAGTGGGAGAGAAAGATTTGCCCACCTGGGAGGTGGTCACGGAATAGCAAGGGGGACACAGGAGTCCAGCACTATTTGCTGGGAATCTCTCCACCTTCATAGGTGGGGCCTTGCTCAAACCAACCATACCCAGGAACTTCAGTCTCCCAAGCTAGCACCTAACCAAGCCTAAGCCATACATAAGGCAGCAGGGAGCCTCTTTGGTGTTTTCCTCACAGATCAGCCATAAGCCTTTGATGCTGGGGGCTCTAGAGAAACCTCCCCCTCCTCCAAGGCAGCACCTGGGGAGACCACCTGGCTCCAAGCTTCTGGTAGGAAGCCCAGAGTTCATGCTGTGGAAGTGTGCCCCCTAAGTGGTCCCAGGGGGAGGTGGAATCCCTTTAGCAGACCCAGGTGGGAGGGGAGACTCTCAGGACCTGGGACCTCAGAGAGAAGAAGCCAAACAGAAAAATTAAAAGAGGGATATCTCTTTAGTCCTCCCGCCTAGAAAACAAAAAGATCCCTTTCCAAGCACCAGCTGGCAGGTAGGAGCCTGTCTCCCTTCTGTCTGGACATCCAGTCCTAAAAGGAGCTCAGACTCTCTATCAGTCTTCCCCAGCCCACGCCTGGGCAAAAGTTTACCTTTGGGAAAATGTGGGGGTGATGAGGAGAACAAGAGGGACGTCAGCCTGACAGACATAGCAGGGCACTGGGCCTCAGATATAATCAAAACACTGCCTTCCACCATAAGTAGACAGAACAAGTATTATTTTATGGGGAAGGGAGGGTGTCACAGGAGTGTGAAGGGGAAGGAGAGGGGCCCAGTCTGGCTGTAACTGATCTGCTTCAAAGAGAGGGATCAAAATGGCCTAGTATGTTAGGGAGGGGGAGTTGTCATAAACGCATCCCCTTCATTCCTGGGACAGCATGGGGGTGGGGGTGGAATCAGAAAGGGGTGAGGAATGGAGAGGTGAGCCTCCTTCCAGCCCGACAGATTGACTGACAGGATCTCCTTCTGTGCATGGTGGAAGGAACTGGTGGGAGGAACTGGTGGGTCGAAGTGGACAGATCCTGGAGGCAGCGCATTTCAACAGGAAAAGCACGCGTGGGGGTTCCCGGTGCAGCACCAGTACAAAAGGCCGCTCGGATTCGGCAACCTGGCGCGAGGCGTGGGGAGGGCAGGGCTTTTAGAGTGATTTACAGATACACGTTTAAAGACAGCCGGTCCGGATCTGCCACCAGAGAGCTGTTTAGTATCGGGCGAGTCCCTTCCCAGCTCTGGACCTCAGTTTCCCATCCACAGAATGGGGGAGTGGGGGCGGGCGGGGTAAAGAAGAATAAATGCTCTTCTAACTCCGTGCCAGCTCTGATTTTCAGACTTCAGTTCTTGGGGGACGGAAGGGCTGGCTGGGTCTTTCCTGGTCTAGGTTGGTAGGATGCTCTCGTCAGGCTACTTCCGAAGGGGTCACCTGGTTGTGGGCCCAGAGAGAGAACGTTTTAGGAACAGCAGCTAAAGAGACTGTGTCAGGAGGCCGAGGATCCAGGATTAAGCGCGTGCGAGGGGGCAGAACAGGCCAATAGCGTGGGACCCCTGACCTAAGGGTCCTAGCCCCAAGCTGATGTAGGAACCAGAGCGTTGCCTCCGTTTCCCTGTACGCACAGTGT
Source organism: Hyaena hyaena (assembly GCF_003009895.1). Taxonomy (NCBI): domain Eukaryota; kingdom Metazoa; phylum Chordata; class Mammalia; order Carnivora; family Hyaenidae; genus Hyaena; species Hyaena hyaena. The sequence continues at coordinate 2,070,742 of NW_024080724.1, read as the reverse complement.
CTCAGGAGCCTGGGGTGAGACCAAGGGACCCCTTACCTTGTCCTTTTTGCCGGCCCCGCTCTCCTCCGCGGTCGAGGCGGCACACTTGTTGAGCAGTTTCTTGCTACCGCAGGCCGTCGGGCTCCAGGTGCGGCCGCCAGAGCAGGCCCCCCCCGGGAGGTCTCCGGCACCGCCCGCGGCGCTCTCCACCTTGATGAGGCGGTGCTTCGGGGAGATGTAGCGCACTTCGGCGGGGGTGGCGGGCCGCCGCTCGCTGCTGCTGCGGTAGAGGTGCGGGGAGCCGGAGGACGAGGACGAGGACGCGGCGGCGCCTGCGCCAGAGGAGGCACAGCAGCAGCCTGCGGCGCCCGACGCGGACGAGGCTGAGAAGGCGCGCTGGCCCCCGCCCGGCTCCCCGCCGCCGCCGCAGTAGTCCAGGCGGCACATGGCGCGCAGTTTGCGCAGCGAAGAGCCGGGCCCGTTGTAGGGGTCCTCGAAGTCACGCTCCTTCTGTGCGCGGTAGGCGCGGATGAGGTCGCTCGTGCTGCCGCTGTCGTCGGGCAGCGATCCCGACGAGGTAGAGAAGCAAGAGGCGGCAGCCGGACCGCAGGACGCCGAGGCGCCCGCGGAGGCTTGCGGCACGGCCTGGGGGGGCTGCGAGGGCCGCTCGCCCCGGCGCCGCTGCTCGCGGTAGTCCGGCCGCGGCGGCTGCGGGGGGCTCTTGGTCTTGCTGTTGCCCAAGCTGAAGTACTTGTTCAGCCACTTGGCCATGGCGAGAGGCCGCCTAGGGCCGCGGCGCGGGAGCCCGGTCCGCCGCCGCGGCCATTCGGAGAGCAGCGCTGCGGCCCAGGTCCCTCGGCGCCCCGGCCCCGGCGGGGGGCGTCCGGGGCGCCCGCTCCCGACGCCAAGTTCAAGTTCTCTCCGCCGCCTCCTGCCGGCGGATCCTGGCCTCCAGCAGCTGCAGCACCGCCCTCCGCCTCTGCCGTGCGCCGCCCCGGCTTCGGATCTCTCGCCCCTCACGGGCGCGTCTCATGGGATCCCGGCCCGCCGCCCCGCAGAGAGCGAAAGGCCCGGGCGCCCCGTCTGGGACACTCTGGCTGTGCGCTCCGCCGCGGAGCGCGCTCCTGCCGGGTCGGAGCCGCAGCCTCCGCCTGGGCCGGGATCTGCGGCTGCTGCGGGAACTTGTCGGCGTCCTCAGCCCCCCTTCTTCCTTCCCAAGAGCGCTGGGGGAAGCCCGGCCCCACAGCCGGCGAGCAAGCGGGAGGGAGAGCGGACGAGCGACGGAGGAAGGCAGCCAGCGCCCGCCCGAGCCGCGCGCCGGTGCCCGTCCCGGCGGCGCCTGCCGCTGCTGCCTCCGCCGCCTCCCGAACCGCCGCGTGTGTGACACCCCGGCCGCCAGAGCCCGCCCCGCGCCGCGGCCCCGCCCTCCCCGGGCCTGCGCGCGCCCGGCCCCCGCAGGCCCCGCCCCGCCCACCCCCACGAGCCAGGCCGCCGGACCGCGAGCCCAAGCCCCGCCCTCCTCGTGCCCGGGTCTTCGGCAGGCGCAACTCTCCACCTCAGCACGCGCCGCCACCCGCGGCCGCTTAGGCGCCAGCCCCGGGGTGGCGCCTGAGGGCACCGGGGTCCCGCGGCGCTGACGGCTCCGCCTCGCTCGCGGCCCGCCGCCGCCTGGGGCGTGAGGTTGCCAGCCGGGGCCCGCCGCGCTCAGAGGCCAGACCGCTGGCTTCTCCGGGTGCCGGCGCGCTGCGCACCTCAGAGACCCACTGTTGGGGGGACCGCTGGGGGTGAATTATCCCCGGACATTTCTAGTTTACAGCATGACCCGCACGAGGGAAGTGCAGCCCGGGACCCCTTGGGACAGGGTCCCCAATCCCCTTCTTGAAGGGACAGACACTCCGGTTCAGCCCCCACGCGCCACATCTTCGGAGGAGTCTCTATGCTAAGGAGCTTGTTAGCACTCCGGGTGACGGCTGCGGCCGGGAGGGGCGGCGGGCTGGCGCGGCACCAATCGCGGCGCCAGGCCCAGGGGACGCCGGACGTTGGTTTACCTTCTCACCTCTGAGGAAGTCTGGGCTTTAACCCCGCGCCCTGCCAACCTGAGGACCAAAGGAGGGCCACCCAGGTGGGCTTGACTGCCACCTCCCAGTCTGGTGTCATCTCCACTAGTCTCTACTTTGCAATTTAAGATCGTCCTTTGATTATTGACTAAAGCCGAGGAAACTGAGGCCGAGGGAGGGGACCAGCTTGCCCGGTGAAGCTTCTGAGAGGCGCCAGAGGAGCTGCCTGGAAACGAGGTAACTGCCCCAAGAGCCGGTGGTCCTTTGAGTTTGGCCGCCAAGCCCCAGAGTATGATTAACTCTGAGGTGTGAGGACTGAGACCCGAAGTCGGAGGAATTCTCTAGGAAAGCTGACTTATTAGGACAATAGCCCAAATTATTAATCATCTCTACTTGCTACCTCTGTACGACTAGATGGACTTTGGGAGAGTTTTTTGTTTTTTGTTTTTTTCTATATCCTATAGGAAAAGTGGGACCTGTTAGGGCAGGTGGAAGGCCAGAGGCTTTTTTGGCCAGGTCACAGCCCTGGTCGTGCAGGAGGTGGAGGTCCCATTGGCAGTCTGAGAGCTGTCGCCTGCTCGCTGCCTGAGGCCACAATAGGACAGTGGCAGAACCGACACTCCAACTTGGATCCCCTAAAGGCTGTGCTCTGGCCACTCAGCCGCACACAGGGATGTAATGCAATTGACTGCAAATCATCCCTTCAGGATCAAGCCATTTGCTCTTTCCCTTTTTGGTCAGACAGGACCGTCATCCTCTATGAGCCAGTTAAATTTTTTAAACCCACCATTATAACCCACCCCGCACCCCCAGTCATAAACACCACCTATGCAGCCCCTTCATTGCCCGAGATGTACCTACTTGAAATTTCTCAGGAAATAATCTGTGAATGTGTGTGTATGTTTGTGATGTGTCTGGGGGATGGCGGAAGACCCAGACATTGACTTGGGCTAAGATGTTTATTTTGGGTAACCCTAAACTTAAATATCTCAAATTATCCTTTAAATCACTCCTCTGCTATATCTGCTGTATAAACACTTAATTATTGTGCAAGTAAGGGAGGCCCACACAAAGAAACCCCGAAAGGCAAGGACATCCTTCTTATAAGTCCCACCTTTCAACCAAACACAAATCCTCTCTGGCTCCCTCCCCCTCTCATTTAAATGGCTTGTAGGCTCAGAAGGGAGGAGCAGCCAGATTCTGGCAACGGGCCAAGCCACTCAGGACAAGAAAGTCCTCTCCAGGATCTGGAAACTTGTTGCCTACATGTGGGTTGCACATGGAAAAATTATCTCTGCCTTTAGGTTTAGGAAGAGAAGTTATATTTCACAACTTATTTTTTCCATTTCACTTTCAGCAGACCATGGGGTTAGACCCGCTTTTCCATGTGATGCCTCTGCTGGGGTATAATTTGCAAGCCAAAAATTATTGTAATGCTATAGTATTATGCCAAGAACTTCCAGAGCACTTGTGTATCTGCTCAACCCCAACACATTCTGTATATAATTAACCCTAGTCATCAGCCCTGCAAGTTGGTGTTATTCCCAGTTTACAGATGGGGTAACTGGACTAAGGTAGTATTTACTTTAAGCACTCAAAAACATATAAGTGTTTTCTTTTGAGAACTAATGTAGACACAACTTAAAGGACAGAGTCAGAAATAATCATTCTGAAAGGAAAGAGAAGTTTCCTAAACACGATGTTGGGGAAGTAGTATGTCAAATGGTTCAAGGAGACAGGAACTTGTAGGGAAAGGATCAGAGCACTATAGGGGGTTAGAGCTAAACAGACTCTTCTTTCAGAGAGCCAGCCACCCCATTTCACAGAGGGAAAACAAATGACTGAAGGGAAGCCATTGAATTCAGAGGCACATCTGGGGTTGGTACCCAGTCTCTTGATATCACAAACCCAACACTATGCCTGTCATTGACATTTTTTACTTTTAGCTCTCCCATCCCCACCAACACTTATTCCCGATTTACTTAATGGAAGGGTTGGATATGATCCTGTTTTTGTTTCTGCCCTGTCTCAACTTCTCACTTCAGGCCAAATTGGGGACGTGGCAGCTCTTTTCATCCTCCTTCTGGTATCTGGAAGTAGCAATGTCGTTGATAGAGGCCTGGAAAAAATGATGCCACCAACCCAACAGACTCCTCTACTTCTTTCAGTTCAGGCCATCAAATGTTAATGTCAGTCTCCTGCTGTGAGCCAGGCCCCAGGGCAGGAGTCTGGCCTGGAAGCATAAATTTGGGAGCCAGTAGTGCTCTGAGAAGACCTGAGGCAAAACCTTCAGTCATCCTTGACACCTCCTTTCATCCCTGCTCCATCCAAACCTTCAGCCAGGAATATCCTCCACTGCTTCCACCCCAGTCCAACACTCCATCTCTTGCCTGGATCTTCAGAGGCATCTGTTACCCATTTCCCTGCTTCTGTCTCAACACAGCAGCCAGTGATCCTATTAAAACTGAATCTGAGTTATGTCCCTCCTCTTCTCAAATCTCTCATTAAATCCCCATGTCTCTGAAAGTAAATGCCAGAATTCTTATAGGGGCCCACAAGGCCTTATATGACCTAGTCCCCTGAAATTCCTGACTTCATTTTGTACTGTCCTCTCTCCTGCTCCAATCAGGCTGCCTCTTGCTGGTGTTTCTTGAACACTCTCTCACCTTGGAACCTTCCTACTACATCTCCTCTGCCTGGAATGCTTTCTCCCAGCTGTCCACATGGGTCATCCTTCATTCCCTTCAGGTCTGTATTTAAATGTCACATGCTCAGTGAGGCCTCCCATGGGCACCATTTCTAGAATTGTCTCCCCACTCAACACTTCCTATCCTTCCCTGCTTTATTTTTCCAATAATCACTCAACTCCATTTCATACACAGTGTATTTTACTTATTTTTGTTTGTTTATTCTTTGTCTTGCCCCACAATGGGAAAGGGATCTTTTATTTGCTGCATATCTCCAGTGTCTAGGACACTGCCTGACACCTAGTAGGTACACAATGAATATTCGTTCAAGTGAACAAATGAATGTGAGTGAGGGATCACTAAGGGTAGAATGGCAGAGCTGAAGCTTGACGTCTCTGACCTGGTGCTAGAGGCTATTAACTTTGACCTGGAGGTGGGAGCATATCAGATTTGCTGCGTTTTTGAAACTGGTGTGTTCTTGTGTTCTGTTCCCAGGCTGTGTCTCTGAAGCGGAGGAAGCAGAATGAGGTTTATGCCTGTCTTCCAGCATCTGAAGGGGGTTCCAAGAAGGTTGTGGCATCCAGGTAGCCCTCTTCCACAAGAGTCCCAGTCATGCTGAAATACAAGCCTGTCTGCATGTCACTGAGCCAGCTCTATTCTCTCCACCTCGGGTACAACTAATCTTAGGAATCTCATTATGGGTCGAAAGATAATCCTCTATATCTAGATTAAAGGCTGTGTTTTGACCATTACTGCACATTGAGCACTGAGCCGACAGTTTAATTGAACTGTTTATGCCGCTGCCTTGATCTCTTCCCAGAGAATTTACAACTAATTCTGAGTGTCTCTGCGAATTAAGTGGGCCTCTCCCAACATGCTTTGCCCGTAGTTTCCCCGTGCCAAATCCCACTTGTCCTTGTGTTACCCAATTATAGACTCTTGCTCACGACTATCTCCGCCGGTACCACTTCCAGTCTACTTCCTCCCTGAGGTGGCCATTAAAGATAGAACTCTGAGAATGGCCACATCCTAGGATAGCCTCTGTGATACCTGCAGCAGTGGAAAGGGGGTGGAGGTGAGGATTGGCATGGGAACAAAGAGAACATAAATCATACTGATTCCTTTGAAGTCACCTCCAGGCAACTGACAATGACCTCCTAACAAGAAAAGGTACAAGTGTCTTTAGCACGGTTAAGTGTGATGGAAGGAAAAGAGCTCTGGACTGAGGTCAAGACTCCTGGGTTCTTATCCTGGCTGTCTTCTGACTTCCTATGTGACCTGTGAGGCCTGCTGTTACTATTTATAAAATAGGAGCTGGCAGATCATTGTTTCTCATTCTGTGTTATGGAAATGTCTAAGGGTAGGGTTGCCAAATTTAGAAAAAACAAAACAGTAGCAAAAAAGGACATCCATGCAATATTTGGGACATACTTACTGTGAAATATTATTCATTGTTTATCTGAAATTCAAATTTAACTGGTGTCCTATATTTATCTGTCCATGTGGGAGATAAAAAAGGCTCCCAACCCCTAGCCCAGCCTCTACTAATGAAATGGACAAGAGCAGATGTTCTTAACTCTGGATGAACATTATAATCACCTACACAGCTTATATAGTACCCGTGACCAGACTATATTCCAGACCAGTTAAATCAGAATTTCTGGTGGTGGATTCAGACATTGTATTTTTTTAATAAAACAAAAACAAAAACCTCCCTCAGTGGGTTCAATGTGCAGCCAAGTTTGAAAACCACTGGACTGGAGCAGGGATTCTCAAAGTGAGGTCCCTGGGCCATAGCATCAGTTTCACCTGAGAACTTGTTGGTAATACAAATTATTAGCAGGAAAGGGGGAGAAGAAAGAGGGGAGGGAAGGGAAGGGGAGGGGAGGGGAGGGGAGGGGAGGGGAGGGAAAAAAGAAAAAATACAAGGAAATACAAATTGTCATTCTGACTTCCAGACCTTCAGAATTAGAAGCTAGGCCTTGTAGCCCAGCAAGCCCTCCAGGTAATTCTGCTGTAGCTAAAGATTGAGAACCAGTTTGAAAGTTCCTTAGATAACAGCAGGACCCTGTCTTCTGGGGCCTGATCTGCATGTGGGTGCTAGGAAAGCAAATTAGTTGAATTGCTTTGCCGTGATGCATCCTAATGGTCAAACTGCCTGTCTTCTGGCAATTATAGGATAAATTATAGAGGTTGCAAACCCACTGGGTACAATAGCTTTTTCAGTCCCAACCATCAGTCTGATGGCAGTCTTGAAGGGAAGGCTACCATTGGCACCTGGAGCTTATTGCCAGTAGGACAAGTTAGGCCAGGAAGAGCCAGAAATGGACTATAAGTGTCTGAGGGCGGGGCGCCTGGGTGGCTTAGTCGGTTAAGCGTCCGACTTTTGCTTAGGTCATGATCTCGCCGTTCGTGGGTTCGAGCCCTGCGTCGGGCTCTGTGCTGACTGCCAGCTCAGAGCCTGCAGCCTGTTTTGGAGTCTGTGACTCCCTCTCTCTCTGACCCTCCCCTGCTCACGCTGTCTCTCTCTCTCTCTCTCCTAGAAATAAATTAAAAAAAAAAAAACATTAAAAAAAAAATAAGTGTCTGAGGGCGTAAAGTCTGAGTACAGCAACCTGAAGGCCCATCAGAAGAGGGCTGAGGAGCTCCTGGGCAAGGAGGAAGTGGAAAGTGTGGCAGAAAAAAAACCACAGGTGGTGTCAGCCCAGGTCCCAAGAAGGCTGGAGGAGTGAACATCAAGAGTATCTCCAGAGCTGGTTAGGCCAAGTCACACTGCTGCTGGGGGGAACCAGCACCAGGGCAGGGCAAAGTTGATGCAGACTGGAGCAGGTGGATATCAGAAGTGGAGAAGGGAGGCTATCCTTGCTTTGTTTTGTTTTGTTCTGTGTTAAGAGGCAAGTGGTGTTAAAGAACAGAGCAGCATTTTTTGCTGCAGTGGAGGAGGACTTAAATGCAAGCCCACTAGCATACCAGGTTTTCTCTGGGGGTCTCACAGTCAGGTTTATTTACTTCTGGGATGCCAGGTGCCCAGGATATGTAACTCTCTTGTCCTTGAGAGACATCTGGAGGGCAGGTAGCAGGGACTATGCATTATTCATTTCTGTCTACCCCAGGTTTTGCTCAGTGCCTGCCAAATGCTAGACCCTGAATGACTGTGTGTGGAATCGAATCCAACAGAGATCCAACAAATCACCGTTCTTAAGTATGAGTTATCACCTCAGGCCCTAATAAACCACACCACTGAGAGAGCCCAGACATTCCACATGCAAAAGGGCACTTGTCATCCTTGGAGAATCATTGCATACTTTCCTCCTTGCTGCCTTCCTTTCTCCCTTCCTTCCACTGAGCACCTCCCCTGTGCAAGGCCAGATGTTACTGACCAGCTCTGCCATGAGGGCTTTTTGCTCTATAGGGAACAACTGAAAAAAGAAGGCAAGAGGCAGCAAACATTGAAACCTCCATGATCACACTTACCTGGGTTCTAATGTGAATCACTTTGTGCTAGTGTGTACAACTGTAAATCTGACGAGTTTAATCTGCTTCTCCTCATCTCCAAAGTAAACTTCAGAGTTCTTGAAAAGGTGAAATTTATTGCTTTAAGCCCCACAGTTGGGAAAGTGATTTATAACCTGCGCAAAAAAATGTTCTTTTGATGCAATTTCCATCCTCTCACTCTGGCTGTAACATTTAAAGACAATTTTTTTTTGATGTTTTATTTCTTTTTTGAGAGAGCATGAGCAGGGAAGGGGCGGGGGGGGGGGGGGGAAAGAGGATCCAAAATGGGCTCTGTGCTGACAAGAGTGACAGCAGTGAGCCCGATGTGGGGCTTGAACTCAAGAACCATGAGATCATGACCTGAGCTGAAGTTGGATGCTCAACTGACTGAGCCACCCAGGCGCCCCTACAGACAATTTTTGAAAGTCATTTTCCATGCATAGTTTTCTCCCACTACACTTTATTTATTTATTTTTTTCTTGAATTAAAGTGGTTACCATGCTGCCATCTGAGGCTTTCCTAAGTGGAATACATTGGTCTTAGCCAAACCCAGGAAAGAGTTAAAGTTGCAAATGGCAGTCTGTCTTCTGTCTCAGTTTGGGGGTTGGGTTGTGGAGACTGCCCAATTGTACATCCTTCTCTTTCCCTCCCAAGGGCTGAGTGCAGGATGTTGAGTCTCCCAAAATAACTCAGACCCTGGGGGTAAGTGCCTGCTGGGAATAGGGGATTCTCTAGATCAGAAGGGAACTTTCAAAGCCAAAAGATCTGATCTGGGCTAAAAGAGAGAGGAGCCCAGCCACTTTCTACACTGAACATCCACTAACCAGTCCTTACTAAGTCACAGGGAGCCCGGGTATCAGCTTCTGTCACCCAGCTGGCATCCAAGAGAATGATCATACTCAGATAGAGTCCCTTAAGGCCAGTGGGCACAGCTTGGAGAGGCATGACAGATGGGGCCAAAATCTCAGTGAGTCTCTAAGTCACTGGAATTTCTGGAGCTCTTGGAGTTTACAAGATGCTGTAGTATCACTATTTATTACACATATTCATTGGAGGAAACTTTTGGTTTTCAGCTTCCCAGAGTCATGGTGAGTGAAAGGGATCCTTCTGGCCAGTCCTCAGGGCCCACTCTGATTATTTGGTCCTAATATTCAGACAGTGATGAATTTGGGGGCTCTAGACTGTGGGCTTACCTCACCCTCAAGGCTGGAGCAGCATTTCATTCATATACTTTGGGTCTGGAGGTAGCAAACCCAGAGAAAACTGTTGCTTTCTTCATGAGTTTCCAGCTTTTATCTTTATAGTTCTTTTTGTATTTCCATTTGCTCCCATTTGTGGAGATCTTTGTGGTGGATGACCTTTTTATGTTATTGTTAGGCTCTCACCATAGGAATTCCCTTCTCCAGTGGACCACTTTTGCTATAACATAGCACATCCACCATGGCCACACTGTGGGTCCGGTAACTCAGGCTTGAGAAGCACCTAGAAAACAGTGTCAGAATGTACAGTCCCACAACCACTGCAGGGAAGCTGACTCAGATCCTAGTGGTTAGGGCCCAGGAATTTTCATTTTTACATGAACCACAGCTGATTCTGCTCAGATGGGACAAGAACCCCACTTTGAGAAGCTCCAGCTCATCTCTGAGCTCCAATCCATGTCATGGGCCAACAAGTTGTGTATGGAGCCATTTCTGACTTTTCCATCCTGTGGTCTGCTGTTCAGAGGGTCAGCCTGCCTGCATCTCACTCAGGCAGGCAGGTTGGCTGTGGAAAGTGTCTCTGCAGGGCACCATGTAGCCTCCGGTTGTGCACTCCTATTTATCCTGAGCAAATCTCCCTCAGTGGCCAGGCTGGAGGAAGAAGGGAGGGCATATGTGAACACTGAGAATACAGAGGACAGTGTATTTGCCACTGTGCTCCAGGCTTCACACCAATGACATCTGCCAACATCCTGTAGAAACACTCACGATGGGCATTAACACTGCCGTTTTCCAACTGAGGAGACAAGGGCTCTGAGGTCACACAGCTAGTTGTGGTAGACCCAGGTATGTTGAACTTAAAGGCCTTCCTCTTTTCTTGTCTTTTTCTTGGGGATTGGGAGGAATGGAAGCATTTATAATTTTTCCCTTTTTATTTTGAAAAATTGCACACTACCAGAGAATTGCAAGAATAATACAATCAATCCCAGATTCTTTAATTGTTAGCATTTTTCCACATCTGCACTCTTATCTAATTGTGCTAATCCATTTGAGAATTTTGAAGCATAGTGTTGAATTACTCCTAAGTAGTTTAGCTCATCTCTGAAGAAAAAGGGCATTTTCCCATAAAACCACAATGAAATGATCATACTTGGGAAGTTTAACATTAACACATTATAGAGGCTGCTTTTAGACAACAGGCTTGAACAATGGAAACTTGTTCAAGGCAAAAGATCCCACAGTGACCCCCTGGCTGAATACAGTCAGGTTCATCAGGCCCCCCACCTCAAAATATCCATAACTAACCATTGGCCTTTTACAACCAGGTACAGTTATCAAAAAAGGGAAAATTCTATATGTCTCCATACTTCCTTCCACATTTTTTAAAAGTATGCTTTGGGGGCGCCTGGGTGGCTTAGTCGGTTAAGCGTCCGACTTTCGCTTAGGTCATGATCTCACGGTTCGTGGGTTCGAGCCCCGCGTCGGGCTCTGTGCTGACTGCCAGCTCAGAGCCTGGAGCCTGTTTCAGTCTGTGACTCCCTCTCTCTCTGACCCTCCCCTGCTCACGCTGTCTCTCTCTCTCTCTCTCCTACA
>NW_024080724.1:1923958-2058093 GCF_003009895.1 Hyaena hyaena | reverse complement strand
AAGTCAGGCAGAGAAGGACAAATACCATATGTTTGCACGTATAGGAGGATTAGGAGGAACTTGACGGAGGACCAAGGGGGAGAAGAAGGGCGGAAATGGTGGGGGAAAGGGAGAGAGGCAAACCATGAGAGACTCTTGAATGCTGACAAAAACTGAGGACTGATGGATGTGGGGGGGAGGGGGGGATGGGCATGGAGGAGGGCACTTTGGGGATGAGCACTGAGTGTTATGTAGAAACTAATTTGACAATAAACTATTTGTAAAAAAAAAATAAATAAATAAAAACGTTAAAATGTTAAAAAAAAAAAAACAAAACGTCCATGATAGCCTTTTTTTTTTTTTTGATTCAGCATCCAATCTAGGATCACTTGCTGTGTTTACGTGTCACATCTCCTTAGTGCCTTTTCATCTAGAATGTTACTCCAGTTTTTGGTTTTTGTCTTTTGTAACCCTGACATTTTTTAAGAAACTAGGCCTGTTGTTTTGCAGAATATCCCTCAATTTGGATTTGTTGGACTGTTTCCTCATGACTGTAATCTTCTCAGGGCTTCATGTCAGAGGGACAAAAGATATGCCCTTTTGGTTTATCCTCCACAGTCTCTTGACAAGTGAGGATACAGTTTGACCCTTTGAATTGTTAAAAAGACTAGTGGTAGGAAGAAAAGCAGCAAAGCTTTGAGGAATAAAGGCAGGTTTTAAAGAGCAACAGAAGCAAGTTCAAGTCCTGGCTCTAATCTCTAGCTGATTGACCTTAAACACAACCTACCAAAATACCTTAAATACAACTCAAAATATCCTGTTTCTTCTCTCAGCTGCACCTTTTTGTATGCTTCCACATTTTTTCCCATTCTGTGGCACTTCTATCCTTACCTCCTCTGTCACTCATGCCCTAATCTTCCCCCTACCTACTATACCATTGGTTGCCCTAAAATGTGTCCCTTGCTATCATATATCATCTGACTTCCTTATTCCTAAGTACATCAAGTCTGAATGGCTGGTATTCAATACCTTCCATAGTCTGGCCTCATCCCACCTACCTGAACTTACCTCCCAATGTTTCCCATGGGGAAATGTGATTGCTCTTGATTTGGCTTCTAGCACATCTTTTCTCTTCCCTCATTAGAGTGATGATCCTTCCCTCTCTTCCACTGTTGGGTGTATATACATGTATTGGTTAGAGTATGGTCACAAACAGGAGCTGCTGTAATTTAAAGTAGGAAGATATTAGGGGACCTGGGTGGCTTAGTCAGTTAAGCATCCGACTTTGGCTCAGGTCATGATCTCACAGCTCATGAGTTCCGTGTCCTACGTCAGGCTCTGTGCTGACAGCTTAGAGCCTGGAGCCATGTCTCCTCTTTCTGCCCCTTCCTCTCTTACATTCTTTCTCTCTCTCAAAAATAAATAAACATTAAAAAAATAAAGTAAGAAGATATTTAATAAAGGGAATTAAGTACTTACAAAATTATTGGAAAATCTGCACAAAGGTCAAGGAAGGCCCCCGGTTTTGTCACTAGCTCTCGTAGATAGGAATTTGAAGGAACTCAGGAAACCAAGAGAGATAATCGCAGCTGCCTTCAATCTCAAGGCCTGAGATTTTCAGGAAAATACTTAAAGGCCACTGCAAAATGTCATGTCTCCTTAAGCCTCAAGTTTGACGTTGCTAGAGGAGCAAAAATCTGGCTTCTGCCTTATTCTGCCTTCTACATCTTGGCAAGGGTTTCTCATTCATATATTCTACTCTAGGATATGTAGATAGGCATTCTGAGACATGTCCTTCACAAGCTTCTAGACACTGTGATATAGGGAAGAGCATAGAAAAGGAATGCTGGGTCAATAAATGTCTTTCCCTGGGACTGTGCTGATGGAGCTAGTGAGGAAAACTTTCTCTGTTTTCTGAAATTATAGCTGGAAGTATATGAAATTGCTTACTGTGGAAGCCATCTTTCCTGACTTTTTTTTAGACATGTTTTTATTTTATTTTTGAGACAGAGAGAGATGAGGTATGAGTGGGGGAGGGGCAGACAGAGATACAGAATCCAAAGCAGGCTTCAGGCTCTGAGCTGTCAGCACAAAGCCTTACATGGGGCTTGAACCCACAAACTGAGATCATGACCCGAGCTGAAGTCAGATGCTTAACCGACTGAAACACCCAGGCTCCCCATATCTTTCCTGAATTTTGGAGGGAGCTCAGATGTGGTAGGAGAGAATGGAGCCCTCAAAAGATAACATAGTGAAAAACAGAGCTGGAGATCAAGGAGACAGAGAGAGAGAGAGGAGTGGGGGGGGGGGAGAGATAAGCTGATAAGATTGTATCAGCTCTGGATTTGGTCATATGATCTTTTTGCCAGTACTATCCGTGTCTTACTCAGTTATTTCAATCCATAAATTTCTTTTTTTGCCTAAGCTAATTTAAGTTGGGGTTCTGTTACAACCAAAAGAGTCCTAATGAATAGTGGGAGGGATACATGTAAACATTACACAGAGTATGGTATGTGCTATACAAAGAGGACTACCAGAGTGGTATGAGCACCCAGAGAGGATGTAAGAAGGAAGCTCATCTCCATTTTATCTTGGAAATGTTATTTTAGCCGTAGCTTTTATCTCAGTTGTTACTTCTCATGGCCTTTGCTTCCTTCCAGAATACTCCCCTTTCTTTTCTTCTTGTGGTATTGTGATTTATAATAAGAAATATATATTTGGTCTTTATCCTGTTCCTAGCACAGAGCTCCCAAGATCCTTGGAATTTATTAAGTGTTAACAGCATAAAAGTGAAGTGTTGTCTTTTGTTATTCATAGAAAGCCCTTTTCAACCACACCTGTTTATGTTAATGAGGTGACTTTTGGAAAGCCCCTAAAAATGGGGGCTGGTTGCCAGGGGAACCAACCTAGTGATTAGAGCCTTAAAACTGTCAGGATCCACCCTCCCCTCCAGGAAGGGGAGAGGGCCTGGAGTTGATTTAATCACCAATGGCCAACGGTTTGATCAATCGTGCCTAAGTAATGAAGCCTCTGTAAAAGCCCAAAAAAGGTGGAGTTCAGAGAGCTTCCAGGGTGGTCAACATGGAAATGCAGGGAGAGAGTCATGAAAGCTTCTCACCCCTTCTCACATACCTTGCCCTAAGCATAATCTATTTAGCTGTTCCTGAATTATAGCCTTTTGTAATAACCCAGTAATCTAATGAGTTAACTTTTCCTGAGTTCTATGAGATGCTCTAGCAAATTAATCAAACCCAAGGAGGGGGTTGTGAGAACCTTCCAGTTACAACTGGCTGGTCAGAAACACAAGTAGCTTGGACTTGCAATTGCGATTGGCATCCAAAGTGGGGCAGGGGATGGGTGGTCTTGTGGGATTGAGTATTTAACCTGTGAGATCTGACACTATCTCCGGGTAGATAGTGACAGAATTGAGTTAAATTATGGGATACCCAGCTGATGTTGTAGAATTGCTTGATATGAGGAAAACCCACACATCTGGTGTCAGAAGTAATGTGGTAAAGGAAACACATAGAAATGTTTTTTTCTATACTCTTCTATTTTCAAGATACTTCCTGTCTTCCAAATACCAGTTCAAATCTGCTCTCTCCAGGGACCTCCCTACCTAGTTCACCCCATTTCTAAATTTTTGAGGTTCTTACCACAGAACAGTTGACATTAAATTATTTTTAACTTGTGTGTGTGTGTGTGTGTGTGTTTTGTCTTCTTTTATTAGATGTAAACCTACTCCTCAAGGTTATGGACTACATCTTAAATCCTCTCTGCATCCCACATCCCTAGGTTTATCACCATTGATGGTGCCTAGTTGATACTTGGGAGTTGATGGATTGATTTGCTCAGTGGAGAGGCTGAAGTTGCCATGGGCAATTAACTGGAGGAGTAGGAGTAGAGGAGAGGAATGATGTGCAGGTACTAGCCATCCAGGAATAAGGAAGCCTTTCCAAATATGCTTGGCACGAAGAGGTGGACCTGGAGTCCCAAGCAGTGCACCTATCCTAGTGGCCACAGGGGGGCGGCAGAGGGTATGGCCCAGGTGTAAGCTATAGATATGGCGGCTGGATGAGCCAACTGCTCAGCTAGCTGAGCTGCATTGGAAAGGAGATCTTGGTCTAAGTAACTTGCACAGATGAGGTGGGCTTCCTAGCAGAGAGCCTGGGAAGCAGGGTACCTGAACCATGGTTGGGAAAGCCAAAGGATGAACTGGTAGACATCAATAGGCATCTAAGAATGATCAAAACTCTCCAAAATAAAAGCAAGTGAGTGAACTTTAAGAGATCTAGATATTCTCTTAAGGACAAAGAGATGCCTCAGTGCCTTGGCAAAGGAAGTAGGAAGTCCAAACGTGGTATAGTGGTAAGGGCAAAGACTGGAAAGCAGGAGTCTTAGAGTTTCATCTTTAAACTTAAAGGTCCTCAGCCCTGCTGAATGCTTTTGCTGTATGACTTAAAAGATGACCCTCTCCTCTCTGAGCCTCAGGTGTCTGATCTTATACAAAGAGGATCAGTGTCTGGAGACTCACAGACCAGCCCTACCTTTGCACTGGGCCCCATGGTGGCCAGGGATCCTTCTTGCTTGAATGGTCTCTAGGGTTATGTGAATAAAGCAGTTCAGTTGGCCATAAAGACATACCTTCATTACCCCTGTGTGTGTACTCCTGCTCTCTTTAAAACTTTTGATGGGCCCTGACCCATGGGATCAAGGCTATTCAAAGACCTTTAGAGGAGTTAAGTAGTCTAACTTTTAGATGCACCACCCCATGTCATAGCACACATCATGTCCCTACGTCCCATAGTAAATTATTTGTGCTTTGAAATAATCTTGAGGGTGCTTTTAGAATTTTGCTTTCAAGATTATTTTGCCACTTTATTTCCAGTAGCTATGATTTCTCGAAATCATAGTGTATGGTTAGGAATTCCTTGATGTGAAAGGACCCACTAATTATTTTCAAATATAATAAGCATTTTATGCCTACTGAAGTGAGCAGTTTAGGGAGTTGACATAATACTGTATTTTGTGCACATTTAGGTTTTTTCAGGTTTATTTTGAGAGAGAGTGTGCACATGTGTGAGCATGATTGGGGGAGGGGCAGAGAGGGAGAGAGAGAGAATCCCAAATAGGTTCTGTCCTGTCAGCACAGAGCCCTACATGGGGTTCAATCTCACAAACCTCGAGATCATGACCTGAGCTGAAATCAGGAGTTGACGCTTAACCAACTGAGTCACCCAGGTGCCCCAACATTTAGTTAATTTTTGATTTTTGATTTTTATAAACCTCGAGATCATGACCTGAGCTGAAATCAGGAGTTGACGCTTAACCAACTGAGTCACCCAGGTGCCCCAACATTTAGTTAATTTTTGATTTTTGATTTTTATTTTGCATCTTGGAGTCAACAAGAATGCATGCGGTGCGCAATTATTTTTCTAGGCTCTTGAAAAGCTTGTGTATCCACAGTGCTGTATGTATGGCACCTGATGAATAAAAGCCTCCTGCTTGAGGCAGCTGAGATAATTGGGGGTGTCATTTCTTTCAGTTATTACTTTTGTTTCATGTCTCCTGGTCTGGAAGCCTGAGTGAGCTGTGAGTGCATCAACAAGAAAAAGACACCCTCTCCTACTTCCCTTTAATCTCCAAAACTTCACTGTAGCCGTATCTTACAGCCAAGTCACACAGGCAGGCACCAAGGTGGAGGATCTCCCTGCTCTGGAGATTTTGTGAGGATGGGTTCCTCCCAGCCCTCTCAGGCACAGCACGTTCAAGCCAGACACCATCCCCATTGTCAATGTTTCCACAGAAATCGTTACCTCACAAAAGGCCATATCTCACCAGAGAATTTGTTTTCTCTTGCTGATAATTTCTCTCCATAAACATTTTTGAGAGAGATGAATAGGTGTACCTTTCTGGAACAGCAGGCAGATGCTGGGGCATGAAATGACTTTGTGAGGCATGTTTTATGGATGAGAGGA
This sequence comes from Hyaena hyaena, assembly GCF_003009895.1. Lineage (NCBI taxonomy): Eukaryota > Metazoa > Chordata > Mammalia > Carnivora > Hyaenidae > Hyaena > Hyaena hyaena. Next base: position 2,052,136 of record NW_024080724.1, on the reverse strand, counting down.
GGGGCCCGAGGGTCGCCTTTGATTTCCCCAGCCTCTGACCTGGCAGCAGATCACTAGGTTCCTCTTCTGCAGGTGACCATGAACTTCACTCACTGCTGCTCACCGGAAGCATTTGTTTTTTTAATTTTAGAGAGAAAGAGAGTGCAAACATGCAAACAGTGTGGGGGCAGAGGAAGAGAGAGAGAGGGAGAGAGAGAGAGAGAGAGAGAATCTCAAGCAAGTTCCATGCTCATCACAGAGCTCGATAATGGGCATGATCCCACAACTGTGAGATCATGACTGGAGCTGAAATCAAGAGTTGGATGCTTAACTGACTGAGCCACCCAGGTGTCCCTCACCTGAAGCTTTAAAGGCCCAGCTTGGGCAGAAGCTACAGAGACCATCAAAGAGTTGGCGCATAATTCCCACCAGCTTGTAACACTGGGTCTGCCATGAAGATGTAGGTCCCCCGGGTCCGTTTCACAGCCAGTACTACAGTCTTCAGATACTTCATTACGCTGTCATTTTTTAAATTTCTCTTTCTCCTTCTCTCTCTGTATAACAACTATGAAGGGGATGAATTCCTTTCCATCATGGTGTTAATGAATCTCAAAGGAAAAAAAAAGAGATGTGATCTCAGAAACATAAAGAAGATAACAAAAAAACAGCAGACACAGTGACCTTCAACAAAATGAACAATTCATTCATCTCTGTCTGGGGGATGGGAAGAGTGATTATTAATAACAAAGTAGTACTGAATGACTTGCGGACAGGTCATCAGGGTCCCTCTAAAGCCCAGAGTCAACAATGCAAAATGAGTCATGAAGGTGACAGACCACACAGGAGTGATGGGGCGGGGACAGGATGGTGACACAGGCCCAGGGCATAGGCTTCGTAAAAGGTTCATTCCTCCCTCAGGAGAGGGATGTTAGGTTGAGCAAATAAAAACATAGGACCCCCAGTTATATTTGAATTTCAGGTAGCAAATACATTTTTAGTATATTTGGGACATACTTGTACTAAAAATTTAGATATATTGTTTATTTGAAATTCAGATTTAACTAGGCTTCCTGTATTTTCTCTGACAGCCCTACTCTGGAGACACCAGTACTTCTCATCTTTTCCAAGTACTAAACACATTTCTAGGTTTAAGCTCCACCAGAAAGAGACTCCCTCCGGTCTCAGCTTTTGAATCCTACACTGTTTTACAGATCCAGTTCAAATGCCACATTTTTGGAAGATTTTTCCTCCTAAATCAGTTCCTCCTTCCTTTCTGTCCTCTTGCCCCGTAGATTTTTATTTATGATTTTGGTTTGTATTCAGATTATTTCCCCCTCTAGACTGGGAGCAACCCAAGGGCCTGGCAGTATCTAGATTCTTTTTCCCATGGACCACAGTATAGCTTCGCTTGCACCTCATGTGTAGTTCATACTCTGAATGCTGAATGAATAAGCATAGCTACTGATCATAGCTAACATTCACTGAGTGCTGACTGACTATGTGCCAGGCATGGTTCTCAGCACTTGTCATGGATTGAATGTTTGAATAACCCTCTGAGGTAGGCACCATTTTTATGTCCACTTTAGCAATGCAGAAATGGAAGGCACAGAGAAGCTAAGTAACTTGCCTGCGATCACACAGCAAGTAAGGGGCAAAGCTGGGATTTGAACCCAGGCAGTGTGGCTCTTCACCTCTGTCATAAATTGAGCCAATAAATGAACAGAAGAATAAGAAGAACCAATGGAGGAATGCACAAGCAGAGGCAGCAAGCAGGTATTATGATAGGAGAACAAGAAAGGGAACCCAAGGTAGGTGTTAGGAGGCAGAGGCTGGAGGAGTCAGGGAGATATTAAGAAGGCAAGCTGAGGGATGCACCTAGGCACGTCAGGGAGATAAAAGGCAGCTCAGCAGTGGAAGAGGCTGATCTTTCCAGGCTTCTACTTTGGAAACCAATCCTTGTGCTGCAAACCCTCTATGTCTCTGCAGGGGCCTCACTGCAACTCTTCTCAGCCTCCTGCTCCAACCATCCTCTTCCAAGGGCAGAACCCACCTCTGCTCGCTTAAGAGGCTCAGGCCAGTGGGGCTCTGAGGCCAATCCAGTCTCCCCAGGGCTCTCAGCTGAGTCAGTGGGCTTGGTGCCAACGCCCTCTTTGTTCCTGGGCTCCTGTCCCTCTATGTCTGGTGTACTTCTGCCTGGCTCTTGCCATGGGTGTGACAAGTGTTGTTACACAAAGGAACCAGTGTGATCCATGGGAGGGTGATTATGGACCCCAGTCAGAGCACTGCCAAGGTTATTATAGTAACGTAATACTTCCTCTTCAAATCTGTAGAAATAGCAGACAGCAGCCTGCTCATACCATCAGCCTAGTCTTTTTTTTTAATTGTAGTAGGAAACACGGAACATAAAATTTACCATCAAAATCACTTTTAAGTGTACAGTTCAGTAGTGTTTAGTATATTCAAGTTGTGAAACAGATCCCCAGAACTTTTTCATCTTGTAAAACTGAAACTCTCAGAGCGCCTGGGTGGCTCAGTCGCTTAAGCGTTCGGCTTTGGCTCAGGTCATGATCTCATGGTTCATGAGTTCGAGTTCTGCGTCAGGCTCTGTGCTGACAGGTCAGACCCTGGAGCCTGCTTTGGATTCTGTGTCTGCCTCTCTCTCTGCCCCTCCCCTGCTCATGCTTGCATGCAGCGTGCTCTCTCTCTCTCTCTCCAAACAAATAAATAAACAGTAAAACTGAAACCCTGTGCATACTAAACAACTTCCCTTTTCCCTCCACCCCAGCTCCCTGTCATCACCCTTCTATTTCTCTACGAACTTTACTTCTCTGGGTACCTCACGTAAGTGTAGTCATACAGTATTTGTTGTGACTGGTTTATTTCACTTAGTGTAATGTCCTCAAGATTCATTCATGTTGTAGCACATGTCAGAATTTCCTTCCTTTTTAAGACTGAAGAATATTCCGTTGTATGTATATATCACATTGTGTTTATCCATTGTTGTCGATGGACATTTAGGTTGTTTCATATCTTGGCTCTGTAAATACTAACGAATAATGAATGTTTAAATATCTTTTTATTTCCCTGCTTTTGATTCTTTGGGGTATATACCTAGAAATGCCTATGGTATTTCCATTTCAGTTTTTCGAAAAGACTCTCTACTGTTTTCCATAGCAATTGTACCATTTTTGAGTCCCACCAAATTTCTCCACATCCTCATCAGTACATGCTGTTTTCTGTTATTTATTTTTTTATACTACCCATCCTAATGGGTGGGAGGTTGCCTTGAACTTGTTGCTTATGAGGAGGTTGTGTTTCTAGAATGGCTTAACGTTATCTCTAATCATTCACTGGAATTCAGCAATGGGGAAAGTACACCACCATGCTCTGGGCAACCTGATAACCTAGAGACAGAGAGCTCTTGTGACTCTCAATGACTTTGTGGCTCTGGCCAAATTGTACAACCTCTGAATTCCTATATGCTCACTAGGGACAAGACCTTCTTGTCCTCCCTCCCTGCTCCCCCCTGACATTTCCTCCAGGAGAAGATAGCAAAGGAGAGCTGGGGAATGACTTGTTAGATATGCCTACACCTCAGCAGCTGCCACCCTGAGTGTGTTTTTTTCTTTCTTTTTGTTATTAAAATGAATCATGCTTTAAAACAATTAGAAAGCTCAGAAAAACGTTAGAGGCTAGGAAGTATGGGGGCACCTGGGTGGCTCAGTTCCTTAAGTGTCCAATGCTTGATTTCAGCTTAGGTCATGATCTCATGGTTCATGAGATCAAGCTCTGCATTGGGCTCTGCATTGAAGGTGCAGAGCCTGCTTGGGATTCTTTCTCTCCCTCTCTCTCTCCCTGTCGCCTGCTTGTACGCCCTCTCTCTCTCTCTCTCTCTCAAATTTAAATAAGTAAAAATTTTTAAAAAAGAAAAGAAGCAAGGAAGTATTTATCCTTCATTCCAACTCCCAGAGGCAACCACTGATAACATTTTGGTCTGTTTCTTGTAGTTTTCCCCATAAGTGAGGTAAACTTTCATCTTTGAGACTCCCTCTTTTTCCGAAGAAGAGCTATTCATTTCCACAGCAATCAGTAGCAAAGTTAACTGAGCTCTCAATTTCTTAAATATACCCTTCTTTGTGCTAGTTCACTTCTCAGATGTGTCACTTTGAGTGAAAAGCAGTTAATTACAATGGAAATGCTGCTTGGAGACATCTTATGAAATTATGTTAATATGTATAGAGAGACAAAAAGGAAGGGGAAAAGGAGCTGATGGGCGAAACAACTGGTCTATTTAAATGGATAATTTCCTTTCCTTTCAAGTTTCCTAGTTGAAGGTCTCTTATTTATGAAAGGACTAGAAAGCTATTATTGTAGTTCCAATTTGTCAAAATCAGTAAAACTCAACTGCTAAGCAAAGTTGATAAACCAGCAAAAAGGCAACAAAAGAATGACTTTGGTAAATTTCATGTAATTTAAAAAATTACAAGGCATCCTCTCAGGAATTCCCAGCCTCAGGAAGAGAAGCCTGGGCTGTGGAGACCCAGTTTGGTCTTTATAGCTCTGCCTGACCTGGACCGCTGAGGATGACCTGACCTGGCTTCCGTGCTGGTATAATAATATATGAAAGGTGTTTAGCACAGCACCTGGTACAGAGATTATTATTATTATTACAACAATAATTGTTTGGGGTAATTGCTATTATATGGGGTGGAGGAGGGAGCTGGCTCCTAGATCTTGGTAGTAAGGTAGAGGTTGGGAGACCCACTTGGAATGGGGGCAGTGATGTGGAGTGGACTGGTCCCTTTATCTACTTCCTAATTCCTCCTTAATCTAGGCTTCCAGAACCTTGGTTGGGAAAGGCACGAGCATGCGTGTGTGTGTGTGTGTTGGGCATATAGGGTAGGGAAGGCTCAGGAAGCAGGAAGAATCAACTAATGTTTATTTATTTTTAAATATTTTTTTAATTTATTTCTAGGAGAGAGAGAGAGACAGTGTGAGCAGGGGAGGGTCAGAGAGAGAAGGGGTCACAGACTCTGAAACAGGCTCCAGGTTCTGAAGTGGCAGTCAGCACAGAGCCTGACGCGGGGCTCGAACCCACAAACCGCAAGATCATGACCTAAGCGAAAGTTGGACGCTTAACCGACTAAGCCACCTAGGCGCCCCAGAATCAACTAATATTTATTAAGCCCCTGCTATATACCAGATACCATGCTGAGCATTTATTTATTTTTATTAAAAAAAATTTTTTTATAGTTTATTTATTTTTGAGACAAAGAGAGACAGAGCATGAGCGGAGGAGGGGCAGAGAGAGAAGGAGACACAGAATCCAAAACAGGCTCCAGGCTCTGAGCTGTCAGCACAGAGCCTGACATTGGGCTCGAACCCACAAAGCGTGAGATCATGACCTGAGCCGAGGTTGGACGCTTAACCGACTGAGCCACCCAGGCGCCCCATGCTGAGCATTTAAAAAGCAAAACAAAATAAATCATGCAAGAGAGGTTAGATAACTTGACCATGTTTGTCTGACTGACCCTAAAGCCTGAGCAGGGACATCCCTTTCACTTTCTATGGACCTGTAGAATGAGTTTTTTCATCAATTCAAGAGTTCAAGACTAACCTTGCTTCTGGTAAGGTTTCAAGAGGCAAAGTTCCCCCAATTTGAGAAAATCAGAGACTCTCCCTTTGGGGTGTTAAAGGGTTTTCTGCCAGTGATAGGTACCATGCTATCACTGGCTCCCGGTCAGCAGTCAGGGTCTCTCCTCAGGGGGCTTAGGGTGCTGGCATAGGCTTGCCAGAAACTTTCTCCAAGGCCACAGTGGAAGCCAGGAGGCCTCCTGGTCCCTGCCTGGTCTGACACAAGCACTAGGTAGAAAGGAAGCAAGCTCCAACCTGCAGGCCAAGCCTGGCACACAGCGGGGCAGTGGGCAGGCTGCCATTCTCGGCATCACTGGGGCCAAATTTCTTGCCAAACGGGCTTGGGTTTCAACACGTTGGGAAAGCACAGGAGTCTGGGATCATAACTTTGCTACCAATTCTGGGGCTGGGCCAAAGAAGACCCTAGAGAGTCTGGCAGTGCCGCAGCTGGAAGGGGACAGGCATGGGCACTGGACTCCTGGGAATGTGGTCCTCTACAGGGGACTGCAGAGCACCATCCAATCTTAGGGGCCTGGGCTGGGACAGGGCTTGTCACAAGTCACCCTAGGATGGAGGTGAGCTGTCTTCAGGCGTCTTACATGTGATATCTTCAAACTTAGACTAGAAGGGTTTTTAGAAGTGATCTAGTCCACAGAGGATCTATTCTTGTTGAGCCTGAGTCAAGGGAGAAGATGAAACATAATTAATAGATACTGTTTAAGAAAGTGAGATATTTTATAGTGTATGTTAGAAAGGTTTACATTCAAAGTTATTTTAGTTCTTAATTTATATCCAAAATAATTATAGTTTTTAACATTTTGGCCCAGAGAAAGCTTCAGTTATCAGTACATTTTACTTAAGTGGAATTACCAGATTTTGCTGGCTAATGATAAGAGTCACACTTAATGAATGTTTTCTGTGTTTTAGGCCCTAGTCTAATGCTTTACTTGTAATAACTCCTTTGTTCCACAGAACAACCCTATGCAATGGTGCAAATATTATTTTTGCTTTAAGTATGGGAAAATGATACACAGACAGGTTTAGTAACTTATCCAAGGTCACACAGCTAATAAGGGCAAACTTAGGTTTGAATCCAGGGCATCTGCCAGCTTCTGAGCCTATGATCTTAAGCACTGTATTCTACGGTGTTCCAGATAATGAGAACTTCCTTTCTGTGGGTATTTTACCAAGTGATCATTCATTCATGTAAGGTATTTGTGGGAACTGTCACAGTGAGAGTTTGGAGGTCAATCAGGACAAATTGGGAAGATTGGTAGCTTGACATCTTGACCATCCCCCCCCCCCACCCCAAGCAATATTACAAATGAGAAAATTAAAGCCCTGAGAGATATAATGAATTCTCAAAGATTACAGCATGAAAACCTAACTGGAAGTCAGAACTTAATGTCCACACTGGGCTTTTTGAAATATATCAATCATTCTTTGTTCTTAATGAACTCTGTATCGGGCTCTTAGAGTTCTAAATCCCCACCCCAACCCCCTTTCTCTCTCTGTTTCACAGCCCAAATTCTTCTCAACTGCAAAGGGCTTGTGCTTTCCTCTCTGATACACATAATCCTTGGTCCTGATTCCATAAAAAATACTCCCTGTGGGGCACCTGAGTGGCTCAGTGGTTTAAGCATCCAACTCTTGATTTTGGCTCCAGTCATGATTTCATGGTTCCTGAGATCAAGCCTGGTATTGTAGGGCTCTGCACTGACACCTCCAGAGCTTTCCTTGGATGCTCTCTCTACCCCTTCCGACTTGTGTACACGTATGCACTCTCTCCCCACCTTTCTCAAAAATAAATAAATAAACTTAAAATAAAAACCTCTTTGGACTTTCCCATCCCTGTCTTTCCTACTTTGCTGGGGCTGTGCATGGAGGCAGAACACAGAATTTGTTTTGCTCTTAATCAGAGCAGAGGGACTAGGAAAGGAATGTTGAGCCAGAGATCCAGACCACATGACTGAGGTGATGGAAACCGGGGACTGACCACAGCCAGTTATGGGGGCCACACCCATCACCCCATCAGCTCCTCCCTCAGTCATTTAACAAATCATCAACAATGCTGAGATGCCATATATTTAAAAAGTGCTATACGAAGCAAAGATTTGAGTGTCATGGTTGAATGTTAGAAATGCTGGACTAGGAATGAGGAGGCCTGGCTTCCAGGCTTGGCTCTTCCACTGACCAGCTGTGTGGCCTTAGGCAAACTGACACTCCTCTCTGGTCCTCGTTTCTCATGTACTAAATAGATTGATCAGCTGCTTTCCTGTTTTCGCAGGTTTCTGTGAGGCTAAAAAAAGAGAACAAAAGTGAATGTGCTTTGGGAATGATAATGCAGGGTAAAGATGCAAGGGATTACTGTAGTTGCACCGAGCTAGATCCAAACAGACAGGAGCTCTGGTTTCCCCACTTTGGTGATACATGGTGAGGTGAGTGACTTTATTCACTTCATTCTACAATATCAAGACTCGTTCTTGGAAGGGATTTGGGTGGTGGGAAAATAGATGCCAGCCTGGAGTTGCTTACAACCCCATGTGTTAGCTTTTTGGAGCACTGTGCCAAGAATCAGGAGCCTGGGCTCTGGAGCCCACCCTCCCACCAACATACCATGTGCCCTGTATGCGTCTTAGCCTCTGCACCGTTGCTCACTCTATACTGATACCACATCAGGAGCTTAAATGCAGAGAGCTGGATCAGTTCTGGAATCTGAAAAAGGAGGGTAATGGGAAATATGCCTACTAAGTGCCAGGCGCATCCCATGTCATCTATTCCAGGCCATGATTGTGCCAAGCTCTATGCCAAATACTGGAACCAGCCATAATCAAGACAGGTCTGGCTTTCTGGAGATTCCAGTGTAGCAGGAAGATGAACACGAAGCAAATGCTCACACAAATAAAGAAAGACAATTGTGGAAAAGGGCAAGAAGGAAAAGAAGAAAGTGCTATTGGGAGGGACCAAGCCAGCCTATTCTAGAGTTTGAAACTTGCCAGATAACAAGGAGGTGGCCAGCTAGAAGGGGACAAAATTTTCATGTAAAGAGAGTAGGTCTGGAGGCCCTGAAGTTGGAAGGGAGATGGCACAGCCCAGAAACTGAGGAAAACAGCAAGCATGTACAAGGAGTGGAGAGCAAGGGCTGGCCTGCTGTTGGTGCAATTGCCCAGAGGCTGACCGAGCCCTCTCTTGTAGGCCATGGTGAGAAGCAGAGGTCTTGATCCTAATCTTGGCATCTGTTTATCTTAGCATATGAACTTCATTGGCTTTGATCTTCTGAATTCAATTAGAATTTCTTATTTTATGTGTAATCTGATTGATCACATTTAGCAAATACAATAAACATTCACTGTACCCAGCCCTAGAAAAAACAGGACCAAAAAAGAGACTGTACCTGTCCGTCTGCTCCCCATCTGGAAGACAAGCTGAGGAGAGGGCAGCAGGTCAGCACTTTATTAAGTAACTCTAAAGCAAGACAGACTGAGATGAGTCTGCAAAAGAAACGCAAGGGCCAAGGTTCAGTGACCAGATCTGACGGTTACAGGAACTTGTCATGTTAATGGCCGCATCTTTGAAACACTTGTCACATCCATTGGGAGTATTTCCAGAAAAGAAGTATAATTTAAGCTGAACCTTAGACAATGATAGGACTTTTTATTTTAATATGTTTTTTCCAATTTAAAAATAATATATGCTCCTAGAAGAAAATTTCATAAATACATAAAAAGGTAAGGAAAATAATTACAGCCACACTTAATCCAGAGAAACCACTGTGGACAATTTAGTGAGTAACCTTCCCGGTTTCTTACCTAAGTTTAACAACATTGAAATCATCGTGTAGATACAATTTGGCAGGACTCTCTTTTTCATTTCATATGTCAAGAGGTCTTTCCCATATCATTACATAGTCTTCAAAAACATAATATTGAATGGCTGTTCAGTATTCTGTTCTTCAGATTTGTGTAACCACTTCACTATCATCAGATGTCATGGTAGTTTGCAAATTTGCTACTATGAATCATGCTAGGGTGAGCCTCTTTACCTAAAATGGCATTTGTGTCTTCCCTGAGGGCAGATTCTGAGTATAATTTCTGGGGAATGAATGTGATCATAGCTGTGGCTTTGGATACCTATTGACCCCTCACACTACCTCCAGCACCAAAGCAGCTCTCCTATCTCACCACACTTTTGCCAACATGGTTTTCCTTTTTAAATCTTGGCCATTTTGATGTGGGAGAGAGCCATGCTCTCTTGCTCCTTGAGTCCACCTTTCTTTGATTAAGGATGAGCCCAGTTTTAACCAGTAGAGCTGGGGACAGGGAGAGGTGGGCAAGGACACAGAGAGAACCGTCGGAGGAAAGTCCTGGCAGGACTCCTCCGCAGATGGCTCTATGGAGGAATGTTTAAGGGGATCGCACAAAGGCTACCTCATGCTATTGGTAACTCCTCCAGGCTTTCATGGGCACTTGGAGTAGCTGTGACTCAGGATACTTCCACCCTGGGGAGGTCCTCTGAGATACAGTTCTGTGTACCCCAGGATGTGCCTGGCAGGGGAGAATCCTTAGCCTCACCCACTGTGCTACTCTTCAGGACAGATCCTTCTCCACTAAATTTCCCTAATGAGAGAGGGAAATTCAATCTCCATGAAAAGGTGAGATATGGGGAAGTAGGAATTGGAAATAATTCTTGAGAAATCCCTTCAAAAACAAGACTTTATATACTACTAGAAGGAGCATGAATTGGTTCAACCTTTTGGGAGGGCAACTGTGTAACATTAAATTGTAAAGTATGAATACTCTCTATTTTCTTTTAAAAAATGTATCTGAGTAAATAAACAAGAATGCAAAAATGTGTGCCTCAGGATGTATATAGAAAGAAGTATTTTTGGTATTAGTGGAAAAAAATATGAAAACAATCTAAGTGGGTATCTTCTACTCTATCTGCTTGAGAAATAGAGACATTTGTGTGAGAAATTTCATAGCATTCTGCATTGAGGACGGGGCTGATAGCAGCTAAGAAAAAAATGGAGAATATCTGAGAGGATTTCCCTGACCAACACCCACGAGGAGCTCTTCCTCCCAGCCCATATTCGGCATTGACAGCTTGGAAGGCAAGGCCCTGTTCATGCCAAATCGGATAGTCCAGCAATGTGGGAAGGGTACTAGGCCCACTTACTTCAATCTGTGTCGCATATGAAAAATAAGTCATTCCGCCAGAAAGGTGAGGGCCCTGTCAATCTACTAATATGGCCATTAGGACAGCAATATTTCTTCTGAGCCTGAGCCATTCCAATAGAGAATTGAAATATCCCATTATTAGATAGGTACCTGAAACTAAAATAATGCTATAGGTTAATCATACTTCAAAGAAAAAAATCCTAATCAGGGGACCAGTCAGACTAAGTTTCTCTCTGAGAAAGAGACATATTGCAAAGGATAAAAGAAAATATTAAAATATATTTAATTCCAAATGACAAGGAGCTTTCAGAGGCTATATCACTTATGTATTATAAAAAGCATGTAGTGAGGTCCACCCCCGTGGTACAGTGAATGAGGCAGGCGAAGTCCCTGTCCTCAGAGAGGGATTCTTCTAGGGTGGGCAGAAAGATCACAAACAAGGAAGCAAGGCATAAGCGGTGGGTATGGATTGAGCCAAGTGCTGGGGAGTAAGCGAACAGGCTGGTGAGACAGTGATGGGGGAGGGAAGGTCTCTGGGCCAATGGGATTGTGAGCTGAGGCCTGATAACTGAGAAATGAGTAGACCTGCAGGGAAGGGTGCTCTGGGTAGAGGGCACAAGTACCAGAACAGAACAGAAGTGGCTTCCATGCATAGCAAGGAGACTGATGTGGGCTAAGAGTCATCAGGGTCTGGTTCAATCTAAGAGCAGTTGGGAATTATTGAAGAGTTTTGAGCAATCTGTATGCCCAACTTGGGGCTCAAACTCATGATCTCAAGCTCAGGAGTTGCACACTACCGACTTAGCCAGCCAGGTGTCTCTATTGAAGAGTTTTAAACAGGAGAGGAACGTATGTAGTTTATGTTTTCTACTGTTGTCTATTTTTGGTTTTTCTTGTTTGTTTGTATTTTTAGTTTACAGGGTATTTTTAAAGATGGAAATATTATTGATATACCATAAAATTCACCCTTTATACAAGTCAGTGGTTTTTATTAAATTCAAAAGGTTGTGCAACCATCACCATGATCTATTTTTAGCACATCTTTATCACCCTATAAAGAAACTCCAGGGGCGCCTGGGTGGCTTAGTCGGTTACGTCCAACTTTCGCTTAGGTCATGATCTCGTGGTTCGTGGGTTCGAGCCCCGCGTCGGGCTCTGTGCTGACTACCAGCTCAGAGCCTGGAGCCTGTTTCAGTCTGTGACTCCCTCTCTCTCTGACCCTCCCCTGCTCATGCTGTCTCTCTCTCTCTCTCTCCTAGAAATAAATAAAACATTAAAAAAAAAAAAAGAAACTCCATACCCATTTGCATCACTCCCCATTTCCCACACTTCTCAGCCCCTAGCAACCACAAATCCACCTTTTGTCCCTATGAACTTGCCTATTCTGGATATTTTATAGAAATGGAATCATATTCCATGTGGCCTTTGTGACTGGCTTCTTCCACTTAACATGCTTTCAGCTTCATCCATTTGTGGCATGTATCATTATTCTTTAAGGCCAAATAATATTCCATTATATGAAGTTAGAACATTTTATTTTTCCTTTCCTCAGATGGTGGATATTTGGGTTGTTTCCACATTTGTGGTACTATGAAGACTACTTCTATGAGCGCTCAGGTACAAGTCTTTGAATGAACGTATGCTTTCTTGAATGAATGCTTCCTGAATTGCTGCAAGCCCTTGACTAATTTCCAGAGTATAGAAAAAAATCGATTCTGACAACTTTCGCCAGTATTTTCATTGCTTGTATGGAGAGGGTTTTTGGAGATCCTTACTGTACCATTTTGCCGCTGTTACTCTGGATCACTTCTATTTATTTATTTGTTTGTTTGTTTATTTATTTATGAGAGAGAAAGCACACAAGTAGGGGGGCAGGGGCAGAAAGAGAGGGAGATACAGAATCTAAAGCAGGCTCCAGGTTCTGAGTTGTCAGTACACAGCCTGATGTGGGACTTGAACCCATGAACCATGAGATCATGAGATCATGACCTCAGCTGAAGTTTAATGGTTAACCAACTGAGCCACCCAGGCACCCTGGATCACTTTATTTTAAACCCTATGTTAGTATTTGGTGAACAAAAATGAATTGAATTTTAAAGGTAAGTAACCCTGAGGTTTGTCTTCTAGATCAGTGCCGTGTACTGTGGTCAGCAATATCACCTGTCTCTGTTTTTTAAATTTATTGTTGAATAAAATAAAGGGCCAACTACGCAAGTTAGACCTTTAATCAGACTCTGGATAGGGCTTCAGGGCTGGGAACAGCGCAGTTATATTTCTTAGAGAGGTGGCAGGGTTCCCACAGAGCAAGCTGCTGAGATGGGGGATGACTTTGAGGTGTTAAGAGCTCTTAGCTGGTGGGAGGTGGCCAGCTTGTGTCCCTGACTGGCTCTGGGACCTTCTTCCAGGCCTTGAATCTCCAGGTTTATGATTTACCTTGGCCAGGGCTCCCCAGCAGCCACCAGGGTGCTCTGCCATGAGAAGGCCATGGAGCTGTGTGACAGAGACGCTTGCTCATCATGGCTTCTGCAGGATTTTCTGTTCAGATAGATTGGGGACAGTGTTGCCCAACAAGAGAGGGATGTATGAGTTGACCTCTGAGTCTGTTGCTCTTGGGAGATGAGGTATGATACCTTCTTCTGGGTTGGCGGGCAGCAGGTATTACTCACACCCATATGGAAGATTGAGAAGCCGAGGCCAGAGCAGGGCCAGAACCATCTCATCTCCCCTTTACCTGCCGCTAACTTTTCAAAAGGACTTGGCTGGAGCTCTTTGCATTCCAGTTTCCGACTGGTTTGTCCTATAGGTGGCCCCATAGCAGGGTAGAGTTTATCCAGATTCAATTTCAAGTCTTGCTCTTATAGCTAAAAATCCAAGTGTAGAACCCTGGCTCAACAGATGTAAATCAGAGGAGGGCTCAGGGGACTGAATTGATGGTAATGGGTGAGAAACATGAGGGGCCACCCTCAGGGGCTAAGAGGATCTCAGGCTGCACTAATGGTGGAGCAATGTCTAGATGGAGGGAGGTGAGTGTTCCATGTACCCCGGACCGCACAGGACACTCCTGGGGTTTTGTGTCTTGGAGTATGTCTGGGGCAGAAGGGCAGGCTGGAAACTTGTGTTAGAACAAATGAAGGATTTGGGGGCTGTTCAGCTGAAGAAGAACAGATTCAAGGAACATGTGTCTTGTCTGAAGATCTCTACTGGGCTGTCTGAAGGCAGAGAGATCAGGTCTGTGAGTCCTTCAAGGGCAGAGCTGGGACCAGTGGGGGAAGCTATAGGGAGGCAGCTCTCAGCTCCGCATTGGCAAGACCTTTATAATAGACTGAGTGTTTACGACCGCAAGCCTGGGCCCATGTCTGTAGTTAGTGATTCCCCATCAGTCCCGAGGGCCCAGGTAGGGAGAATTCCAAAGTGTTTTGCACAACATCCAAAATTATTTTCCTCAAAAATATGTTGGAGCTAGCCAGGTCATCATGTGTTCAAATCTACCCCTCCTTCATTCTAACCTCTGCAGGGAAGGCCCTGCCCCAATCTAGCATAAATCAGGACCCAGGCATTCTCCTAGTCTCTTCCCCGTCTCCTGCCAACTCAATCAATCAGTCCACATACTGCTGCTCACTTGTCTCCAATCTTCATCATTTCTTGTCCTGGCTTTTGTTACAGCTTCATGTCTGTCCCATGGCAGTCTTAACTGATGGTCCTTAAATGCAGACTGATCATGTTAGCACCTTGTTTGGAATAGTTGCCATCTCTCCATAATCTCAGGATAAAGCATAGACATCTTAATGTGATATTCAACCCACCTCTTCTACCAGGCTCTCCATGTTCCAGCCACATGCCACTGCCCCCTGGTCTTTGTGTATCTTGGTCCTTTGCTTAATGCTGTCTTTCCTGACTTGTCTTTTGTTTTTGTTTTTGTTTTCTAGGTTTACAGGTTTTTAGGTTTACAGAAAAATGAAACAGAAAGTACAGAGTTCCTACATATATTCTCACTCTATTCAGTCTCCCCTAGTATTTATATCTTGTATTAGTTTGGTATGTTTGTTACAACTGATGAACCAGGGGTGCCTGGTGGCTTAGTCAGTTAGGTGTTTGACTCTTGATTTTGGCTCAGGTCATGATCCCTGGGTTGTGGGATCGAGCTCCATGTTGGGCTCTATACTGAGCGTGGGGCCTGCTTGAGATTTACCCTCTCTCTCTCTCTCTCTCTCCTTCTCTCTCAAAACAAACAAACAAACAAACAAACAAACAAACAACTGATGGGGTGTCTGAGTGGCTCAGTTGGTTAAGCGTTTCACTTTGGCTCAGGTCATGATCTCATGGTTCATCAATTTGAGCCCTGTTCAGGCTCTGTGCTGACAGCTCAGAACCTGGAGCCTGCTTTGGATTCTGTCGCTCTCTCTCTGCCCCTTCCACCCTCTCAGAAATAATAAATGAATAAACTTTATTAAAAATTTTAAAAAGCAACTGATGAACCAATCTTGATATATTATTATTAGGTACATAGTTTACATGAGGGTTCACTCTTTGTGTTGTATATTCTGTGGGTTTTGCCTATGCATAATGATGTGTACCCACAATTAGTGTATTATACAGAAGAATTTCACTGCCCTGAGAAGCCCCTGAATTCCACTTGTTTCTCTCTTTAACCCCTCACAATCATTTTCTGGCTTTTTTTAATGTCAAAATCTACCCATCCTTTAGGGCCTTATATAGATGCTACCTCCTCCATGAAACCCTCACTGGTTCTTTTTTTTTTTTAATTTTTATTTGTTTTTGAAAGACAGAGAGAGACACAGAGTACAAGCAGGGGAGGGGCAGAGAGAGAGGGAGACACAGAATGTGAAGTAGGCTTCAGGCTCTGAGCTTTCAGCATAGAACCTGACACAGAGCTCGAACCCTCAAACTGAGATCATGACCTGAGCTGAAGTTGTATGCTTAACCAACTGAGCCACCCAGGCGCCCCCTCACTGATTCTTTTAGTTGAAAATATTTCCTCTCTTCTTTTAATAATCAATAGCATATAGGGGCGCCTGGGTGGCTCAGTCGGTTAAGCGTCCGACTTCGGCTCAGGTCATGATCTCACGGTTTGTGGGTTTGAGCCCCACGTTGGGCTCTGTGCTGACAGCCAGCTCAGAGCCTGGAGCCTGTTTCGGATTCTGTGTCTCCCTCTCTCTCTGACCCTCCCCTGCTCATGCTGTCTCAATCTCTCTCTCAAAAATAAATAAAACATTAAAAAAAAAAAACTTAAAAAAAAAATCAATAGCATATATGGCACATCTTTTCTGCCCTGAGTACTATGTCAATCCCCTGTTCTATACACCAATTCTGCTGGATAGATTTTAACTATTCAGCAGATGAAAAACAGAGTCTCATTTATTCAAATGACTTACCAAAGCCCACACAACTAGCAAGCTTGGAGACTGAGATGTGAACCCAGCTCTGCCTGCCTCCAAACCGTCCTAGAGCCCTTTTGCTAAGTGCTTGACCTCTTTCAGTGTCTGCTTTCCCCTCTAGACTGAGAACCTGAGATAGGGATCATTTTCAATTCTTCTCTGGATCTTTAGAACCCAACTCAGGATCTAAAACAGATCAGGAGTTCGAGATGAATGTGAATGGATTGAAAAATGTTTTGTTCTTTGTAATTCTAATAAGCTACTAGCTGGAAGTGCTGAGGAAAAAAAGCAGGAGTGTTCGGGCTATCTGCAGGAAAAGATATTTGCCCCATATGCTCCAGCAGACCCTCTGAGCCAGGCCTCTTGAGCAAACTTGTTAATTCCAATGACAATGACCTGGAGTATGTGTGTGTGTGCCTGCTGATGTGGGAGATCCTTCTCCCCCAACCCTAGGATGCTCTAGAGGGAATTGGGCTCCTTTTTTTTTTTTATCTCAGCCTGGAGAGGGTTGGAGAGGCCCTGCCTTCCTGTTGGGCTCTGTTGGAGATGAGCCAGGCCCCTAGTGTGCTCACGTGTGTGCACTTGAACTCCAGAGCCTTTTCTTTGTCGGAGATCACACCACCAGATGCACAGTTCTCCTCTCCACTAATGCAATTTATATGTCTGAGCATGAACAGAGGATTTGTGAGCCTTCAAGGCTGGGGATTTGGAAATTACCTTGGCAGACTGGGGCTGCTAGGTAGAGACTTGAGGTTTTAGGAGACTTTGGGAGAATTATTTTCAAAGGCACTGAGGCTCCTCCTAGCAGGAGGAAGAACCATCCCTTCCCCACAATCTCCACCCCCAGGCCTTCCTAGGGTTCCTTTTATTTATTTATTTATAATTTAAAAAATCTTTATTTATTCGTTTTTATTTATTCATTTTTATTTTTTATTTTTTAATGTTCTTTAATTTATTTCTGAGAGAGAGATTGAGACAGCGTGAGCAGGGGAGGGTCAGAGAGAGGGAGACACAGAATCTGAAGACAGGCTCCAGGCTCTGAGCTGGCAGTCAGCACAGAGCCCTACGTGGAGCTCAGACCCACGAACCATGAGATCATGACCTGAGTCGAAGTTGGATGCCCAACCGACTGAGCCACCCAGATGCCCCAAAAATGTTTATTTATTTTTGAGAGAGAGAGAGAGAGTCAGAGTGAGAGCAGGGGAGGAGCAGTAAGAGAGGGAGGCACAGAATCTGAAGCAGGCTTCAGGCTCTGAGCTGTCAACACAGAGCCCAGTGCAGGACTGAAACTCACAAACCCCAAGATCATGACATGACCACAAGTGTGACATTTACCCAGCTGAGTATAGGGTCCTTTTTAAACACAACCAATTGGGCACCTGGGTGGCTCTGTTGGTTAAGCATTTGACTCTTGATTTCAGCTCCAGGTGCGATCTCATAGTTTCATGAATAAGTTTGAGCCTCACATCTGGCTCTGCACACTGACTGTGTGGAGCATGCTTGGGATTCTCTCTCTCTCCCTCTGTCTCTACCCCTCCCCTGCTTGAGCTCTCTCTATCTCTCTCAGAATAAATAAATAAATAAATAAATAATAAATAAAGTTTTTAATTAAAAAAATAAAAATAAAATACAACCAATAAAACTTTCTGGTTTAACCCTAAATGGGATGAGAGCTACACAAAGGGGCAGAACAAAGAATCACTTAACACATCAGCTGGGCAGGGAGGTGAGGGAAAGTGGGCACAGGTCAGGCTTGGGTTCATTTCTAAAACTGGGCACTCACCAGCTAGAAGTGTTACTAGATTTTAAAATCTCAAACTCTACTCCCAACTGATGAATTTGAGAGAAATACATTCTGTCCACCAGGAGGTGGTATCTCCGATTGAAAGCAACATAGGCTTTTGTGTCAAAAAGACTTGTATGGCCTCTCTGAGTCTCTTTCTGTCATTTGTAAATTTGGAAATAACAGCCACCCTGCAAGATTGTTTGAGGAACTAAATGAGAAAATGCACAGACAGTGTCCAGAGTAGTACCTGGCACCCAGTAAGGACTCAGTGATCATGGGCTCCTTCCTATCTTCTTAGTACATGCCAGTCACTCTCTCCTGCCCCCTTGTAGGACCTTAGCTACTACCTCTGTCTTGATGCATCCTCACTCACATCCCACTGCAACCCCCATCATCTCTCTTGACTGACTATCATGAGTTCTCAGACTTCTTCTCCTGCTTGCTGGGACCTTACTGCCTTTCATGCCCACCTAGAAAAGGCTCTTTCAGAACCATGTTGATGTCATTTTCCTGCTTCAAAAAGCTCTTGTGTCTACCCTTTGCCTACAAGATCAAACCTAAACTCCTTATCACCTTCCACCTTTCCCATCTTCCTTTCTCTCTCTCTTTTTTAAAGTTATTTATTTATTTATTTTGAGAGAGAGAGAGAGAGGAGAGCATGTGCATGGACGCATGGACAAGTGTGGTACGGGCAGAGAGAGGGAGAAAGAGAGAGAATCCCAAACAGGCTCTGTACTGTCACTGCACAGAGCCAGGAGTGAGGCTCAAACTCACAAACCATAAGATCATGACCTGAGCCGAAGTCGGAAGCTCAACTGACTGAGCCACTCGGGCACTGCTTACTTTTCCTTTAAGAAGGCTGGAGTATCAGATTTGATGACCACGGCTTCCAGTTTTAAGCATTTGTTGTCCATATTTCTTATATATTATTATTGATCTTTCTCCCTCCCAAGGTGAGGATGATTTTCATAGTGAATTTTGAAAATGATGTTTTCTTGATCCAGTTTAGGAAATAATTCTCTGGAAAAACAAAATAGCAGGTTTTTTTTTTTGTTTTTTTTTTATATCTTAAAACTACCTGAGTATTGCCGTGGATTTATTCATTGTTTTCCTATGAGCCAGCTGTAGCCGTAGAATGATCAGAACATTCCATTTCTTTGTAATTTCTCTGAGCTGGGTTGCAGGCCTGGAAAATGATAGATGCCTAAAATTGATCAAGGTAATCGATGCCATGTGAAGTATTTACCTATGATGGATGTATCATCTACCAGATGTGAGTGTTGGCAATGGCTTGCTTGTTTATAAAACCCCTGAGTCCCATTTGTATCAGTGACTAATGTTTGCACATGAGGCTATTTGCAGTGCTTCAGAAATGACTATTTATTCGACATGACCACCTTTCTCCTTTACTTCTCCATTTATCACAAGCCTTGCTGCTCCTCCCTACATAACAAAACCAGGATTCTATTCAGTCTCCTTTCTTTCAACCTCTGTGATATATGGGGGTTGTTTTGTTTTGCATTTCCAACTGGCCTCCTGTCTCGCCTCTCCCTCTAATTCAAGACTTACATGTGGCTGGTGTTTTCTCGTGAGTCTTTCACTACCCATTACTGCACCTACAGTATAAACTCTAAACCCCCTCATATAATAGTTGAATCCTCCTTAATCTGGCCTCAGCTGACCTTTCTAGCTCTGTGTATTACTGAGGACCCCGGCACAAGAGTTACTCTTGTGACAGAAACCCAACCTGATTTTGCTTATACCCACAAAGGTATTTATTGAAAGTTCCCAGGATAGGACACACAATGAAGAAAGATCTGCTCTGGGATTCTCAAGGACTGGAACCAGGGTCTCCAAAACCATCAGTAATTCTCATCGCACCATTTCTGCTTTTCACCCATTCCTGCTTGTGTGGTATGATGGCTTCAATCTCTCCTGCAGACAGGTTTTCCCTCCATGATGAGGAATATGGGCACTGTCAGCCTAACTCTTCAATGGGGAAAGCATACCTCCTCCCAGCTGCACTGGGGGAGGGGCTCTGATTGACCTGGCTTGGGCCACCCGCATCCTTGGAATCTGGGGCCTGGTGAGTGCTAACCGGCCCAGCTGGCATTGCTGCCCCAGCCAGGAGAGCAGGGTAGGCTCCTAGAAGAAGGACGTAGGGAAGTACACAGAGGTATGGCTATCATCACTGCTCCCCAGACTAGCCCCAGCGTGTGTTCCATTCAGTTAAGTGCTTACTGAGCACCAGTGCTGTGTGCCAGGCTCCCGGCCCCTCCTTCACCTGAACTGACAGTCTGATGGAGGAAACAAATAGGCAACAGATCATTACAATGCAGGGTACAGTGTGTGACAATAGAGACAGACTCAGAATGCTGTCCAAGCACAGGCGGGAGGCCTTGAACTCAGCCTGCTCGGTCTAGGAGAATTCTTGGAAGAGTGACAGGACTGGGAGTCTGAGAATAGCAGGAGTGAGGGAGAGGGGGACATTCCAGGTGAACAACAGCATGAAGGTGTGAAGCTGCCAGCCTGTGCCCAGAAGTAGCAGCCCAGAAAAGCTAGGGCATTGAATGTGAGGTGGAGAAGGGTGGAAAAGGCAGCCAGGGCTCAGAAGTGCCTCATTCTTTTTTTTTTTTTTCCTCAGCTTGGTTAAGACCTATTGTTTTGTTGTTGTTGTTGTTGTTGTTGTTGTTGTTTGCATTTTATTTTATTTTATTTATTTATTTTTTTTACAAATAGTTTATTGTCAAATTGGTTTTCCTATAACACCCAGTGCTCATCCCCACAAGTGCCCTCCTCCATGCCCATCTCCCTCCTCCCCCGCACATCCATCAGTCCTCAGTTTGTTTCTCAGCATTCAAGAGTCTCTCATGGTTTGCCTCTCTCCCTTTCCCCCACCATTTCCCCCCTTCTTCTCCCCCATGGTCCTCAGTTAAGTTCCTCCTAATCCTCCTATACGTGCAAACATGTGATATTTGTCCTTCTCTGCCTGATTTATTTTGCTAAGCATAACACCCTCAAGGTCCATCCATGTTGAAGTGCCTCATTCTTTGCCTTTGCAGTTGCCCCTCCCTTCTGTCTTCCACACAATGAAATCCAACTCAGCTTCAAGACCAAACTCCAAAGCTGCCCTGTCTTTTTGAATCCCTCAGCAGCGAATCACAGCTTCCTCAGGGATTGTGCAGTGTCTTACAGGCACTCTTTGCTAGGCTTCTGTTCTACCTTGCTTTCAGTTATTTATTTACACATCTGAGATCCTTTACTACATCAAAAGACCCTTGAATGCAGAAGCTGTGCCCTAAATGTCCTTCTCTCTCACACAACGTGGCTTAGCACAGGGCCATGTTCAGTGTTTAAAAAATAATTGTTGAATTGTGAACACTTGGGCTAATTGGACATCCTTTCCCTCTTGGGAGCAACTGGCAAAATGATATTGGTTTCATGTAAACAGAAAGAATTTGAGAAATTATTTATCAACATTTTCTCAGCATGGCCAGGTTTTTTTGTTTGTTTGGTTTTATTTTTTGCAAAATGAAAAGAGCTATGTGAATATTACTGATTATAAAGTTGATAAATATGCATATAGAAAATGTAAATGATACATAAAAGCATAAGAATAAATTTGAAACAACACAAGATACCATCCCCAAGAGGCAACTGCTGTTAACACTTCAGGTAACAACTTTGGAGACATTTCACTATAAATCCAGCTATAATTAATATATAACTTTATAAGAAGGTAGTACTAAATGCAGCATAAGCTAGCCTTCAAAATAATAAGTCCAAAAGAATTAAACAGCTAAATAAAATCTGCTTTTTTTCCTATATAATCTGAATGAATTCTTGATGTTCTCTGAAGGATTAAACAATCACTCAATATTTACTTTGAAAAGTTATATCTGCTTTCTCTCTCTCTCTCTCTTTCTCTTATTGAGATATAATTGGGGCACATGGGTGGCTCAGTTGGTTGGGTGTCCAACTTTGGCTCAGGTCATGATCTCATGGTCCGTGGGTTCAAGCCCCACATTGGGCTCTGTGCTGACTACCAGCTCAGAGCCTGGAGCCTGTTTCAGATTCTGTATCTCTCTCTCTCTCTCTCTCTGACCCTCCCCTGCTCATGCTGTCTATCTCAGAAAAAAAAAATTTTTTTTAAAAGAGATATAATTTACATACCATAAAATTTACCCTTCTAAAATACTTTTAAGGTGTATAATTCAGTAGTTTTTAGTATACTCAGACTGTGCAGCTATCACCAGTGTCTAATTCCAGGACATTTTTATCACCCCCAAAGAAATTCCATAGCCATTAGGTGGAAACTCTCCATTCTTCTCTCCCCTTTGCCCCTGGCAACTACTAATCCACTTTCTGTCTCTATGAAGTTGCCCATTTTGGACATTTCACATACCATGAATCATATAACATGTGCCTTTAAAAAATGTTTATTTGTTTATTTTGAGAGAGAGTGACAGGAGAGAGGCAGAGAGGAAAGAGGAAGAGGAAGAGAATCCTAACCGGGCTCTGCACTATCAGCACAGAGCCCAATGTAGGGCTCAGTCTCATGAACCATGAGATTATGACCTGAGTTGAAATCAAGAGTCAGATGTTTAACCGACTGCATCACCCTGACACCCCTAACAAGTACCTTTTGTGTCTGTCGTCTTTCACTTAGCATAACGTTTTCAAGGTTCACATGGTGTAGCATGTGTCAGGACTTCATTCCTTTTTATGGCTGAATAATATCACATTGTATGGATATACCACTCTTTATTTAATCATTCATCAGTTGATGGACATATGAGTTGTTTTTACTTTTTTAGCCACTATGAATAATGCTGCCAAGAATATTCACATAAAAGTTTTATTTGAATATATGTCTCCCTTCTCTTGGGTTATATACCCAGGAATAGAATATATGGGTCATATGGTAGCCCTATGCTTGACTTTTGAGGAATGGCCAAACTATTTTCCAAAGCAGCTGTACCAGCTTACATTCCCCCCAGTAGTGTATGAGGGTTCCACTTTCACCACATCCTCAACAACACTTGTTACTGTCTTTTTTATTATAGCTGTCCTAGTATGTGTGGAGTAGCATTTCCCTAATGATTGAGGCTCTTTTTTTCATTCCTTTTCTTCCTTCCTTCCTTCCTTCCTTCCTTCCTTCCTTCCTTCCCTTCCTTCCTTCCTTCCTTCCTTCCTTCCTTCCTTCCTTCCTTCCTTCCTTCCTTTCTTTCTTTCTTTCTTTCTTTCTTTCTTTCTTTCTTTCTTTCTTTCTTTTTCTTGAGACAGAACCCATATGTGTGCTAGCAGAGGAGAGGGAGAGAGAGAGAGAGAGAGAGAAAGAAAGAGAGAGGGAGAGAGAGAATCCCAAGCAGGCTCCACACTCAGCATGGAGCCCCCTATGGGGCTCAATATCACAACCATGAGATCATGACCTAAACAGAAATCAAGAGTTGGATGCTTAACTGACTGATCCACCCAGGCGCCCCTTTCTTCATTCGTTTAAAATTTCTGTTCCTCAGTTGGATCATCTCAATTGACCTACTTGCAATTTTGCTGATTCTTTCTTCTGATTGCTCAGCTCTGCTGTTGAGCCCCTCTAGTGAATTTTCCATTCCAGTTATAGCAGTTTTCAACTCCATAATTTCTACTTGCCTTGTCTTTATAATTTCTGTCTCTGTTGTTTTTCTCTATTTGCTGAGCTATCATTCTCACGCTTTTTTTTTTTAAAGATTTTATTTTTAGGCAATCTCTACATTCACCATGCTGCTCGAACTCACAACCCCAAGATCGAGAGTTGCATGTTCTACTGACTGAGTCAGCCAGGCACCCCTTTCATGCTCCTTATTTGTTTTTTCAAAATAGTTTCCTTGAATTCTTTGAACATATTGAAGATAGCTGATTTATAGCTGATATCAAGTGCATAGGTTTTCTTAGGTACAGTTTCTATTGATTATCTTTTTCCTGCATATGACACATATTTTCTTTTTTCGTTGCATGTCTTCTATTTTGTTTCTGTTGTTTTTGAAAACTGGATATATTTAGTAATATAATACCCAACTTGGAAATCAGAGTTTTTCCCCAACCCTGAATTTGTTATTTTTCACTAGAGTGTCAGCACACATTACCTGATATGCCCTCACAGGTTTGGCTGTTCTAGCCCCGCCCTACCTAAAGCTCTCATCTACACTCTGACTCTCCCTTCTAAGTTTCCAGGTAGCCCGGGCACTGCAACACTGGGGTTACTGTTACCCAAGGTTTTTCCTGGGTTTACTGAGATCAGCACATCTTCACCACACAAGATACTCTGGATTGACGCAAAGCTCATTTTGACATTGGACTTGAACCTTTTTCCAACTTTGACTTCTGTGATGAAGACTCTATTCTCCCTTGGCCTCTGCCTGCCCCTCTCTGACTCCTTACTGGGCTCAGGGTTTGCCATACTCTCCCTTCTCCCTCTCTGTCTTCTCTCTACTTTCAACTGCTTATCTTCTCTTACTTCTCTCACTGTAGCTCCTTGGTAATGGAACTGGAGCACAGTAATAATAGGAGTGGGCTTCAGAGTTTGGTCGACCTGGGTTTGACACCTGGCTTGTTCATTACAAGTTGGGGAGCCTGGGGCAAATTGATTCATTGCTCCATTCTTCAGTTTCTCATCTGTCCAAGGAGGATAATGATAGTGCCATTTCAAGGAGTTCCCACGAGGCTTAAATGAGATAACACCAATTCCCTGTTCTTGTGTTAGAGTAAATGCTCAAAAATATTAGCTATTGGGGTTCTACCATTACTTCAAACTCAACTTATTCAAATTAAGCTCATAATTTTGCTCCAAACAAAGCCTTTCTATCTTCTTCTCTCTCCAGCTCTCCAGCCTCCTCACTTTGGGGGGTCACCTCTGATCTGGTGTTGTTCACTAATGATGATAACATCCAACATGGATCCAACATCACCAGAACTTTTTCATGCCCAGGTTCCTGTTTTCTTCCATTGTGGAGCATCCTTTGCTTGATCCTGCTAACTTTTCTTTCAAAATATCCTTTTCCTCCCTTTTTCTTTTGACCCTCACTGACTCTGTTCTAGCTCTGCCCTCACTGAACTCTGAGTGCAGTAACAGCGCCTGATATAACAGCTGTCTGCCTACTCCCAGGAGCTAGGATTCCAGACATGTTCCTGTGTTGTCTGTGTCTCTTATTCTTTTTTCTAGCAAAGTGAAACCCCGTGCCAGTCAGGCAAATATGGGAGAGGGGTAAACTGTGGGATTTGAAAGCAGAAGTTCTTGATTCTATCCATGTTTTGGCTATTGTGGAGAGTGCTGCTATGAACATTGGGGTACATGCGACAAATATCATATGTTCGCACATATAGGAGGATTAGGAGGAACTTAACTGAGGACCATGGGGGAGAAGAAGTGAGGAAATGGTGGGGGAAAGGGAGAGAGGCAAACCATGAGAGACTCTTGAATGCTGAGAAACAAACTGAGGACTGATGGATGTAGGGGGTGGGGGGAATGGGCATGGAGGAGGGCACTCGTGGGGATGAGCACTGGGTGTTATGTGGAAACTAATTTGACAATAAACTATTTGTAAAAAAAAAAATTAAAAAAAAAAAAAAGTTCTTGATTCTAGACTAGGTTCTGCTATGGCTTGTCAGAGAACCCAAGCAAGCCCATTGTGTTTTTTGGACCTTGGTTTCCCAATCCATGCAGTGGGAATGAAGAATTTAATAGTCTTTAAGGCCCCTGCCAGCTCTGACATATGATGATTTATCACTGTAGCTTTTTCAAGTACAAGGCTCATTCATGGGGTTTCTGAAATGTTGTTCTTCCTTCCTTCTTGCCCTTCCTTGACAGACTTGTCTTTTAAGGAAAGTTCTCCTTTGCCAGGTCCTTCTCAGACCTCATTTCCTGTCCCTGACTCACTCCACTTGGCTTCGTTCCTTACCCTGTAACCTACGGTGTTTGTGCTGATGTACACATTTATTCTGATTATTGGCACAACTTCTACTTCTGTATTCTCTTGATCTTTTCAGAGAGACTCTGCTTTCTGTCTCTTCTGTTCCATCCCTGTCCCTACACTGAAGACCAGTGGAATCTTTCTAAAGCACAAATCAGAGCTTGTCACTCTTCTGCTAAAAAACCTTCAGTGACTCTCCAGGTCCCCAAGTTAAAGTTTACTTCCTTAGCCTCCTTTTCTAATCTCCCATACCCTCTATCGTCTGATCTCAACTCATTTTCTCTGCTCAGCTGTTTCTGAAGGGTAGTCCCTCTCTTCTCTTGCTTATTCTATTCTCTCTGTTTGGGATGCACTTTCCCCCAATACTTCTCTGTTCATTAAATTCCTACTTACCCACGAGGCCTCAGATCAACTGTCACCTTCTTGGGAAGACTTTCTTGATCTCCTTACTCAAAGTAAAACCCTGTTGCTTCCAAATTCCCACAGAATGTTATTCATTCAACAGAGAAGAATCATTTTCTTTCTTCTTCATATTCTAATAAAGGCAAAGACAGTGTCTGATTTAGGTCAGATGCTAAGCACATAGGCGGCACTCAGAAACATGTACTGAGGGATGCTTGGGGGGCTCAGTCGGTTAAGTGTCCAACTTCAGCTCAGGTCATGATCTCATAGTTTGTGGATTTGAAACCTGCATGGGGCTCTATGCTGATAACTCAGAGTCTGGAGCCTGCTTCAGATTCTATATCTCCCTCTCTCTGCCCCTCCCCTGCTTGTGCTCTCTCTCTCTCAAAAATAAACCTTAAAAAAAAAAAAGAAACATTTATTGAAAAGAGGAATCGTTTCTCTCCTGGTCTCTGGCTTTAGACTTCCTCCTCCACCAGCTACTTGAGATATCCCTCCAATTCACCAATCAGAGATCTTTCTGAAGGGTGGCTGGGTTCATCGGCTGCCAAACCCAAAGAGCTCTGATGGAATTCCCAGCCAATGTCCACAAAAGCAAGTGGTCAATGATACCCACAGCTAAGATTCACACTGGATGAGCTGCAGAATCTGAGCTTCTGGATCCTTCCAAATCCTGGATTGTCAGGGCTGGAGCTGACACTCAAGATCAGTGTGTCCCAACCCCTTCATTTTAATAGATACAGAAGCTGAAGCCCTAAGAGGGCCCTGAGCCCTTCCCTGTCTACCAGGCTGTGAGGTTTTACAAGAATTTTTAAAAATTCTTGGATGTCTTAGTTCATAAACAGGGATTTTCCTAGGGTTGGATTAATAAGACCTTGAAATTGGCATCTACCTTTTAAATTCCAAGAGAATCACTGATGGGATAGAGCAAAAGTAAGAAAGAGAGAGAGATGAGAAAAGATGGAGATGCAGGAAAAAAAGAATGAGATAGGAGCAGAGAAGGAGACAGAGGGACAGAAAGAGAGATGCAAAATGACTAAAGTCCAACAGACAAAGAAAGAGTCAGAGAGATATAAACAGTGTATGAGAGAGACAGGAAGCAGAGGTGGAGAAAGACTATAATAACAGAGCCCTCTCTATATACTGCCCATCTCCTTCCTCTACCCTAGCCTGGGAAATGCTTCAAAGGTAAGTTTAGCTATTGCCCCCTTTGGGTTCTCTGGGGCTTTTAGGATGACTTGGCCCAGGAGGTCTTTGTCCCAAGACTTCTTTCTGGGAGCTGGGGCTTCAGCTTTTCAGGTGGTGCATGGGCTACAGTAGCTTTGTGTGTGTAGAAGGAGGGATTTTGAGAAAAGTGTTAAGGTTGATCTGATAGCTTTTTCCAGGTTTTCTGGGGCTGCAGGAAGAGCTCAGGAGGACAGGCTCATTGGAAACTCTGGCCCTGGTTTGGGGGGTTTGGTCTGGCACTGCCTGGCTGGGGGCTTGAGAAAGTTTTCACACTAGGGTTTGGGTTAGTTGATACCTGAGCCCCCTCTAGCTTTGAACTTCATGACTGATGGAGCCATTGGACCTAAAGACAAAGGGTTTCATCCCTTCTTCTTGGTTTCTCACCCCCAATTGTTACTTAAGGATCATGTCTACTGTCAAGGATGTGAACTGAAAGGGATTATCCATCCAAGGAGACTAACTTCACTTATGGATTCGTCCAACAAAGAAATATCCTTGGTGGAAGTGTTTAATCAACGACTATCAGAGTGGGACGGACACCAGACACATTTTTTCTTAAATTTCTCATTGCTTGGATGGGGAGACAGAGACCCAGAAAGTCTCTTGTTAGACTAGGAGCTAGAAGCTAGAACTTGGATCTGCTAGCTCCTGGCAATGTCCCAGGGCATCAGCCTGCATGCCAAGTGTCAGGGGGCGGGGGGGAATTGGGAAGACAGAACTAGGGTTTTCTGGGATGCCTGGGTGGCTCTGTCGGTTAAACATCCGACTTTGGTTCAGGTCATGATCTCACGGTTTATGGGTTCAAGCCCTGTGTTGGGCTCTGTGCTGACAGCTCAGAGCCTGGAGCCTGCTTTGGATTCTGTATCTCCCTCTCTCTTTACCCCTCCCCACTCACACTCTGTCTCTCAAAAATAACATTAAAAAATTACTTAAAAATGTAAAAAAAAAACCAACCCTGGGGTTTCTTAGCCAGTGAGAATAACTAATGCCTCAGAAACATCCCCCCAAATTGAGGTTGAGTGGAATTGCTTCTCTCTTCTCCCCTACTTTGATTTAGGCTATTATCCAAAGCTCCATGGACAGCCCCACTTCATCGCATACTTCACCTTCATTCACCAGGAACTCAGACATTAAGCGCCTTTGTCTCAAAGCTTTGACACTGAGAATGATCTTAGAAGAGGTTGCTCCATGACTGGGCTTTTTGGAAGGTGCAGGATAGTGGCTGAAGAAGGCAGCAGGTAGGGGCAAATCAGGGAGATGAAAGGGATGTTAACTAGACAAAACTTAGACATATAAATCTACCTACATTGCACATCGCCAATGGTGGAGCTAATTTCTTTTCATGAACATTCTGAGTCTTTTTCTTCATCCTTTTACTTAATCATTTATATACACACTTGTTTATTCACTCATGTAATCAACCAACCAATGGTGCACACACTCAAGACTGGTCACATTAGTGGAGGTGGGTGGCATTGGTGGTGGTGATGGTAGTGGTTGGGGATACTTTTGTTCATGGTGTGTGGTATTTATGAGTGCTGGTGATTATGGTGGTGTTGATGCTGTAATGGTGGTTGTGGGTGATGGTGATACATTGGTAATATTGGTGATGATGGGTGGTGGTGGTGGTAAGATGGGTTTTTTGTTTTTGTTGGATGGTATTGTTGGGTGGTGATTGTGATGTTGATAGAGTAATGGTGGTGATAGTTGTGGTGGTGATGATGATTGGTGATTGGTGGTGGTGGCTTTGTTAGTGATTATGAGTGTGGTGATGGTGGTGGAGGTAGTAGTGATAATGTTGGGGGGGGTAGTGGATGGTAACAGTTGTCTTGTTCATACAGGAAATGGTGTGGTGTTGATGGAGATGCTGGAGGTGGAGAGCTGGGCAGTGGAGACAAATCACCCAGTTTGGTCTTCAGCCTACTCACACTCTGGTTGGGAAGGAGGTATGACCTAGAATCAACACTAAAACTGCAGATGGGCAATGCTCAGGGATGTGGAAGAAGGAAAGTAAAGAGCTCTGAAGGTTTGGAAGAGATAGAACCTCTCCTTGGTTGGGGATTAGTAAGCTCTTCCTGGACCCTGAAGGGTAGGTAGTGATAAGAAATGAAATCTACATAAAATTAATAGTTTTATTGCTTTTATATTTGTAATAACTGCTAATTAAACAGAACCAACAAGTATACAAGAGTATAAAGAAGAAACAATTTAAATTAACCCAAATCTTACTTCCTAGACATAAACATTGGACAGGAAGTTCATCTTTACATCAGAAATAGAGGTTGGGTGGCTCAGTTAGTTAAGCATCTGACTTCAACTTGGGTCATGATCTCACAGTTCATGAGTTCAAGCCCCATGTTGGGCTCTGTGCTGACCCCCTTGGAGCCTGGAGCCTGCTTCAGATTCTGTGTCTCCTTCTCTCTGCCCCTCCCCTGCTCACACCTTCTCTCTCTCTCCCTCTCTCTCCCTCTCTCTCTCTCTCTCAAAAAGAAAAAAGTAAACATTAAAAAAAAATAAAAAATTAAAAAAAGAAATAGAGTTGAGAGGATCCCAACTCAGGAGATTCCCTTCCAGATGAAGGAAGCCATGTGAGGACTGACTGAGTTGCCTTTAGGTTGGAGATATTCCATCAGCGGAGATGAGGGGGCCCTGCCTTCCCTGGGAGGAAAGGAAGTGGCACCTGGGGCAGTGAAAACAGACATACTGCTTGCAGAGTTAGACAGGGGAGCGATGGAGTGGGATGGAGCAGAATGGGCTCTGCTTCTGCCTGCCCTTTGGCCTGTGACCTGCCTTGGTGAGCAGATAAGCTTTGCTGGATCTTTGTGTTCTATGTGTCACTTCTGAGTGCAGGCAGAGTGTATTGAAGTGTATCAGACAGCCTGCTGTGGAATCTCAATGAGCAACAGAGATATGGAGAGGAACAAGATCAGGTTTCTTTTCTCTTCTCCCTCTGGCCTCATCCCTCCCCTTCTCCCAGAAACCCAGCATTTCTGCCTATTTGTAGATTTATGTGAAACAGAAGGAGCATAGTTAGCAGTGATGTTGGGGGAAAAAAACCCTCTTTGGTTCCAACTGAAACTAAGGGTTACCTGGAAGATTTCTGTACAACCTGGGGACCAACAATGTCTGACTGTTAAGAGCCCCTTTAAGAAGATCAAGCGCAAGTGTTTTCAGTGCTTCCTTCTTTGTTTACTTTTTAAGCTGGGTATCCTTTTGTCAAGCAGCATCTTCAATGAAATTCCAATATGGACACCAAGAAAAAAGAGGTTGCTCTGATTGAAGCAAAGGAAGAAGATTCTGCCAGTTGAGCCCTTGGTCAGCTTACCCTTGTGCCTTGGATTGAAGTTAAAAGGGGATGATCATACTTGCCTTTCAGTACTGTTAGGACCAAATGTGGTGATGCATGTAAAGCTCTCAGGACTCCATAATGCTGGGAGGCACTGAGGACTTCTGACAGGCTTGGGGTTCACTCTGGGCTCTGCTGGGGAGGAGGGGAATAGGAGTTGGAGCTTGGAAGATGGCCCTTGAGGGTATCCAGACAAGCAGGTTGTCATTCTGACACTTAGTCCTATAACCCAACTAATGTGAGTTCACTCCTTGGTGAGTCACAGATAGAAATTACACCAGGTAGAGTTGTTGCACAAAGTAAACTTTATTTGCAGCAAATAAGGAGATCATGGGGAATAACTTCCAAAGCAATGACCCCTGAGCAAGGGTGATTGGTTCCTTTTATTTAGGATTAGGATGAATATTTAGATATGGAAGCCTTGTCATTGTAAGTAGAAGTAGGCATAAAGTTGCTCACACACATTAAAGAAGCATGGCTTGTGTTCCCCCTTGGGCAGAAATTTTAGTATTGTAATGAAGTAAAGGTAATTTCTGGTCATTCCAGAGGTCACTCCATGGTCCATCTATGCAGGTGTGAGTTGGGGGTTTAGCTCAAACTGGGCTGGGTGGTCTGGGCCATCAAAGCTCTTCCTTCAGGCAGTTACTGCTTGAGCGGTGGTGTCAGTTTTCATCACAGGATGTTATCGCCCTAGAGTATTTTGCTGAGTTAAGAGGAAAAAAGAGCTTTAAGGAAAAATTTGGGACAAATGTCAATGGATACAAGCAGGTGAGCAGTAAAGGTCAGGTCTTGGGGTTTGGCTCATGACAGTCCTAGCCAACTCCTGCTTCTGGTAGGCAGCAATCAATTCAACATACTCTTCCTTTCTACCCAAGTCCCACCACCATCCTAGTTGACCTCAGTGTCTGCTGGATTCACACTCCTCCTCAGCCCCACAATCCCAAGATCTTTTATTTATTTACTTTAATTATTTATTTATTTAAGTAATCTCTATACCCATCATGGGGCTCTAACTAACTCACAGCCCTGAGATCGAGGGTCACATGCTCTTCTGATTGAGCCAGCCAGACTCCCCTGGGATCATCATTTATAACAGTAGGAGTGACTGGTATTTACAGCACCTCGCCTCATGCCAGGTGCTGTTCTAAGGCCTCCACAGATGTTATCTCATTTGATGCTCCAGGAGCCCTTCAGAGGGACACTATTATTCTATCATTTTATATTCGGGGAAACTAGCAGAGAGAGGGTAGATTATTTGCCCAGGGTGAGGCAGGTCCTAATTGCAGAGCTAGGATTTGATGCAGGCACCTATGTGTCAGGACCTGCACTCACCAGTGCTTTCCTCACCTGTGAAATCTCAGCTGTGACATCTCACTCCCCAGCCACAGCTTCCCTCTACCCTTGCTCTTCCACCTTACAAAGACTTCTGGGCCCTTTTTGAAACTTCCCATTTGCCCTCAGTCCCTTACCCTCCTGTCTTTACTTCCTTATCGTCTGAAATCCTTGAACTTGTACTAACAAACTCACCAGCTCTCTCAAGCCCTAGACCTGCAACCATGTCTGGTGAAAACCCAGCGTCACCCATCTGGAATGAAAAGAAAACTTACTCTTTTGAAAGCTGGCTGCTTTGGAACCTTCTGGAAGTCTGTCAAAGTCTTCTAGAGAAAATTGTTCCTTTGTTTAGAGAAGCTCCTTCTAGAGCCTTTAGGTGAGGCACAGAGGTGGGTGGGGTTAAACCAGGAGAGCAGGAGTGGCCAAGGGAGTTGTCCCCCACCCACGTTTGTTTCTAGTGAGCCTTCTGTGGTTTACTCACCATGCTGTCAAGGGTTTTCATCCCCTCTCACCCAGGAAGGGTCACAGGAGGGCAGGTCACAAAGGACTTTGTTCAACACTCCCAATGGAGTATGAAAGGGAGTAGTTATATCTTAAAATCCTCACCCACACATAAAATGTAATCCAGAGTCCTTAACTTGGACCCTCCTATAGCTCATCACCCGTGAGGCTCACACTGCTACACACATATTAGCTTTCCAGTTCACCTCAAACACTAAGTATAGTCCGGCCTCAATACCTGCCTTTGCACCTATATTCCCCCTGTTATAACACACACCCCTAGCTCTCCAAGCAGTCTGCTCCTTCATTTCACTCAGTCTTTGCTCAAATGTCACTTCCACAGGCCTCCCCTGACCTGCCTAGCTAATATTGCACCCTGTCGCTCTCTGAGTCTCCTCACTCTGCTTAAATTTTCTCCATGCCCCGGTTATAACCTGGTATCAAACAAAGTAGAATTTACAAAGAGTCAAAAAAATCTGGCTCTCACACAAGTAGACATCCAGTGGGATGTGTCAGTGATTTATTTAACTCATTAGTGAGGGAATCAGCAGGATGACAAAGCTGGTTCAAAGGGGGTATGAGAAACCGATACATATAATCGATGGAAAAGGAGTGCTAGAATAAGATTTCAGAGTTAGATACCAAATTGGTTAATGTCCCATAGCAAAATAAAACTGCAGTCTTTGGGGTTATCTTTTCTTCCAGACAGAAATCATTTGCATCTCTGCTGGACAAAAATCATTTGCAGCTTATCCATCTTCTTTAAGTTAACATTTCACTTCTTAGAGTCTGGACTCTAATCAATAGCAAATAGCCAAACAAAAGTTACTCTTCTAGAACAGTACTGTCAAAGTAACTTTCTACAATGAAGGAAATGTTCTATAGCTGGGCTATCCAGGATGATACCCGCTGCCTCATGTGGCTAGTCAGATCTGGTGGTTGGTGTAACTGGGAAACAGAATGTTAATATTTATTTAAATTAAAGTTCAATAAATGTAATTGAAATATTACATACATATATTTATGTACACGTTAACATAGTATGGAATGTA
Source organism: Hyaena hyaena (assembly GCF_003009895.1). NCBI lineage: Eukaryota > Metazoa > Chordata > Mammalia > Carnivora > Hyaenidae > Hyaena > Hyaena hyaena. The sequence goes on along the minus strand of NW_024080724.1, from coordinate 2,018,355 downwards.
ATATAGAAATAGAATATAAATACAGTAATTTAATATGACATAAATATAAATTATTTGTAAACATATAATTTCCTGTATTATACATGTTTTATTAATTTGTATAGTGTTAATACATGAACACTTAAATTTAAATGGCCACCATAAATTTTAGCAGCTCTCCTTTTAGACAACAAAGCCCTAGGAAGTCAGATGATATTAGGCAGCTCATTAGAAAATGCTGTAGCAGGGCACCTGGGTGACTCAGCTGGCAGAGCATCTGACTCTTGACTTCAGCTTAGATCATGATCTCACTGTTTGTGAGCTTGAGCCTCACATCAGGCTCTGTGCTGACAATGCAGAGCCAGCTTGAGATTCTGTCTGCCCTCTCTCTGCCTCTCCCCTGCTTCCTCTCCAACTCTCTCTCTCTCTCTCAAAAAAAAAAAAAAAAAAAAAAAAAAGCTGTAGCTCAGGACTTATTTTCATGTTTTGAACAATTTTTCTTTTTTTTTTTTCAAGGTTTAAAGCCACTTTATTTATTTATTTATTTATTTATTTTTTTTACAAATAGTTTATTGTCAAATTAGTTTCCACATAACACTCAGTGCTCATCCCCAAAGTGCCCTCCTCCATGCCCACCCCCCCTCCCCCCCACATCCATCAGTCCTCAGTTTTTGTCATGTTTGTCTCTCATGGTTTGCCTCTCTCCCTTTCCCCCACCATTTCCGCCCTTCTTCTCCCCCTTGTTCCTCCATCAAGTTCCTCCTAATCCTCCTATACATGCAAACATATGATATTTGTCCTTCTCTGCCTGACTTATTTCGCTCAGCATAACACCCTCAAGGTCCATCCATGTTGCTACACATGGCCAGATTTCATTCTTTCTCATTGCCATGTAGTATTCCATGGTATAGATAAACCACATCTTCTTGATCCATTCATCTGTTGATGGACACTTAGGCTCTTTCCATGTTTTAGCTATTGTGGAGAGTGCTGCTATGAACATTGGGGTACATGTGCTCCTATGCATCAGCATTTCTGTATCCCTTGGGTAAATTCCTAGCAGTGCTATTGCTGGGTCATAAGGGAGTTCTATTGTTAGTTTCCTGAGGAACCTCCACACTGTTTTCCAGAGGGGCTGTACCAGTTTACATTCCCACCAACAGTGTAGGAGGGTGCCCGTTTCTCCACATCCTCACCAGCATCTAGAGTTCTCTGATTTGCTCATTTTAGCCACTCTGACTGGCGTGAGGTGGTATCTCAGTGTGGTTTTGATTTGTATTTCCCTGATGAGGAGCGATGCTTAGCATTGTTTCATGTGTCTGTTGGCCATCTGGATGTCCTCTTTGGAGAAGTGTCTGTTCATATCTTCTGCCCATTTCTTCACTGGGTTGTTTGTTTTTCGGGCGTGTAGTTTGGTGAGTTCCTTATAGATTCTGGATATTAACCCTTTATCTGATATGTCATTTGCAACTATCTTTTCCCATTCCGTTGGTTGCCTATTAATTTTCTGGGTTGTTTCCTTGGCTGTGCAGAAGTGAACAATTTTTCTTAATTTTAACATCATATTATAGGTTTACTTGTTTGCTAGTTGTCTTTTGTCCCTACGAAAAAGGAGGCTTTGTAATGGCAGGGACTTTGTGTTGTTTTCTGCATCTCCCCAGCATTTCTAAGGGGTGCCTGGGGCATGGCAGGTGCACAATCAGTAACTGTTGAATGAATAAATGGGCACAGGGAGGCTGGAGTCTTACCAAAAACCAAAGCAATAAGGCTCTCCCCATGGTTAAGTTTGGCTGATGAGCCTTAACTGTAGTGAAACCTGATATTTCATTTTAAATGTTTTTTTGGGGGGCACCTGGATCACTCAGTCAGCTGAGTGTCCGACTCTTGATTTTGGCTCAGGTCATGATTCCAGGGTTTTGAGATCATCAGGCTCTTCTGCACTGGGCATAGAGCCTGCTTAAGAGTCTCTCTGTTCCCCCTTATCCCTTTCTGTCCCTCCCCCTCTCACACTTGCTCTTATAAACAAACAAACAAACAAAGTAAATAAATAGTTTCCTTATTCTGTAAGGTAATTCCCTGCTGTGACCCTCAGATTTTCAGTGAACATACATGGCTCTGGTTAATGGTTCTTGGGGGGTGGGAGGGGGGCAAGGTGAAGAGTCGCAGGAGGAATGCTGGGCCTGGAGGACAGTGATGAAATGCTGGCAGTGAGGGAGGATTGTGGTGGGTGCAGACATGAATGGCCAGAGTGGACAGAGGACTTCCTAGAGATTTAGGACCTCAAAGTACCAGGGAGAACCTCAGGCACCCCAAAGTTAAAGAAAGAAAGATCTACTTGTGCTAGTATATTAGTCAGGGTAGACAACTTGAAGTTACAAAGAGTCCTATTATCTTGGTGGTTGAATATATTAGGTTCCCAGGCAGGGCCCCAGCCTTAGAGGACAGGGCCTAGTGGAGTTAAAACCACCTCTTCATCTATTTATATAGAGTGAAGGTGCAATGGAGGCAACCCACAAACCATTTTCCTCTGTATTTGGGATGCTTTGGGGCCTATGTTTAAATGTGGAGGTGTTTACTCATAATTTACGTGGGGTCTACTAGAATCTCTGATGCTCTGGGTACAAAGAAACCATGAGACAAGGCCAGACTCCTTCCTACTGCCTCCCCCTTCTGGACCCCATGTATTCCCTTTATCCTTGGGGGCCACATGGCTGACTGCTAGTTCCCAGCATCTTTCCACAGCACAGGTGCCTATTCTTTTGCGCCACAACATCCCTGGGGCAGGAAGGTGGGTATTTCTGCCCAAAGCCCTCTGACCCCACTTTTCTAGGCCACATAAAAGATGGGACTGTCTCCTAAGGATGGGACTGGCATTGGGAAGAGGCCAGGGTCTCATCTGTAAGGCTTCTGGGCTACACATGGATGGCTGAAGATTGTAAGCTGAACAAAAAGGACTGTTTCTGTCTCTCCTCAGGCTGGTCATCAAATGCTCTCAGTAAATGAGCCACACCATCCCTGGGAGGATGAAGACCCAGGATCATTACTAGAGTAGCAACTCCCAGAAAGACAAACTGTCAGCTATTAAGGGTCCTCAGCAGTCACATGGTCTCCCCGTTTGTTGTGCAGAGTGCCAACCCGGGCTTGGAGATGAAGGGACTGTCTGGGGCACAGAAAACTGGCAGAGCTAGGCCTTGAACCCCCCATTCCCAAACCTCCCTCAAAGGTGCTGGTTCTTTGGAATTGTCCCCAGTCCTCCTGCCCTTTTCTCTATCATCAGAAGGACAAAGATGAAGTGGTAGGAGGTCAGATGGTGGGATGTGAAGAGATGGCTTTTTGGGCTGCAGGGACCTGCATTCTGGGGCTGGAACTAGACAACTTGTCTATGAGGTCCTCATCTCTGGTGTGATCTCATCCCATGTCACTCTGCTGTCTAAGCTGAGCGGCTTGGGCAGGGTGGCAGGTGCTGGTCTTAGGTTGTGCCTCGAATAGAGGGTCTCTTGGTGCCATTAGTCTACACACACCTGATGTATCTACTGCACTCTTGTCTCCCATCCCTGGGGATTCCCTATATGTTCTCCCTTTCCATCTAAGAGGGGGGTCCACCTCTTCCAACTTCAGAGTTGGAAGCATCCTTAGAAATTGCCTAACTCCCTCATTTTACAGCCTGGAGAGAGAGGCCCAGGGAGGGGAAAGAGCCTGGTCAACCAGTCAGCCAGTCAGTGCAGAGCTGGGACTAAAGGCTGAGGTTTCTGAACCAGCTAGGGGTTTTCCAGGGCTTCAGGCTATCTCCTGGCCATTATCTTATCTTGTCTTATCTTGTCTCATCTTATTAAAGGACAGGGGCTGAAGAGGCAGCCCTGAGATGGGATCTTCAAATCAACTTTAGACCAGTTCTTGACTTGTACAGTATATTTTCTGAAACTCCCCTATTCCCATGACCCTCACCCAAGCCCAGGTGTGGAAACCACCTCAGGCCTCCCTCCCATTTGCCCCTCTGCTGGTCAGGCTGCAGACAAAGTCTGGGCAGGGAAGGAATGAGTAATAATGGGTACACCACTCCTCTGGGCTTGTGTTCCTGGAACCAAAGAAGATGGACAGGATGGGCCCTTTAGGATTTCATGGAATTGTCTAGAAGGGAAGATAGAGGGAGATTGAAATAGGGGTAATGGCTGAGACCTCTTGTTGCCCCAGGTAGATGAGGGAGTATAATGAGGTCTCATCCTACAGGGAGACTTGTAAGCTTGGATTCCTCACAGCAGAGGCAATACTCAGACTGCATTTGGTTCATTCAATAAGAATGCTTTTGGTTATCATAGAAACTTAACTCAAACAAGCTTAGGCTGTTAGAAATAAGCCCATTGACCCAATCAAAGGAGGGACACGGACACTAGGAGCACAGTGAGGTGAGACTTTAATCAATGTTTTTGCAAGAGTGGGTATCTGATGGACAGGCACACTTAGGGCAGTTACAGCAGTCAATTTATCTCCTAGCATGCCAGTCCCTCCCTGGTTCCTCATTGGCTGAGTAGTAAAGATTATAGCCTCACCCAGAAGTTGCCTGTGCCCATGTAAGGCAAAAAGCAGTCAGATTGGAACAAATATACATTCCCTGAAATGATGCAGAGACTTTCAGTCTATCCTCAGTTTGTTCTTTGGCACATGCTCATTGCAAGGCTCAAGAAAATAAGCCTCAAAACAGAGAGGGGAAGAAGAACCAGGAAGTGAAGTATCAAAGGGTTTGAGACTCCATTGTTGGGGGCAGGGGGTGTTGTACAGATTTCCAATAGGCTGTAAACCTATTGTTAGACAACACAGCTTTTATTTGGCATTTCTGAAAATGAATAATCTCCCTTACTTCCCACAAGGCCAAGAGGGAAAAGAGGTTATTGGGAAGATACTGGGCTTTTCCATGTCACTGAATTGTGGAGAAGCCTTTCTCACATTCACAAATCAGGAACATGGGAACTTGAATGCAGCCAAGACTCTCCTCCCATCTTTCATTCTCTACTTATCTGTGTGCCAGCACCACTCTCTAATGGCTTCTTTTATCCTAGGGGACACAGTGCCAACCACTGCCCAGTGTCCCACAGCTCAGAGCTTTGCCCCAAGAGATGGATGGTTCCCTTTTCTCCAGGTTCAGTTGGGAAATGCCTAGAAGGATTCCACCTGACCTGAGTTGGGTTGGGTGCCCACCCATAGCCCAGATTACAGGGGGGTAGGGAAAACTATCTCCAGAAAACAGTGAGCCAGGGACTTCTTTAGAATGCTCATTGATGCCTCCTGCATGCCTTGTCCTGTTGGGGTTGAGCTGTGAGCAGCCTGGTACTTGAGGCAATCATGGTTGAACAGAAGAGCAAAGTACAAGGCAGAAGTGTTCTAGGCCTAAAAGAGAGAGATGGTGCTCTGGGATGCGAGTTGTTTTACAATCAGCTAGAGAGAACAGAATGTGTAAAAGCTTAGAGGGAACAGTGTGTGAACCTATAGTACACAAGGCAGGTAGCAGGTGGCAAGCCTTATGAATAAGGTTCTGGAGTGTCAGAGCGCACATTTTAACTCTTCTATCTATTTTGGTTTTTTGTTTTGGTCACTTAATATTATATACATTTCTCATTTGATATAATATTTATATTTGTCTTTTAAAAGTAGTTTTTGGGGGTGCGTGGGTGGCTCAGTCGGTTAAGCATCAGACTTTGATTCATGTCATGATCTCATGATTCGTGAGTTTGAGCCCTGTGTTGAGCTCTATGCTGATAGTTCAGAGCCTGGAGCCTGCTTCGGATTCTGTGTCTCCTTCTTTCTCTGCCTCTCCCCCACTCACAATCTATCTCTCTCTGTCTCTCAAAAAGTAGATTTAAAAAATTAGATTTTAAATTATAAAAGTGACACATATATTTGATAAAACAAAATGCAAACAATTCAAAAAGGAATAAAAGATGAAAAGTAAGTCTTCATCTTCCCCCAGGCTGCCTTCCTTGAGGTAGCTGCTTTTTACAGTTTTCTTAGGAATTCTTCCAAAAACTTTTAATGTATATATAATTGTGTATATGCATATATTTTTAAATAGACAGGTGGATGGTACAGTGCATATTATTCTGTACCTTCCTTTTTTCTCTTGGTGCTGTATCGTGGAGATACTTTTCTTATTAGTATATATAGATATTGCTCATTCTGTTTCAAGAGTGGGATGATGTTCTATAGGGGAGATGGGGTGGGGTTTGTTCAACCAGTTCTCTGTGGCATGGACTTACTACTGTTTCCAATATATTGTCATTAGAAATAACACTTCGATGTACCTGTAGTACATTCATCTTTGCACATTGGTGGAACTATTTTTGTACACTAAATTCCTAGCGGTGGAATTCTTGGAGTATATCACAGCATATACATATAAAGAAGATACATAGTATTAAGTCAAATTATTTCCATATCTAAGAGTATATGCATTTTAAAATGTGATAAAGACAAGTTGTTCTTCAAAGAAGTCCCATAAATGTTAATAATTCAAAACTTGTGCAGGACAATTTTTTTGCCCATATTTTTCTATATGTTTGGATAGTTAACACATATGCACAAGAAGTTATAACATTTATACTCCCATGAGCAGTAAGTAGCATGCCCCAGGCCAACAGGATATTAACACAATTTTAAATCTTTGCCAATCTGGATGGCAAAAACTGGTGTATCTCTATTGTTTTAATTGCATTTATTTAATCATGAGGGTAGCTGATCATTTTTTGGTGAATTGCTTTTTCATTTTGATTGAGTGATACTTCTTTAAAGCCTATAGGATATTTCATTTTATGTATGTGCCCTAATTAACTTTATTCTTATGGATTATTCATGCTGTTTCTAAATGACTGTGAACATCTTTGTACATAAAGCCTCTTCTCTTCATCTTTTAGACTTTTTTTCTTAATGTACCACTTCAGAAGATGAATTGCTAGGTCAATAGTGTGGACATTTTTATGACTCAATACATACTGTCAAATTGCTTTCTCAAAGGACAGTACAATATATAGTATCCCCAATTTCATTATATTCTGATCTACACTGGGTTTTGTTAATACAAATTAATTTTTGCTAGTTTTATGGGTTCAAAAACAGGGCCTTAATTTATTTGTATTTTTTATTAGCAGTGAGGTTGAATGTTTTAATATATGTGTGTTAATTAACTGCATTTCTACCTTTTTGAACTGCCTGTTTCTCTTCTCTGCTCATTTGACAAGTAGCACATTCTTATACAAAGAAAATGAGATGATGATGTTTTATCAGAAAAAAACCCCTCTATTTTCTAAGGCACTGGGAACTTCTGGGAGGTTACTGACTGGTATCAGATTATCAAGTGAATCTTTTACATGGGAATGTGGGGATGGCAGTGAGAGAGTAGCAGAGATGAGAGAACTGAATGAATAGGACTCTAGGTAATGACAGTTGGTTGCAGAGATGAAAAAGGTAAAAAGGAAATTATGTCAGGATACAAATTCATGATAGTACAGAAGACATGCTGGCCTCAGATTTTTACATCTCTGGGTGACCTGTGCAATCCAAAGGAGCTCTGGGTGACTTGTGCAATCATGGCTGCATTTCAGAATTGCAACCCAGGTGTCAATATTACTCCTTGCGGAGGCCCTCTTCCAAGGCCAGTGCTGCAGAGTAGAAAAAAGGTTATTGAGGGCTCTCCCCCTTCTTTATCCAGATAGCCACATAGTTTCAGCATTGTAATGAACAATTTTTATTAATCAAGTTGATACCTAGAATTATTGTTTTAATTAGTGCTTCTTTTATTACTACTCTTCATATATAAAGCTTTTTTGTATTATATTTTGTATTTAGGTATGTATTTATACACATATGTATATGTGTATGATATATATCCATACAATTTTATTACTACTTATCATATCTGTGTGTGTGTGTGTGTGTGTGTGTGTGTGTGTGTTTCTTCTTTTGGAAGGAATTGACTGTTTGCGATCACTTTTTTCCCCTTTGGGATGTTCATCTCTATTGGTTTCCAAATAATCTTTATATGTTAAAGTTATAAGACTTTGTCATATTTTTCACAAGTATTATTTCTTTTTTTTAGGATTTTATTTTTTTTTAAATAGTTTTTATTTATCTCTAGGACAGAGAGAGAGAGAGATAGCGTGAGCAGGGGAGGGTCAGAGAGAGAGGGAGACACAGACTCCGAAATAGGCTCCAGGCTCTGAGCTGGCAGTCAGCACAGAGCCTGACGCGGGGCTGAACCCACGAATGGCGAGATCATGACCTAAGCGAAAGTCGGACGCTTAACCGACTAAGCCACCCAGGTGCCCCGTTTAGGATTTTATTTTTAAGTAATCTCTATAACCAATGTGGGGCTCAAACTCACAACCCCGAGATTAAGAGTTGCAAGATCCACCGACTGAGCCAGCCAGGTGCCCCCACAAATATTATTTCTAACTTGTCACTTCTCTTTTCACTTTTCATTATTGAGATGCACAGAGTGTGTTAAGTTTGATGAGTTTTGACAAACGCATATGCTTGTGTGACCCACGTTTCTATCAAAATATAGAATATTTCTTGTGTCCCTACTTAGTCAATCCTCAGTCCCACCTGCTCAGCCACAAGCAGCCACTGCTCTGACTTCTGTCACCAAAGATCAGTCTTGCTTGGTCTAGCATTTCATGCAAATGGAATTACCATCTACACACTTTTCTGTGTCTGGATTCTTTCATTCAACCTATTATGTTTGAGGTTTAGCCATATTGTCACTTTTGATACACTTTGTTCCTTTTTATTGCCTAGTAGTATTCCTTTGTACTAATATAGCACAGTTTGTTGATTTATTCTCCTGTCCATTGACATTGGATTGTAGCTAGTATTTAGCTATTATGAATAATGCTCTGATGAACATTATTGTATGAGTCTTTTTTGTAGATATGCTTTTATTTTTCTTGGATCACTGTCTAAGAATGGAATTGCTAGATTATATAGTAAGTATGTGTTTAACTATTTTAGAAACTGCCAACCAATTTCCCAATGTGATTATATCATTTTACATTCTTACTAGCAGTATATGAGGTTCCAGTTTACCCATATCTTTGCCAACATTTGGTATTGCAAGTTTTACAAATGTTAGTCATTCTAGGGGCTTGTAGTGGTATCTCATTGTAATAATAATTTTCATTTCCTTGATGACCTAGGATATACAACACTTTTTCATGAGTTTATTGGCTATTCATAGAATAGTATATTTGACTTAGAGACTTTAAATTTTATGCAGTCAGGGGAGTCTGAGTGGGTCAGTCAGTTAAGCATTTGACTTCAGCTCAGGTCATGATCCCATGGTTCATGGGTTTGAGCCCCGCATCGGGCTCTGCTCTGAAGTGTAGAGCCTGCTTGGGATTCTCTATCTCCCTGCTCATGCTTCCTCTCTGTGTCAAAACAAACAAATATAAATAAATAAATAAATTTTATGTAGTCAAATTCATTATTTTTTCTTTTAGGAATTTTATTTCTTTTATACTGAGAAATCTTCCTTTTTTATTTTTTATTTTTGAGAGGGAGAGAGAGAGAGAGAAGAAACAGCATAGCACAAGGCTCTATCTCACAACAAAATCATGACCTGACCCTAATTAAGAGTCAGATACTTAACCAGCTGAGCCACCCAAGTGCCCTGAGAAATCCTTTTTAATACTAAAAGCTAGTAAATATCTTTTTATTTATATTTCCTTCTACTACGTTATTGGTTGAACTCTTAAACATTATATCTTTAATCTACCTACAATTTATTTTGTTTAAAGTTTTAAGAAAACTATTTGTCCTCGTGAAATTCATCAGTTGACCTATGTAGTTAATAATCACTTCTTTCTTTTTCCATTTATTTGATTTACCACATTTGTCTTAAACCAATCTTTAACATATTTGGATCTATTTCTATATGACTGTGTTACTATTGATTTTTCTACTAATAGTATACTGTTTTAATTATTAGAGTTTTAGAGTTTATCAAGTAAGCAAGTAAACTTCATTACTTGTTATTTCTTCAAAAGTTTCTTGGCAATTCTAATTCATCTGTTTGTCTAATCTAACAGTATCAGGCTGAAAAATTCGCCCCCGCCCCCAAGAAGTCCATGTCCTTAGTCCCTGGAACCTATGGATGTTACCTTACCTGACAAAAAAATTTTGCAGATGTGATTAGGTGAAGGATTTTGAGATGGGGAGATTATCCTGGATTATCCAGATGAGCCCAAGGTAATTGCAAGGATCCCTGTAAGAGTGAGGCAGGAGTTAACAGAGAAGATGGTGGGGGCAGAGATTGGTCTGCTGGGGGTACAAGTCAAAGAATACAGGCAACTTCTAGAAGCTGAAAGAGGCAAAGAGCAAATTATCTCCTAGAGCTTTCAGAAGGAACAAGCCCTGTCAATACCTTGATTTTAGTTTCTTAAGAGCCATCTCAGATTTCTGACCTTCCAGAACTGTAGGAGAATACATTTGTGCTGTTGTAAGCCACTAGGTTTGTGGCAATTTGTTAAAGCAGCAATAGGAAACTGATATACTGACTTAAAAATTCCTTTTTAAAACTGAGTTCTAAATGTTGTCCCACTATGTTTTTGATTGGATTGTATTAATCAGAGCATTTAATTTGAGAAGAACTGGCATTTTAATAGTATTCAGTCTTACGATCTACACTTCTCCAGAAAAATGCCTCCCTCTCACCTCTCTGACCGTTTCTGCCCATTGCCTGCTTAGTTTGCGGTCTCCAGAGATAGACTTGAAGTGAGGGTTTGATTGCAAGTAGTTTATTTGGAAGATGACCCCAAGAAACACATATAGCAGAGTGAGAAAGTGAGACAGGGAAGGCATCAACAAGCATGCACTTCTGGGTTCCCCCAAATCTTCTTGAAGGAGCAAATGTATCACCTCAGGATTGGGAATGAAGGGGCATCTGGGTAAAGAAAGGTCATCAGACCTGGTGTCATCAGTAGGTAGGTCCTGTGTCTACAGCCATTGGCTGTGAGGGCACTCACTTTCCTCCTTGGGGCCCAATGTCTACAATTTCCCTGCCTCTTCCTAGGGAAGCAAGGTTACAAAAAGAGATACAGCTGGCCTAACTCTGCACAGGATGCAGTGTTCAGCACAGCTTCCTAGAGATGAGCTGCCTGCCAAGTGTCTGAGTAGCTATACTTTTTACCCTTCCCGTTGTGGTGAACACCTGGTTTCCAAGTGTCAGCATCTGCATCTCTTTGCCTAAAGGTTTATCCTGCTGGCCAGTGCCCATGGCAGGCCAGAAGTGCCACAGAACTAAAAGTGTCTTCCCCAGCAGCCTCCAACTGTGACCAATAGTGTGTGCATACCCCAGCAATCTTGCCCTGGGAGGAGGGTGGAGAACTGTGACCCCCAGAGGTCCCCAGTGGGTTGAAGCTTGACCACATGCCCTTTAAAAAATTTTTTTTTAATGTTTATTTATTTTTGAGACAGCGAGAGAGAGAGAGAGAGAGAGAGAGAGAGAGAGAGAGAGAGTTTGACCAGGAGAGAGGTAGAGAGAGGGAGATAGAGAATCCAAAGCAGGTTCCAGGTGCAGGCTTGAACTCATGAACCATACCTGAGCCGAAGTCAGATTCTTAACCAACTGAGTCATCCAGGCACCCCTGACCACATACCCTTATTGGCTGCCTTCCCTTCCCTACATAACCTCCTGCTCATCAACAGGTATTTCCTGGGTTTGAAATATATATAAATATATATTTATACTTGAATCCTTGTCTCATGGTCAACATGTGGAAAAATCCAAATAAGACAGGAGGCAATGGACCTAAACAGCCACAAGAGTGAGATGGAGGCATTCCAGGCATGGAGATCAACAGCAGGCCATGCTGAGCTGAAAGACAAAGATTTTTGAACTTGAGTGGGGGTTGGGCTGAGAAAGTTTTGGCCTTCTTTCTACTTTATAATTTTATGGCTCCACCATTATGGTGCTTGGCTGGTTGGTGTCTGGCTCTGAAACTGGGGTCCTAATAGTGATTCTGGCCACTGGGCAAGCCCCTTTGAGATCCTGAGAGGATTAGAAGTGAGACTCGTCACGTGTCTGGAAAGTGGCTTATTCAGTTTCACTGAAGTTGGCAACAGGATCTGCAAGTTATGTAGACTTCGTTTTGGCAGAAGAACTGACAACAAAGGCTTCTGATAGAAAGAACTCTCCATTCAGGAGAATTTAATGTGTTCCTGGGAGGAAAGAAACATCAGTGGAGATTGAGCTAGTGCTCGAAGGAAGACGTTCCATTGGGCCCTCCCTGGTAACCATGGGGATGGAGAGCCCAAGCCTGGCAGGATCCATATCCCATAAAAACAGTGGCTGGATTGCAAGATGAAGGGCCTGCAGATACCCTCCGACAGCATGTAATTTATGGGGTAATCAGAACTCCTCCTGAAGGGCTTTGGGGAAGGAGGAGCTGTGGTTCAGAGCCTCCAGGGCTTGGACGTTTAATGAGGCACTGGGAGCCCATAAAGATTTAGATCAGAATGATTTGCCCATTTAGGATGCCTAATCTATTTTAGCGCCACCCCTGAAGGATGCCACTTCTCTGCAATGCTTGGAAGTCTGGATACAGAAATCAATGACCTTTCATTTGAGGGATACCATGTAAGGGCCTGACTTCATCTGAAGGCTGAAAAACTCTTTATCTTGACACAGTCCACTGACTACTACCAAGGAACTGAAAGTAGCTAAGAATCTCAAGCTGGGAAATCTCTCACAGAGGGAGAAGCTGAAACCCAGAGAGGTCAAGTGACTTGTTCAAAGTCACACAGTGTACCAGGGACCATTAGTACCAATGATAAGGTCACCTGGGAGATAAAAAGAAACATTAAGTCTATGCAGGGGACAGAACTGGCATGATTTCTTCTTAGAAGGCAATGGACAATTTACAGGGTGCAAAAGACATAAACAGTATCTTTTGGGCTTAAAAAAAATTTTTTTTAATTTATTTTTGAGAGAGAGAGAGAGAAGGGGAGGAGCAGAGAAGGAGGGAGACAGAGAATCCCAAACAAGCTCCACATTGTCAGCACAAAGCCCAACATGGGGTTCAAACTCATGAACCATGAGATCATGACCTGTGCCAAGATCAAGAGTCAGATGCTTAATCAATTAAGCCACCCAGGTGCCGCAGTATCTTTCGGGGTTTTAAAGCTTGAATGTTAAATTGCTTTTCTAAAATGCATAATATGTATTACAACATTTTCAGAATCTCTAATGATTGGTTCATCAATTAAGAGAAATCCTATTGATACATGGTGACTGCCTCATGAAGTGGATTAAAAATGGTATCTGTGTGCTTTTAAGCTGAGACATTTCCAGTGTCTGGAAACACAATGGTCTGAAACAAAATGTTGAGTGAATGTTTGCTGAACAAAGGATGAATGAGTCTGGCTCTATCAGAGGGACCTGACCTTGGTCAGGGAATCTTAATTTTTTTTACTTTCAGATTTTAAGGGTAATAAGTATTTATTGTAGAAAATTTGGAAAGTACAGAAAACTATGTAGAAGGAAAAAAATCACTCTTTAACCATGCCTTCAACCTCCCTAAAAATAACTATTCTTAATATTAGGATATATTCTGACAAGCCATTTTTTCCCCCCAAATATATGTATGTTTTAAAATTGATATCAGTTCTATTTAGAGGATTGTATTTGCCTCGATTCTAACTTGCCATTTAACAGACTTCAAGGAGATGAATTTAGCTGCATTATATTTCATTAACAGGCTGTGGCATAATTTATTAACCCGTTTCTAGGTCATTTCCAATTTTTCAATATTATAAATAACACAATGATAAACATCCTGGCACATAAATCTTGGGCGCGCTCCCTCTGACTGCATCCGAGCTCTGTTCCCAGCAGTGGGAACGATAGGAGAAGCCTCCCCCTCCCTGAGTTCTGGCACCAGGAGCCTGGAAGCCGCAGCCCCAGCAGTGCCCAGCCCAGCCCCGCTCTTGGCCCCACCATCTCAGCATTCTGGAAGATGATCTAACAGGGTGGAGGAGAAAGCCTGCATCTGTGGAAACTCACTGACTGTACTGCTGAGCTCTCTGCCTTTGGGCAAGTCCCTCTGCCTTTCTGTGCCTCAGTTTCCCTTTCTGTAAAGGAAGGAGCATGAAATATGTCATTGAATCTCAATTCTGCCTTTAAAAAACTTTTTTGTTCAAAGGAACTACTACATAGAAGCCAATGTAGAACAGAAAAGAGAGGAGCTCCCTTGGGGGTCAGAGCCCTGTCTGATTGCACTTTTTCATCCAACAAAATTATCAAGAGTCCATTACGTGTCCGGCTTCGTGCTAGGTGCTGGGTATAGAGTATGAACAAACATATTTGACACTTCCCTACACACAGACCCTTTGGGCCCCTTGTATGGGATACCATAGGGGACTACTGACTGAATTGATATTGACACAATCAAGGACCCACCTTCTTATGACACTCGCTATGTATATATTTGATAAGGTAGTCCCTGGATTAGTTGAATTGCTCCAGGCTTTGCTTCATTCCAAGGACAGCCATGTCTGATTCTATCATGTCCAGTGGTCCCTGGGCCTTGACGTAGCTCCTCAGAGCCCCAGGGCTTTCAAATTCAGTCTGAAACCTGAAGCCTTTGTCCATTCCATTGTTTACACTGTTCATGCTGCTATTACTACTACCAGCAGCTGTCATTTACTTGGAGAAGGAAGCCTGGCCATTCTTTGTGGAACAAAGCTACAGGAAATGGTATTCACAAATGGGCTGCAGGCCCTACTGGTGACACAAAATGCCCTTTTGGCTTCCAGAGCTTGGTGATTGTCCAGCAGTGATTCTTGCAGCCCTCTTTGACCTAAATTTCCTTGTTGGAAAGATAGGTCATCCTACCCTTCCAGACAGGAGTTGTAAGGATGAATGGGAAGGTGTTAGTGCTACCTCTAGTACCCAGTAAGTGCTCATCAAGTAGGAATCCCCTTCTTCTCTTCCTCCCCTCTTCCCTCCTGCTCTGGACAAAAGTGCCTCATGATTCCAGCTCTCTGGGTCCACCTCAGAAGTATGAACTGCAGCCCAGAGGCTTGGGCAAGCAGTGTGGGTTGGGGCTAGCCAGAACCCAAGCAGATGGCAAGGCCCTGGAGCTCTGGAAGCAGGTGTGAAGATCAGGGATCTGGTCCGCAGGCAGGCCCTGGTCTAAGCTGGGTATGAGAGCAGCAATACAACAGGAGTGTGTCCACTGTCCCTGTAGGCCGAGGAGTTGGGCATGGGGAATGGGAGCCTTGAATTCTTTTGTCTGTTGTTCCCTAAATCTCAGCAACTGCTGGGGAAAGCAGGTATGAAATCATTGAGAATTCTACCTTCCAAACTGGGGGAAAGGGTGGGGTGTGAAGAGACGGAATGCATGGGCTCCTGTCCTGTTTTGTCACTGACTACTGTGTGACTGTGGGCAAGTCCCTTCCCCAGTTTTGGCCTTCAGTTTCTATCTCTGTAAAGTCAAGGTTTGGTTCAGTGCATGCTTAGCAGTTGCGATCTGCAAATCCGTGCCCCCCACGTGGCACCTAAAGATGCTTTGCTTGTGTCTGAGTTCTGTGTGTTAGCAGGATGGTTTTGTGTCTGCAGCTCACCATGCCCACTGGCCCATGAAATCCTCTAGGGCAGGGACCGTGTCTGATCTATCTCGTCTGCTCCCTCCAGGGCCAGTCCTGGCACTGCTCGGCTGAATGAGGGAATGAAGGGCCTTTTGGGTGGGGGTTGGCCACCCAGCGTCTCCATCTGCCTGCTCTCCCTCACAACTAGCCAGGCTCCAAGTCTGGGGAGAAGACTGGCTCTCAGAGGCCCGGGCAGGTTTTCTGTGATCTCATTATTTTTGCCAGTGTAATGCAGGGTTTGTCTGGATGATGCTAGACAATAGTACACAGGGCTTCTGTTATCAGCTTCTGGATCTGTCTGCTTGGCCAGGCTGGGCTTCCGGAAGTCAGGGGCCCAGTTAGATTCCTCTCTGTGTTCATAGTGCCAGTGTAGGGTCTGGCACAGAGTCTGTGCCCAGTGAGTGAAGAGTCACCTCATTGCTGAGCTCCCTCCTCCCCCATCTAAGCCTTCATTTGGACAGCCCCTCAGGAATGGTTACCTAGAGCCACATCTAGTGGGCCAGGATGTGCTATTTGGGGACAGAGATAAACCTGACTCAATCCTCAACCTCAACTTGCTCCCAGTGTAACCTGGAAGAGTCTGACAGGCCACCCTAGAGCTAGAGAGGACAGTGTACTACAGAGGTGATGGAGGACAAACCGGGGGGCTGTGGGAGCTCAGAAGAGGGAGAGAATACCCAGGGACATGAAGCAAGCTTCTGAAACCATGGGCCCTGGAGCCACATTGTGTGTGTTCAAATCCCAGCTCTGTCCTCTATGAGCTCTACAACCTCAAATAAGCCATTTCACCTTTTGTGAATCAGTTTCCTCATCTGTAAAACAAATAATACAGGTAGGAACTTAGAATAATGTCAGGCAAATAGTGAGAGGTCAGTAAATGTCAGCTGAAGGAAGAGAATGAACAATTTTCACATTTTACCAGCCCCTCCAGGAGGCACGAGAGGGACCCACTACTCACTCTCAGGCCTTTGTGGCTCCTGGGCACCTCTTCAGTATTCCAGAACTCTGGCACCCAGTTTGAACACTGCTGGTCTAGGGGGAGACACACACTCAGAGAGGGGGAGGGGCAAGAACTTATCTGAGGCCATACAGCTAGTAGAAGAGCCAGGACTGAACCCAAGAGCTCCTGCCTCCCAGCCTGAAGCATGTTTGTCCTTATCAGGCCACCTGCCTTGTAAAAGCCCCACTTCTGCATCCCACTTTTGCACTGATCATTCGAAGGTCCCATGTGAAATGCTTTACAAAATTTGGCTCAAAAGGAGTGTGTACGTCAGCTTTTACTGATCATGGCACCAACGACAGTTGCACTGGTCTTTTTAGAATTTAAAAGACTATGTCTTTTTTGGGGGCGCCTGAGTGGCTTAGTCGATTAAGGGTCCGACTTTGGCTCAGGTGAGTTTGAACCCCACATCGGGCTCTGTGCTGACAGCTCAGAGTCTGGACACTACTTCATTTTGTGTCCCCCTCTCTCTCTGCCCCTCCCCTGCTCACACTGTCTCTCTCTCTCTCAAAAATGAATAAGCATTAAAAAAAAGACTCTTTTTAAGTGAATAATTTTGTCTGGTTTTTGCCCATTTAGAAATATATGCAGAGAGGTATGATCAAATGCCTTCCTTTTCTTGTATATGTCATCCGAACAAGATGGAACCTGGTTGTCCTTTTTGAAAATTACCTGCTCTCCTCCACTTCCCTTCTTAAAAAGCCACTCTTCCCTTTGCTGCCAGAGTCCAAGGCCTTCATGAGTGTCCCTTCACCTGACAGGTGCATGATAAAAACAACCTCTTCTCTGTGTCTTGGCTTATAATTTTGCTGCTTCCCATTTCTTTCTTTACAGAGCTAAGGTGTATTAAAAACAAAAAATCTGCTCAAACCTTTTCCCTACCCCAGACATTCTCTGACTTCCTAGAATTTAGGGGTAAGAGTCAAGGTCCTTAGTTTGTCATTTAAGGTCTTTCAGGGGTACCTGGATGGCTCAGTCAGTAGAGCATGTGACTCTTGATCTCAGGGTTGTGAGTTTGAACCCTAAGTTGGGTGTAGAGAATACTAAAAATTAAAATCTTAAAAAAAAAAATCTTTCATGATCTGACCTCAGTTTACCTATGCAGTTTCACTTACCTCTTTCTTTCAAGGTACAACTTATTTATACCCTACAGAAGAGTCAGGGGGAATTATTCAAAGTCTTTTAGGCAAAGAAGGTCACTGCCACTGAAGTCACAGGGTCCTGGTGGTCCGGGCTTGTATTGATTTCCTATGGCTGGTCTAACAAATCGCCTCAAACTTAGTGGCTTAAGACAACAGAAATTTACTTTCTTACAGTTCTGGAGGTCAGAAAATCAAACTGAGTCTTAAGAGGGCTAAGTCACATTCCTTGGAATGGCCCAGGGGAGGCCCCAGCTCCCTGCCTCTTTTAACTTCTGGTGGCTGCTGGCATCTCTTGGCCTGTGGCTCCATCTCTGCAACCTCTGCCTCCACACTCACATTGTCTTCCCCTCTTCTGCATCGTGTCTCCCTCTGCCTCCCTCTTATAAGGACACTTGTGATTGCATTGAGGGCCCATGCAGTTAATCCAGGATAGCTTCCTCATCTCCATACCCTTAACTTCATCAGACCTGTGAAGACCCTTTTGCCCTATCAAGTGATATTCCCAGGTTCCAGGGCCTAGGACCTGGATATCTTTGGGGCCATTCCTGAGCCAACCACAGGGCTCAAAACAAAACCAAACCCCATAATGCATTTCAACCGCTCCTCTCTCACTGATGAGACAGACTTCTTCCTACCACCCTGGATGAAGATCATTACTTACCCACTGTGTACAGATTTCTATCCTTTTAGTTTGCATTGAAGCAATGGGGAGATAAGACTTATTCTTTTAAAGTAGGCTAGATTGGATTTTGGCCAGCAATGATTATCTAACAGACTATATTATTGAAACATTAACTGGTATCTTGTTTTGTTGGCTCCTGTGGGCTTTCCAGAAAGAACAAAAGCACTTTGTCCCCAGGCTTCACCATAGCTCCCTCCCAGGAAAGAACCTGCCTGTGTTTCTAAAGGTTTGAGCCTTTTGTTTTGTTTAATTTTTCATTAGGGAAAGGAATCAGATTTTCTGGCATCTTCTGACTGGTAAACTGAGGCCTGCTTTGAGCAGGGATGGTTATCCTGGATAGCCAGAGGGGAGGGCATGAGGTCTTGTGCTCTGGGGATTGAAGAAGGGAGTGTCCAACCCCAGGGCACATCATCTGTCCTGTTCCCCCTCCCCCACCCCCTACCGTGGAAAGGACATTCTCAAGCATGTCTCCCAGTGCACTTGGGTTTCTCAAAGACAAATCTCGGAGTGGGAGTGCTGGATCACATGGTGTGTGAACAGTCAACCTTATAAGTTAAAGCCAAATCAGTGACTCCTCCCACCTGTGGGGTTTCCCTTACGCCTCTACCTTGTGGTTTCCCTTTAGCTCCCCCTATCGGCACAGGCGAAGAAGGTGTCAAGTGTCCAAACAGAATAAGAGTTCTAGGTCCCTGATCACAAAGCAGAACTTAGAGGAGTAGGATTAGAGATGAAAGGCATAGCAACTAATTTAGAAATATGTGATCACTGTCTTGACCAAATAAAAAACTGGGCTAATGTGGGCTGAAGGTCATCTGTTTATTTTTTATTTTAAAATGTTTATTCATTTTTGAGAGAGAGAGAGAGTGGGTCAAGGGCAGAAAGAGAAGGAGAAAAGAGGATCCCAAGTGACTCTGTGCTGACAACAGTGAGCATAATGGGGTCTTGAACTCGTGACTGTGAGACTGACCTGAACCCAAGTCAGAAGCTCAACTGACTGAACCACCCATCAACCGTTTAAAACTTCTACAGTGTAGCTTGATTTCCTACTGATCTTCCTTTGACTTGCTCTTGCCATAAAGAATGGCCCAAATGAGATGCTTTTCTGCCTCCAAGTTTTCATTTCTCCTTTCTCTCCATCTCAATTTCCCTTCTCCATCTAAAAGCTCATTTCAGATGCTGCTTTCCTTTTTACTCTGATCTCTCCGGTGGAGGTAATAAAAATATCCTTCCCTTGGGTTCCATGGCTCCATATCTGCCCTCTGTCCGGGCACCAGTCACTGTTCATTCCATATCACAATTTATCATAGATGAATCTATGATTCATCTCCTCAAAAAATTTTTTTTCAGTTCAGGAAAAGCAACACAGCAGTACGAGAATAGAGAAAATAATCACTTCTATCCCGCTTCTAGTAAACTTTTAACATGGTAATGTATTCTTTTCTACCATTTCTGCCCACAAATTTTGCATTTGTAATACATTTGTAATATAATAAATGATTTATTTTGCAACCCTTATTGGGTCAAAAGGCCTTTTCCCTATGTTGCGTCTACAGTCTTCATCACAATTTGTAATAGTTACACACAGAAACTTAACCTAAATTAGCTGAAACAGAAAAGGGGTCTTTGTGCAGAGGATATCAAGGCATCTTATAGTAGCCAAGGACAGGCATGTGGCTGGGCTTTGGGGACCCCTGGAACAGGGATGCAAATGTCATGAGGTATATCTTATGTCTGTGTAAACTTCATTCTTTCCTTTCTCCCTCAGCTGAGCAACTTTCTCTGCTTTTCCTGTCCATGTGGCAGAAAACACCCACTGACCGTGCCGAAACTACATGTGACAGTCCAGCCACCCAACAGAGACTCTTCATTAGGGAAACTCCCTTTGTGTTTCTAGGGACAGGGTTCTTTTCTACTAATGTGAGTCATCCTTAAATAGTCAGGTAGCTGGTGTAGAAAAGGGATCCAGAGAAATTCCACAGTAAGATTTTTATATTGCTTCCAAGTAACGGCTAAGGTAGTAGTTTTATATATTAGCATATAAACTTTTCCTTATTTTGAATTATTTTCTTTGGTCCAATTGTTAGAAGTGGGATGTCTGGATCATAAAGTTTATACATTTTTATATTTGATATTATTACCAAATTGATTTCAAAGTTATTCAATTTTACCCTCACCTAATATCAGTGTGTGAGAATCATTTCATTGTACCATTGAGAGCACTGGGTATTATGACTTGAAATAGATATTTTACTATTTTAATAATCGTAAAAAGATATCTCATTGTACTTTTTATTAGTATTTTTCTGGTTACTAGTAAAGCTAAGATTTTCCCATATATTTGTTTTATTAGAATGTATTCCCTTTTGTGAATTGTCTTCTCCTGGCTTTGCCAATTTATCTAGTGGAGTGTTAATTCCTGTTCAGCTATAATTGCCTTTCCCTTTCGTGTGTGCATTTAACTTTCTTTGACTTTCTTTTGGGGCATGAATCATGGTCTATCTTGTATTACAGTTATTTGAGTCCATCTCTGATTTTTCTTATTAGATTGTAAGCTCCTGATAGAAAGAGCCAGGCCTGGCTACCAGCCTCTCACGGAACCCTGTCCTAATAGAGCCCTCAGTGATGGTTAATTGGATAAAATAGCATATTGTTACAGTCTACATTATGCAGAAGTAATTGTGTGGCCTGAATAGTGCTGGATACAGGCTACAGGGATGTGAGAAGCACAGACTTCATTCACACTGAAGATCTGTTACATGCTAGGGTCTAGGAGTGCTCTAGAATGAACCTTTCTGAAGCTACAGAGCAGTGGAGGAAAGAGAATCAAACAATGATTGCATAACCAGTGAGAAATCCTGCTTATCCCAAAGAGTTCCAGACAGTTCTATGAACTCTAATGGGGCAGAAGTACAGATACAAAATTATCCAGATCAGGAATCGGCATACTTTCTAGAAAAGGCTAGATAATAAGTACTTTAGGCCTTGTGGGCGATATGCAGTTTCTGTCACAGAGCTTCCTTGCAATTTTCTGTTCTTCCTACAGCCCTTTAATAATGTAAAAACAATTTTCAGCTCACCGGCTATGCAGAAACAGCTGTGGACCTGATTTGGTGTGTAGGCTGTTGCTGCTCAACCCTGGACTTGACTCTGGAGTCACAGAACATGTTAGCTGAAAGGGCCAACGCCCTCATTATTTACGCAGATAGAGGAACTGAGTCCTAGAGGGCAGAGCTGTGTTGGATCCCCTTGCTGATACCTGTGCTGAGCTGGGCAGCTGAGGGCTTTGCCTGGACTTTGACACATGGTCTCTTCTGCCTGTCTTCTGGGATAATCTGCTCCCTTCCTCCTGTTTGTGCTACTGCTGGGTCTAATACTAGAGCACAAGGCCCCCTCTCCAAGGAGTATTTCCTGTTTCTCCTACCTCCGGAATTCTTTGACCCTATGTACTGTTGAATAGGGGTTAGTGGTTGATGGAAAAGATGGAGCAGCAACATTATTAATTAATGCTTGTGCATCCCCAAGATTTTGTTGAGTGTAGAAGTGTTTTCCTTGTTAGAATTGATTTTTACAGCAAAGGTGACATTCTTTATTCAACTGAATCATGTATGGGGCAGAAAATACTAAATATAATTGCCTCTTCTCTCTCTCGAGATAACTCTCCTGACAAGAACACACTCAGCAGGACCTGAAGCTGCTTGTTCTGTCTCCAGAGGCTTCCTCTAGCTCAGGGGTTCACCCAGCCTCAGCGCTGGAGAGGGCCCACCTCTCACTGTGCAAAGGGAGCCAGGCCAGAGGTTGTCCTCCTGAAGCTGCCCCTGGTGACATGTTACTCCAGGGTCACGGGACTCCTTGTAGGTGCTTGGGCAATCAAGGCATCCAGTCCCCACCTGATTACACATCTGCCCAGCGGCGGGTCTCTGTGGGGCCCCCATCTCTGCTTTTGTCAGGCTGTTTCCCATAAGAAAAGCTCCCCTGATAACCTTGTGTTTTTACTACTCCCTTTAGGAGTGTTTTGATACTTAAGCTTGGGATGGGCAGGACTTGCTAGGAACAAGGAATGATTTGACCTGATAATCAGATAGTTGTGGGGCTGAGTTTCTGGTGTTCCTACTGCTTCTGCCCACAGTGTGATCTTGGATGTCCCACCTGTCTCTGGGCTTGTTTTCCCTCTGATAGTAAGAGAGGACTGGCCATGCATGTTCCTTAGTGTGTTTTGTTTCCAGCAGCCTGAGTACCTTCAGAGTGCTTCTGGGACCTGTGCTGCCCTCCTTCTGCCTGGACAGTCCCTCTGGTCTTTTCTTCTGACTCCTCTCTTTGTATTTCTGCCCTACTCGTGCTAAATGATCGATCAAAGCACTCTCCCCTCCAGGCTTTCGTGCCTACTCTCCCTCTTTCTAGGATGCCTCTCCTCCCCACTTCATGGGGTTAAGTCTGCCAGCCTTGCCTGAATATTCACTACTCCAGAAAGTGCCCCTCCAATGAGTTCCCTCTGCTCTTCTCACGCCAGGTTGCAATGGTGGATTTGAAGGGGGGCATGGTCGCCTCAGCTATGATTCCTCTTGGTACCCCTATGCCTGTCATGGATCTGAACACCAGGCAGAGAAAATGAGCAGGTCTGGCAGGAAGCAGAGCAGGCATGGGTAGAGAAGAAGACATTTATGGAATGACAGAGCCATATTTTATTTTCTAGAAAAAGAAAATTTTCTGGGACTCTGCCTCCCCTGCCTGCCCCTCTGCCTCTTCCCTCTCTTCTCCTATTTCTGTTTTCCTGAGCTCCAGGGGGATCTAGGAATGTTGAGTCATTTGAAGGGCCTGCATGAAGGAGTGGGGGCAGTGGGGTGGGGTCATATCTCACAGGCTGGACAGCAGCACCTCTTGCCCCTCTTAACTATGTGGCCAATGTATCACTGGGTGCTCCTGGCCACTTGTTGCCACTGTGTTGTGCTGGTCCCACCCTAGCTTTGCCAGGAAGGCCTAGCAGAAGGATCAGGGCCTTGGGGAGAGGGAGGCTTCTTTTGGAGGGACATAGAGTAAAAGGGACCCTGGCCCTAGATTAGGGCTCAAGTTAAGCTCTGCCTCTGATTTGTTGGGTGGCTTTGAGCAAATCCCTGTCCTCTCTGGGCCTCAGTCTCCTGTACATTGAGATGGTCAGAAAGGATGATCTTTAAAACACTTTTGAACTCAAAAAGGAAGTCCTGTGACTCATATACAGGAAGGCAGGGTAGAGACAGAAGCCATCCTATGGCAAAATGACAAACACTGCAGGGATTTACTCATCCTGCGGTTGTTCTGGAAATGGGTTGCCACAGATAGGGGTGGAGTTCAGCACAATTCCAGCAATCTGGACAGAAGGATCTGGAGGTAGCCACATACTGGCCAGGGTAGCAACACGTGGCACACCACCATGCCTGGGAAATGGGCCTGTGTCTGCTGCTAACAGGGCACCATCATTGTCACCCCAGGCCTGCATGTGTGTGTGAATACACATGAAGATGTACACGCATGTGAGTGGGCAGGTATGCCTGTGATTGTGTGCCTGCATATGAATGTACGCCACAGCACGCATGTGAAAATGTGTGTGGTATGGGAATGAATAGATGAATGAATGAAAAGTATACACATGTATATTGAGGACAAAGCATTTTGTTTAGCTCAGCTATTTCAGGCAAACCAAGACCTTGTGTTCCTTTGTTTATTTTCACATGAGTGTGTGTGGGCACACACAAGTGCGCTAACACACACACACAGACACACACACATAGCTTCATGGAGTCAGCTTTAAGAAACTTTCCTGCCTAATACACCCCCGCTCCATGCCTATGATCAACCTCATTCTTAAACCCCTTTCCTTGAACAATGCTTCTCAAATTTTAATGTGCATAAGAACCATGTGGGAACCTTGCTAAAATGCAGATTCTGATTCAGCAAGTCTGGGTTAGGAACCAAGGGTAACTCTGATATGAATTCAAGGGTATGATTTGGGCCACAGATGACAGTGGAGTCATTTGATTTGGCCTTTCAGGTTTCACAGATTATCTTTGGCCTTTTCCTAAAGCAGTGGACTTCAGCTCCATTCAGGGATGGAGTGTCTGGACATCATTGTACCTTTTGTAGTTCACTGGGAAATCTCAATACATTCAAGTTCACTATGCAAATGAGAACCAGAAACAGTTTACCTGAGGGAAACATGGCTCTTTTCTGTGCACAAAATATAGTGAAAACCATATGCTTATGGAAAAGTTGTTGAAGTTGCAATTTTATTCTCTTTCTTATTAATATTCATTTCACCATTTGCCATTTATTCACTTATTTTAAAAAATAGACAAGCAGTTGCAAACACTAGAGTTTTTAGGGAAATGTATCAAATAAAAAATTTTAATTCAGAAAATTCTCTCTGTGAATTTAATGTTATTATTTAGAAATTGAGAAATGCCTGGTGTCATTGTGTGAGATGACCCCATCCAATTCCCATAGCACTAGAGTTGGAGAATTTTCCAGCTGTCTTATTCTCTCTGATTCTAGAAACAAGTGTAACCCAAATTTCCTGGTTCTCACTCACTGTTGGTTCAAAGGAGGATATATTAACAATAATAATTTAAATTCTGCTAGGTCATCAGCCTCCTTTCATATTCACACCAGGTTGTTCCTTGAGAGTCTCCCACATGTGTTCACACAATGGGATGCAAATAGAGGTGGCGTATAAACCTTAGGGAAATGACTTTTTAAGTAGGAAGAAATACTACTTTTCCTTACATCCTGCTTGCTGGAATGTAGCTGTAATGGCTGGAGGCTTTGCAGCCATGTTTAACCATAAGTTGACTGTTGGAATGGATGCTAGAGTGTGGGATAGAGGGAACATGGGTCTATGATTTTGTGGTATGCCATACTGGCCCAGTATTTCCTATTGTTGGACTTCTTTAAAGTTAGAGAATAAATTTTTATCTTTTTTTAAATGTTTATTTTTGGGAGAGACAGAGAGACAGACCATGAGCAGGGGAAGGGCAGAGAGAGAGAGAATCCACAGCAGGTTCCAGACTCTGAGCTGTCAGCACAGAACCTGACATGGGGCTTGAACTCACATACTGTGAGATCATGACCTGAGCCGAAGTTGGTCACCCTACTGACCGAGCCACCCAGGTGCCCCAATAAATTTTTATTTTGCTTAAGTCCCTATTACTTAGGGTTTTTCTTTTCTTCAAAGTGAACCCTACCTCAACCAATGGTGATGCCAAAATAGAACTGTGTCCTCCTCAGTCTTCCTGTCCAAAGCCTTGCTGTGTCTATTCTGAAGTGAGGACAATGTGCTCCTCCCTAATTCTGCTGCCACTATTTTGCTTGGGTTCCACAGCAAAAGATCTCCAGTTTTCTTTCTCCTTGTGTTCTTTTTCTCTCCTAACAATGCATTATTCCAGGGCTTCTCATACTTTAATTTACATACACATCACTGGGGAGCTTGTGAAAATGCAGAGTCTGATTCCGTAGGTCTGGCAACGGGGCTGGAGAGTCTGCATTTCTAACGAGTTTTCAGTTGGTATTGCAGGGACTGGCCCAGACGATAATTTGAGTACTAAGGTGTTGGAATGCTCAGCTGTGAGCTTCTTGCAGGCATTGACCATGTGGAAATCTCACCTGTTTCCACAACACTTTGTACACAGTAGATGCTCAGTGTATGCAGGATGAGTGACTGAATAATAAGCAGTTAGTATGCAAGATGCCAAGAAGTCCTGCAGAAAGGAAACTGCTACTATTTACTATTCATATCTCAAATTTATTTTCACTGGAACCCTATTTTCAGAAATACCTATTAACATTCTGCAGAAATAGTGCTCAGAGAAACCCACTTTGGCAGCTCCTAATTTACGATGGGGTCTTCGTCAACCTGTAACCAGAGTGAGCCAATCTCCATATGGAAGTCTCAAATCCAGTATTCTGTTTGGGTGTCTGCTTCAGCAATTAAGAGAAATTGTTTCAGCTCAGACTCCCTGTACCCCGGAGGGCCTGCAAACTCCTTGAGGGGACATATCTGAATACATTAAAATACAGGAGCGGGTGCTATTGCTAAGTTTTTCATTTCTCCTCTTCCCCTGGCAGTGCTCAACAAGCCTATGACCCCCTCAGGGCAACAGGAACCCAGCCTGTCTGTCAATTAACATGTTCCTGTGGATTTGTTCAAATGTCTTTGTTCCTAAGGCTCAGGCTAGGAGGACAAGCTGGGGAGGAAGAGGAAAGGGGGTGGGGAGTTTGAAGCTGGGGAAAAGACTGAGCTCCCCTCCAGGGACAATGTTGACTAGGTGAAGCCCTGGAGCTTTTTCCTGTAAAAGGAGCCTCCTGGGCTCATGAAGGTCTGCCTTTTCCAGCTTCAAGGCAAGAGGAAGGAAGCTGGGAGTTGGGGCTTTGTCATTCCTCTCTGGGAGCACTCTCGTGTCTTCTCAGGAATCCTTTGAGTGGTCTGCAGCCCCCAAATTGTTGAATTCACAGGATCAAGTCATAGTGTCTATGTGGGCTGCATCCCTGGAGCTAGAAGATGGGCACCAGGTCCTTTGTCCTAATATGGGTCTTCATGTGAACTCTGGATCAACAGTGGAAATCCTACTCAACATTGTGTTACATATGTCAGAATATATGGCCCCTATGAAATAAAGGCAGAAAGCCATAAGGAGTAGAGGGACAGACATTGTTTAAAAAGCCACAGAATGAGACTTAAAAAAAAAAAAAGATCAAATGAAAAGGGAATTAATGAGAAAAGGAAACACTGTAAGAGAAACTAAAAATGTAATCACAGAATTAAAATTCACCATTAATCCCTTGGTGAGATTAAAGAATAGAATTGGTGCTGTAAAATATTAAATCAGTGCTATAGAGGTCAAGGTCAAAATATCTCATCAAAAATTCAGGGAGAAGGGGAAATTAAAATGACAAGAGGAAAGTCTGTAGGTATGGAGACCAGAGAGTAAAGCAGCGTTGTGCAGACACTCCATGATCCTGAGGGTGATACCAGATGGAGCCCTTGTCCAATAGATGAAGGAACACCACCACACAATCCCAGGAGTGCCACTTGGAAAAGATCAATATGTGCCAAGCAAAAATCAGACCTATACCTGACACCACACAAAAATGTTTGAAGAATTGGGAATCTTAAAATTTTTCAAGTATACACACAGACTAAAGAGGAAACCTTACAAAGGAAGAGAAATCAGACTGGCTTCAAACTCTTGTTGCCCTTGATTTCAACAGAGAATGTCTACAGAGTTTTCAGAAGAAAAAAGAAAAAGATTGTGAGCCAATGATTCAATGCTCCACAAAGGTACATTTAATGTTTGAAGTCTCAAGAAAGATTCCTTCAAATATGCAAGGGTTTAAAAACATACCACTGTGTGCCTTTCTGAATAAGGAACTTGGAGAAGTGTTCAAGATTGTCACAAGACGAAGCAAAGTTAGGAACTGAGTGGGAAGCCCTTGTACCGAAGGACCGGGTGGCAGGTGCCTGTTAAATAGAGAAGAATCTTAAAAGTTGTAGAAATGGTCCAAAACAATGAAAAGTTAAAAAATATTCTCAAAGAAGAGGCAAGGAGGAGTCAGGAAGTACTGATTTACTCTTGAATGATAGGAAAAATGTAAATTAAAAAATACTTTAGGGGCACCTGGGTGGCTCAGTCGGTCAAGCGGCCGACTTTGGCTCAGGTCATGATCTCACAGTCCGTGGGTTCGAGCCCCGCGTCGGGCTCTGTGCTGACAGCTCAGAGTCTGGAGCCTGTTTCAGATTCTGTGTCTCCCTCTCTCTCTGACCCTCCCCCACTCATACTCTGTCTCTCTCTGTCTCAAAAATAAAATAAATGTTAAAAAAAATTTTTTTTAAATACTTTAAAATTGAAATATAACTATTTGTTGATTTATAGGCAGAACATATATATTATATACTAATATATGTAATAAAGTACATTATAATATGTAATAGTTACATTGTATGTAATATACACCATATATACACATAATATGTATGTATATATACACAAACACATATTCTTTCTTTAGATAAGATAGAAAGCAAAAAGAACATGGTCAACACATCATACAGCAAGCTCTAGAGAGAGCAATAAAATGAAAATTATCTGTAGGTGATAGAATGCTAAAAATATATAGTAACAATTATTGTAAATTAGTTACATTTCTTTAAGACAAAAATTCTTAGATTGTGTGCTGTCTACAAGAGAAACTTTCAAAACAAAGTAAAAAGGGAATGTAAAATAAGATCCAGCAATTTCATTTCTAGTTTTTACCTAAAGGAATTGAAAGCCGGACTAAAGCAGATATTTGTACACGAATGTTCATAGCTGCATTTTTCATAAGAGTCAGAAAGTGGAAAAAACACCAGTGTCCATCAATAAATACATGAATGAGTAAACAAAATGTAGGATATATATATATATATGATGGACTACTATTTAGTCATAAAAAGGAATGAAATTCTAGCACATGCTACAACATGGATGAAGCTTGAAGACCTTATGCTAAATAAAAGAAGCCAGATAAATATTGTATGATTCTAGGATAAGCAAATTCATAGAAACACAAAGTAAATTAGAGGTTATCAGGGACTAGAGGTTACAGAGTTTCTGTTTGGGTTAATTAAAATGTTTTGGAAATAGGGGCACCTGGGTGGCTCAGTCAGTTAAGCATCTGACTTCAGCTCAAGTCATGATCTCATGGTTCATGGGTTCAAGCCCCTCATTGGACTCTGTGCTGAGAGCTCAGAGCCTGGAGCCTGCTTCAGATTCTGTCTCCCTCCCTCTTTGCCCTTCCCCCACTTGCACTCTGTCTCTGTTTCTCAAGAATGAATAAACGTTAAAAAAATTTTAAACATTTTGGAAATAATGGTAATGGTTGTACAACCCTGTGAATGTAATTAATGCCATTGAATTATATGCTTAAAAATGGTGAAAGTGGCATATTTTACAATTAAAAAATAAAAGAAGGTAAATGGATGGGCAAGATTATATCAAGCACATACAAACATAAAGAAAGCAGGATCCCAAATATTAATTTCAGGCTAAACAGGATTCCAAGCCAAACAGGTTAAATGTGACCAAGAGGTTTAACTGTGATAAAGGGTACAGTTTCTTTGAATATATAACTATCATAAATCTTTATGTAATAAAAACACAGCATCAAAATATATAAAGCAATGTGCACGCGCGCGCGCGCACACACACACACACACACACACATACATCATTTATTATTAACTAGGGAAAAGATAACAGGCTTACCTAATTAAGTAAGAGACAGCTACCTTTTTCCATCTCCCCTCTCTTTGCCCCAACCCAGGAGAGAAAACACAGAAGAGTTGGGTATGTGAGGAGCAGACCCTTACTACCATCCCTCCACACTTAATCAGAATCAGGATATTAGCATCAGTACATTATTACCATCTCATCTTCAGGTCCTACTCACATTTCACAGAATATCCCTTATAGCAAAAGGAATCAGTGCAGCATCATGTGTTACTTTTAGTGAAAGTTTCTTGTCTCTTTATTCTCCTTCATTTTGGAACAGTTTCTTAGTCCTTCCTTGACTTCCATAGCTGACATTTTTGATGATTGTGGGTCAGTTATTTTGTATAATATCTTGGGGGCTATCTGATGTTTTTTCATATTTAGATTCAGGTTATGCCTTTTAGATAGCAACTCACAGGAACAATGCTGTGATCTTCTCATTGCTGTCTTTCAGGTGGCTTGGGATTTTGATTTGACCCATTATTCGTGATGTTCATGTTGATCACGTGATTAAGGTGGTCTTTGCCAGGCTGTTTCATTGTAATTTGTGATTAATAAGCATTTTGTGGGGAAATACTTTGAGAATGTGGGTCTTAATTAGGGTCTGCATTGGGGCTGAATGTGATAGAAATGGGAGGACATGCACTGAAGGAGCTTTTTTCTTAATCCCTTTTTACCCTTTGCATGGAACAATTTAGATAGAAACTTCCATTTGAGTTACCACTAAGGAGAAGACAAAAACCTCTTAGATCACCACTGGCTATTAAAAACATCATTTGATGATTCTACTCACCTTATTCTACTCATCCAACAGTGGCTGAATTCTTGTGTTAGATAAACTCTTTCCTCTTGTAGTTGACATTCATAGGACTTAAGGATGGCAGGACCCAGGCTTCCTCCTAATGGCGTGGGGAAGTGGAGCAAGGACAAAGGTCACCAGGAGCTCATGTTCCTCAGCAAGTCTCCATTCCAACCAGGAACAAAGAAAAGAAAGAAATTCCAGCTCTGAAGTTCCTGGTGGTTGTTCCCAATGCAGGGAAACTACTGGGGTCTGGGGGCCTACAGCACAGCCAGGACCCCGAAGAAGCTCATTATTGAGAATTCTAAAAGAAGCATAACATCAGAGTCCTTTTCTAACAAAGGGCCCTTTTACTACCACAGGGATTTACCTGCAGACAAGGTTATTGTTTTGCATAGAAATAGTCCATCCTTTTGTCTCCCTTCCTTGTTCCTAGAACAGAACAAAGTAAGTTCTTTCTGGAGAGAGGAGGACAGGAAGAGGAAGCCTGTGACCTGGGGAAGGAGCTGTCTTCATGCTTGAGTGTCCTGGTAGTTATCTCCTTCTCCTATACTTCTGAGGACTTGATGTGCTTCTTGTCTCGTCGCCATTGATCCAAACCTTCCCATCTGTGCCTGCTGCATGGATCCAATAGCCATTTTGAATTCAGACATCTCACCTAAGGAACTGCAGATAGGGGCCTTTAATACATTGCCTTTCTTGCATACTCTGTAGTTGGCAGTCTCTCTCTCTCTCTCTCTCTCTCTCTCTCAACTTCCCTGTTTCTCTCAATAGGTTTATTGACATAAAATTCACATATCATCCAAGTTATCCACTTAAAGTGTGTACAATCCAGTGGTTTTTAGTAAATTCACAGATAGATGTAACCATCCCCATAGGCAATATTAGAACATTTTTATTCACCTCAAAACAAAAAAACCCTGTATCCTTTAGCTATCATTCCTCTTTTCCCCTCATCCGTCTGTCTGCTAGCCCTAATCTACCACTAACCTACTCTTTGTTGCTATAGATTTCTCTATTCTGGACTTTTATATGAATGGAATTATGTAGTATGTGGTCTTTTGTGACTGGTTTATTTCACTTAGTATAATGTTTTCAAGGATTGTCTTTGTTGCAAGCATGTGGCAGTACTTCCTTTCTTCGTTACTTCTCTGGAAGGTGGTGAGCAGGGCAAATGCAGCTCCATGGAGTGGAGACCTCCAAGTCCAGGCTCCAGTGAATGTTGTTGCTTTGTTTCCAGCCAGAGCATGGCTTATTCCAGAGCACTTCACTTCCTTCCTCCTTAGGTGGTTGGTGAACTAGAGACCTGCAACTTCTGGTAACTTCTTGCTGGCCTTTTGTGGATTGTCTTTGTACTGTATAGATAGGGACCTGCTTAAGGCCACAGTCACCACTTTGTTCTTGACAAGAGACATCTGCTGTTTCCAGGCTTTCTGGATGCCCTTCACCTGCTGTCATTCATGCTGCTTATGGAGAGGACCAGAAGATATTTGTAGGTATCTGCACATTTCTCAAGCTTTTCTGTGGGGTTCTATCTGAGTTCTACATTTTTCTTAGCAGTCTCTTAGGTGAGGAAATGTTCTAGTCATGCGTGGACCTGCACATGTGCCCATGCTGTAACCAGCGTTTTAAACCAATAGTAGATTGGCTTGGACTTTTTAGTAACTGAGCAGAAAGCCCTATAGTCTGTTTCAATTTCATTATGGGGCAGGAAGGAAAGATTTAATAGAATTTGTTTGAAAGTAAGCAACTGGACCAAAACATAAAGCCTTTTTATGTTTATACTCTGCTGGTTTTAGACCATTCAATAAACTGGCTACACACTCAAGAACATAGAGGCAGGGCACCTGGATGGTTTAATCGGTTAAGTGCTTGACTTCAGCTCAGGTCATGATCTCACAGTCTGTGAGTTTGAACCCTGCATCGGGTTCTCTGCTGTCAGTGTGGAGCCTGCTTTGGATCCTCTGTCCCCCTCTCTCTCTGTTCCTCCCCTACTCGTGCTCATGCGTGTGCACATTCTCTCTCTCTCTCAAAAATAAACATCAACAGAAAAAAAGGGGAGGGGGGAGAAGAGCATAGAGGCAAAAGTCCCACATGAAATAGTGTTCAATCCAGTAGTATGTTAAAAGAGAAATACATTTTGTATGAACAAGTTGGTTTCATTTCAGGAATGTAAAGATGGCTCAGATTAGTAAACTCATTAATATAATACACCACAGCAACAGGCCAAAAGAAAGATTTTGGCAGGAGTACAGGTGCCTGTTCGCACAAGGCATTTTTACTCCCCTAACCCAGGTGCCATACAGGAACCTATAGGACAAGGTCAATCAATGTCTGTTTGGGGTGGCTAGTGATGCTAATTTGAGAGAATTATTCTCAAAGAAGACATTTAGTTTTGGGATGGTGACAAGTGTGCTTCATGCGACTAAAAACCCACATTGCTTCATTCTGTAGCAGCAGCAGAAGTTCAGCCCTGGGGGAACAATTTCTTGAATGTGTCAGAGTCTTGAAGTTCAAGGTGACAAGACTTCCATTTGAGAAACTCTTCAGGCTCCATCTGTAATTCTCAATGGGGTCTATCAAGGTGCTGCAAAGACCTAGAAAGGGAAATTGCTAAAAATTGGAGCAGTAAAAAAATATGTAGTTCAATGAAAGTGAGACCAGATATTCTCAGCTCATCAGAGCAAACATTGGACTCGGCTTCTAAATATCTCAAGACCACAAATAAGTTTGTTGTTTGATTCTTCAAGATGGCTCTCAGTCATGTATTTTTTTAAACAATCCTATTGAGATACAATTTACTTACAATATCACCAATTTGAAGCATACACTTCAATGGGTTTTGACAAATGTTTTCAGCTATGCAACCACCAACACAATCAAGATATAGAACTTTTCCATTGCCTAGAAGTTTCCTTGTATTTTTTACAGCCAGTTCCCTTTACACACACTCAGTCACAGGCAGCTGCTGATTTGTCTTCTAGATGTGTGTACTGTGAGTCTCTGGACCTCCCTCTGCATGACTCCCTCATCTTTGGCTTTCTAATACTGCAGATTCTAGTTGTCTCTGCCTCCTTGAACTCTGGTCTGTTCCTCAACTCCGTAGGTTGGCTGGGCTCAGTGTGGGTCCTCCTCTCTGATGTGGCCTGGGAGCTCCCTCTAACAGTCAGGTAGGACAGCCATAGATCACCTCTGGTTTTTCCTGTAATCACAGTTCTGTTTTTCCTGAGTGCAATATCTGTAAATGATACTTTATTCATTTTGGTGGTTTTTAGTTGTTTAGGCTAGGAGGGCAGTTTCTATAGCAGTTAATCCTTTTTTTGAGAGAGAAAGAGAGAGAATCCTAGGCAGGCTCCATATTCAGCGTGGAGCCCAACTCAAGGGTTGATCCCATGACCCTCGGATCATGACCTGAGCTGAAATCAAGAATGAGATACTCAGCTGACTGAGCCGCCCAGGAGCCCCTGTGGCAGTTAATCTTTATGAACAGAAATAGAAGTGTTCTCATTCATAGTTTGCTATTTGCCTGATGATCTCATATTACCTGGAGACCCCAGAAGAAAACACTTCAGGTACATGGAGGTTGGTGGCCACTCCCTTGAGGGAGGTGGTACAGTAACCCATTGCTTTCTCAAGGCATGAAGAAATATATGAATACCTTTTAATGATAATAATTCACTTTGAAATAATTTCAGATTCAGCGAAAAGTTGCAAGACCAGTTGTACAAAGAGCTCCCATTGTTGTCAACTGCCCCAGCATAGTCTCTGTTCTGTCTCTGGTCCAGGACCAATCCAGGCCAACATGGTTCTTTAGTCTCCTTCAATCTAGAGCAGCACGCTCCCCCCCCCGCCCCCGGTCTTTCCTATTCATGTAAGTCTCTGACAGTTTTACAGGGGACAGACCTTTAATTCTGGGGTGGATTCCGTCGTCTAAGATGGTCTGATTCTACTTCTGTCCACACTCAGGCCCTTTGCCCTACAGAATAACAACAATATAATAATAGCTATCATTTAATGAGCATTTATGTGCCAGGTGCATACTAGGCACTTTACACATCTTAACATAATTCTTAAATGCTGTGCATTAGTTACCATTATTATTCCCTTTTACAGATGAGGAAACAGTATTTGTGGTAATAGTTTTGGAGCAGGACACATTAGATCCACCTATTCAGATCCACCTTCGTGATATTAAAAATGTTTTATAGTTAGTGCAAAAAAAAAAAAACAAACCAACCCTATAAAAGATATTAGCCAAGGAAGAGTTAAAAGCAGTCAACAGAAGTGGTTTGGATTTTTCTTTTGCAGCTCAAATGATTCTGTTTGTGGCAACTAATGACCCAGAAGTTCCATTTGATGCTTTAGTAGATATGCAGCTTAAAATCTGTAACCATTTTAAATTGGGTCAAAGACACTTATTTAAAGCCACCAAAGTTGTCAAAAATACACTCCACTAAACCTCATTATTTCTACCCCTCTTCAGGTCATGAAAGGAAAATGAAAAGTAATGACTAAAAATGTCAACCCAGTCAAAGCCATATGAAAATTTGCCAGTGCGAGGACCAACCCCAAAGAGACCTAGAATATGATCTCAATGTATAAAGGAAAAACCTACCACAGGCATTATTAAAATATGAGAACTAATGAAACAATTTTGATATTGGCCAAAAATTATGAGACTAAAATATTTTCGAATACCCCTGAGAAAGACCATACTTTTCTCATGTATTAATTATAAATTAAGCACTGTCTATCAGACTGTTTCAATTCTTAATGAGTATTTTTATCTGAGTTCCTTTTTATTAAATCTCCCATGGGAGAGGAATGGTGGATTTACAGATATTTTACTACGGCCCATTAATTATGGGCCATTTGCTATGGTTGTAAATTTTGTGGCTGAATGATGAGTGAGAAAGGAGTGAAGCAAGAAGTGGATGGAGGCTGAGAAACAGGGTAAGATTAAAGGTGGGCTTTCACAGAAAACAAATAGCTCTTACATTTTGATACAGCTCAGAATGAGCTGTAAAAATACCACATTAAAATGGCCTTTGAATGAAAATAGCAACACCAAAATGGACTGCTTCACCCATACACTTATCATAGTGTTCACCTCAGTTCATAGGATTTGTAGCACTCACAGGCATAACACTCACTGTGCTGGCTTTTCCTGAAGACCCTAAAAGCTACGGATTGGAATCCTGAGTTGTGAGGCCAGTGTGCTGAACCGAGATCCTGAGCTGGTGAGTGAATCTAACAGACTGCTTGGCATCCAGCTCTCACTGAGGTTGGGTGTTCTCAGTTTATCACTTAGGGAATGACTCTGCTTAAGTGATAAAAACTATTTTTATGTTTTGTTTGTTGTGTGTGTATGTGTGTGCACTCTTGGTGCAATAAATAGAGATAAACAAAACTTTAATGAAATCTTCAAAAGACAGTTAAATAGGAGTGGTGGAGTGAGTAGAGGAAATACTAGTGCCTTGTTGGGAATGTGATTCCAAAAGTCACAAGCCTACCTGTTTGGGTTCATTATTTTGGTGGTTCAGCAGTGTTTGGGACAGTATGGCAAAAATAGCTGACTTCCCTTTCTTCTTTCCTGAGTTTTTTCTGAGCACATGGCCGCCTGGAAGAAAGACTTTATTTCCCAGACTTCCCTGCAACTAGTCACGGCTGTGCAATAAAGTTCTTCCCAATGGGGTATAAGGGATGGGTGCAACTTAGAGGTTGTACCCTTAAAGGGAAGGTGTATGCTCTCCCCTGCCCCCTCCAGCTGGGCCAGGATATGGATGTGTGGTTAGGCATCTTGGGCCAGGCATACAAGAGGACCCCACAATGGCAGAGTATTAAGAAAGAGGAAGCCCGTGCCTCTGACAACTTGACAGCCAGAGCTGCCATACCAGCCTAGACTTTTTTTCCCCTTAAGTTTGTTTATTTATTAAAAAAATTTTAGTGTTTTATTTATTTCTGAGAGAGAGAGAGACAGTATGAGCAGGGGAGGGTAAGAGAGAGAGGGAGACACAGAATCTGAAGCAGGCTCCAGGCTCTGAGCTAGCTGTCAGTGCAGAACAGGACGCGGGGCTCGAACCCACAAACCGTGAGATCATGACCTGAGCTGAAGTCGGATGCCTAACCAACTGAGCCACCCAGGCGCTCCTGTTTGTTTATTTATTTAGAGAGAATGTGTGTGGGGAGGGGCAGAGAGAGGGAGAGACAGATTCCAAGCAGGCTCTGCACTGTCAGCACAGTACCTGATGTGGGGCTTGAACTCATAAACCATAAGATCACCACCTCATGAGATCATGATCTGGCTGAGATCAAGAGTCAGACACTTAAACAACTGAGCCACTCAGGCACCCCCAGCCCAGACTTTTATACACAAGAGAAATAAACTTTTCTTTTGTCTAAGCTATTGTTGGTTAGTCTGAGCTTCTAATGCATGCATGTGGATCTGTGTCTTAATGCTGTAGGTAAATCAAGGATTCATTATAACTCCTTCCATGCTCAACTCCATCACCAGACTGGGAATTCCTTATAATGATCTCTCCCTATATTTCCAGCCAGTTCCTCATGGTAGCCCCAGCACTACCCTGGGCCCAGACACAGAATAGGTGCTTGTGAATATTTATTGTATGAATGAATGAATGAATGAATGAATGTGCTGTTATATAAACCAGCCTGTGGTGGGAGCTATGATAGATGTATCAGAAGAACTATGGAGGGAGAGCAGCTTCCCAGTTGGGATTTATGTCAGGAATTTGTTGTGTTCAGCTGCTTGTAACAGAAAACTCAAGAAACAGTGACTTAACCACATAGTGGTTGGTTTTCTTCATATGTTGAAGGTCTGGGGTGTGGGTGTTTTCTGAACTGGGTTTGATGGTTCAGTGGGGTCAGACCTAAGTTTCTACCATTACTTAGCCTCTTCCTCTTGGTCACAAGATGGTAGCCAAACTTGCACTATCATGTCCATGTTTCAGGGAAGCAGGGAGGTCAAAATGGTGAAAGGGAAAGTCAGCCAAGCTTGTGCCATCTAAAGGGCTCAGGCTGCTCCCAATAATCGCAGGGCCCCAGAACAAGAGTACAAAAGGAGACCAGCTACCATGTGTTTATCTATTTAAAAGCTGTAATTCAAACCAACGTACTATTAAATAACATATACATCTTCCTGCCTTGACAAAGATACCTTCAAAATGACAAAGTCAAGAATATATGTCAAGCTATAATTTTTATATGGCTAAAACTCAACAAATCACCAAAGACAATTGGATTTAATTATGACTGAATATATCTGGGTATAGTGCTGATGAGCTGGCAAAGTCTGAACGAATAATAAAATCATGGTACACATAATTCACAAAT
Source organism: Hyaena hyaena (assembly GCF_003009895.1). Taxonomy (NCBI): domain Eukaryota; kingdom Metazoa; phylum Chordata; class Mammalia; order Carnivora; family Hyaenidae; genus Hyaena; species Hyaena hyaena. The sequence continues at coordinate 1,980,494 of NW_024080724.1, read as the reverse complement.
TATTATATATTTACTTCATAAAATTTATTTTTCTTGCTTTCATCTCAGCAAAATTTAATAATTATATGATCAAGATTTTCACAAATTTGGATTCTATTGACAGTAAAGTTCTGAAGCAGAATTTGGCAAAGTATGACCTGCAGGCCCACTGCCTGTTTTTATAAATAAAGTTTTACTGGCACACAGCTATGCACATTCTTTTACATGTTGCCCATGACTGTTTTCATGTTAGAGCACCGGGGCTGAGTAGTTGTGACAGAGACTGAATGGCCCACAAACCTAAAATATTTACTCTCTGTCCCTTTAAGTAAAAGTTTGCCAATACTGACCTAAAGGATTAAAACATGAAATGTAATTATAGTGAAAGTATACAGGATTTGAGTATATTTCCATCCATAAGCATAAGTTAAAAATAAGCCTAAGTGAAAGTGAACATAAAAACCAAAGAATTAAAACCATTTTCTAGAAAAAATATTTTTCTTCTAAAGAAGCCATAATTATCTAACAAATTGAAAGATTAAGTACAAGTTATAACTCATGAATAGTAACACCATTTAAATAAATTTATTTTTGAAAATTTAATTAAACCTTATTAAACATTTCTGTGAAAATAAAACCCGGCATGCTATCATTCAACATCCACATGATTGCCAAGGCACGTGCTTTATATCATGCTTGTGCACATTCTGTCTAGACCTGCATATATGCAGATTTGAGAGTAATATGAAGTGTTGAGTAGCACAACATGTTCTTTAGCTACCCTGTACAACAGCTGTGAATGCCTAGCTAATAGTGAGTACTTGCAGAAAGGGGACGGGAGCTGGAAGAGAAGCAAGAAAATGGATGCTTGGCTCAACAGGGGTATTATATTTTGTCATGTAAGAGTCTAACATTCATTCTATGTTCTGGGAAGGAATTAACAAGGTAACTTGCTTTTTATACCATCTGAGCTCTTCTGCTATTCAGCCCTTCCTGATTACTAATACAAGGACTCAGTCATGTTACTTCAGGCTTCCAGGCCTGTGCTCCCCTAGTCCTCACCACAACTCCAGAGGTAAGACATGCTTCTCCCCTCTGAGCAGTAAGGAAACCAGGGCTTAGATAGATGAAATGGTTTGCTGAAAGTCATTCAGATGTTAAGTGGGAGAGGTCCTTTTTATGTTCGAATGGGTGAGAGATGGGTTTAGCAAAGAGGCGGTGTGGAGGAGGGGACAGAATTGAACTGGATGTGAGGAGACCTGTGTTAGCCATGACTCCATACTTGTGGTAGGATTTCAGGCACGTCACCACACCTCTCTGGGCCTCAGTTTCCACATTGGTAAGTGAAAGAATTGTAGCAAAGGGTTTTCAATCTCAATACTCCATGACTCCACGCAAGAATACACACACACACACACACACACACACACAGTAAAACCTTGGATTGCGAATAACTTGTTCTGCAAGACAAGCAAACATTTCTAATAAATTTTAATGAGCAACATCTTGCAATACAAGTAATATGTGACACTGAATGTCACATGATCACAACTGAGCCATGGTTCTTGAATTTGCTTTGATATATGAGTGCTTTGGATTACAAGCGTGTTTCAGGAATGAATTATGCTTGCAAACCAAAGTTTAAACTCAAGTGATTTATTAAGACTTCAGGAACAACCAAGAAGGCAGGAGGCACCACCCTCCCTCACCCCTTGCCCCTTTATGCTACATTTTGCTTGGGGCCAAACAGGCTGGAGGGAGTTCAACTTTGTCAGCAATGCTGAAGGGAGAAGAGAGTCAAGTAATTAGTTAAGATGTGAAATTAGAGCATGAGAGGGTACAGGGAAAGGGAAGACCCCAGGGGGAGCACAGTATCTTCCCACCTCCAACATCCCTGAGATGCCACCTGGGATGCTTATTCTAGCTGTGCAATTTTGATGGTGAGGTTGGTATCCAGGAAATGACCTGATTTCCTTCTAATACTTGTTCCCCGCAGTCTAGTGGGTTCTTCCCAGCAGACAAAGGACCTGAACTTAACATCAGGAGTTCCAAATCTACCAACCTGCCTTGTCACTGCCTCTCTGGGCTGCTGGGAGAATTGAAGGTCATATTTTACTCAAGTGGCAAAGAAGATTCCATACAGCTAATGTAGCTTCCATGTATCCAGATCTGAGCCTCGTGCTTTAGTCCCTTGCAACCCCTACTGTGGTCAGTGGCCCAGTAACCTCAGCATCCCCTGGGAGCTCATAATAAATGCAGAATCTGCTGATTCATTTGCACACTCAAGTGTGAGAAGTTCTATTGCAGAAGCCGTAGCTCCTCCCCACAAGACTGAGGACCCACTGAAAGCCAGGCCCCTTCTACATCTCCCTCTGGCATTCTTTACTGTGGGATTTCCTGCCCAAATGGACCAAACTTGCATTCAGAACCTGAACTGGCCTCTTTTGCAAGACTGTTGCACCTCTGGCCAAAAGCAGTGGTCAAAGAGTGCTGTAGGAGTGGCAAAGAGGCTATTGGGGTGAGGTAGACCTTGGGCATGGGGACTTGAAAGTCTATACTTGTGTGCACAGTACCCTCACAGTGCAGGATGGAGTCATGGGGCAGGAGAGGGTGGAAAGAAAGGGAGCAGGTACTGTGGGCTGCAGGACTCCTCTTTTACTTGTCCTTGGTCCTTCAATTGTCAGAGATAGGCCTGTGTGATTTTTATGAAATAATGTTTCTAATTATAGGTTGGGTAGGTATCTATGGCAATCTATGATTCCATTCCATTCTTTTCTTTCTTTTTTTCTTTTTGGTTGTCAAATGATCCTTTATTGAAATATTTTCTTTGTAGATTTTTTAAAAACTTATCTATTTATTTACTTATTTTGAGAGACAGAGTGAACAGGGGGAGGGCAGAGAGAGAGGGAGAGAGAGAATCCCAAACAGGCTCAATGCCCATCTCAGAGCCCAATGTGGGGCTCGATCCCACAACCATGAGTTCATGGCCTGAGCCAAAACCAAGAATTTGGACACTCAACTGACTGAGCCATTGAGGTGCTTTTCCTTTGTAATTTTTAACTAGCAGGGCATACCACTGTACCACTGTTGATGTCGTCTATGATGTCATAGGGTAGTGGCCATCAAATTGCAGCCCACGGATTGGGCAGACCCCAGGATTTCCTTAATGGTTCCAAAGAGTTCTCTGGCTGAAGATAGATGCTGCATCTGTTGGGCAGTGTCAACAGTCTCATCAAAAATGATATTTCTGTAGCACTTGGGTGGTTCAGTCAGTTAAGCATCTGACTTTTGATTTCGGTTCAGGTCATGATCTCACAGTTCGGAATCGAGGCCTGTGTGGGGCTTTGTGTAGACAGCATGGTGCCTGCTTGGGGTTCTCTCTTCCTCTCTCTCTCTCTGCCCCTCCCTCACTCATGCACGCACACACACACACTCTCTCTCTCGCTCTCGCTCTCTCAAATAAATAAACATTTTTTTAAAAAACTTATATTTCTAGTCTACGGCCATACCACCCGATCTCGTCTAAAAAAATGATATTTCCACTGTGCTTAATGTTTCTTTCTGTCTCCTGGCAGTTCCTTGAGGGCTCTGATAATCAGGGTAGATGCAGAAAGTACCACTTCAATTTGGGCCTATCTGTTCTGAATGGTCAGTTTCACTATAATCCTCAGACCCTTCTAATCACTGGTTGCATCAGTGATGTCATCACCAACCTTTTTTGGGGACAGACCCAAGGGGCCAATCTTCAGGGCCAAGGCAGACATGGCACCAATTTCCCCACCAGTGCACTTTAGGAATATGACTTTGATCTCCTTGGTGTTATACTTAGGCAGCATGGTGGAGGCAACTGGTATCCTAGGTTCTGGATGACTGAAGACAGTTGCAACTTTGCCTCCTCCAAGCCAAAAGCCAAAAGTATGATTCTACTCTTAAAGTGGGAGTAGGTAAATGTTTCTTAGAGGAAAGTAGAATTGAAGCTGGGCTTTGACGGATGAGTGGGAGTTCAACAGGGAGAGACTGAGGGGGATAGGACATATGAGCAAAGATGTGGAGGAAGGGAGCTGTGAGGCATTTGTAGAGAAAGGTGTACTTTATGCTGGAGTATCTTCAGGGTGGGGCCAGATCATGTAGGTGAGGACTTTGGTGACAAGGAGTCCCCCAAGGTAATGAGAAGGGAAGCTGCAAGTAAGGGCAGTATTTTGGGAGGAGTTTCAAATGGAAGTATGGGGAGTAAGCTGGAGGAGGGGAGAATATCAGTGTGAAGACTTGTGTTTGACCTGATTTGAAGCAGAAACAGTGGGAACTAGATGTAGAAGTGGATTCCAGGGACATCAGGCAGATGTCTGCCAGGTCTTGGTGAGCAATTGGATGGAGGCACAGTGTGAGTGAGCAAGAGATGTCCTAAGTCTTTAAGCTGCCATGACCGAGAAAGGTACCCTCACAAAGGAAGGAGATGAGGCTGAGGTGCCCAGAGCAGGGGTGGAGAGGCCCCCAGGTGGGGAGCTCCAGAATGGCCCAGTTAGGGATAGACTTGGAAGCCATCAGCAGATAGATGGCCAAAGGAGGGATGATAACATGAAAGGGGAGGGGGCGGGGAAGGCCCTGAGAGAGCAGAGAAGACTGCCCTTCAGTCTGCACTGACAGGTGCTCAGAAATGAGAGCCTGGGAGGTCATTGGCAAAACCTGACCTCTCTTTTATTAGGGCACTAAAGAGGCCTCTAGTGCCACAATGACAACCCTCACCTCTCTGGGGAGGATACCAGACAGGTCACAGAGGGGCACTTGTGATCTCTTGAGGGGCTTGGGAAAGGGTGACTTCGAGGCACAGGTACAGTTAATAGCCTCCCTCTGCCCCAGAAACTATCAGGGCTCTTTTGGCTAGAAGCCACTGGAAATCCTCCCAAAGTGAATATATTGACTCTTGTAGCTGGATATAGGGCTCAAATAATGTTGTCAGATGCGTGTCTTTCTTCCCTCCTTTCTCTCTCTCTCTCTCTCTCTCTCATTTCTTCCTCTTCAAGGTTGACTCATTTTCAAACAGGCTTCTCCCTTTGGTTCTCAAGATGACTTTTTGCAGTGCTTGGGCCTATATCCTTTCACATTCAGAGCAGAAAGGGACAAGAATCTTGCCCAGCATTCCCAGCAGAAGTTATGATGTTCACTCTGATTGGACCACCTTAGGTTAATGGCACTCCAACCCAATCACTGTGGCTCAAGGAATGCAATGCCTATCACTGGGCCAGGGGATAGAGGTCTACCTAGACAGCCTGGACTACAAGTGGGGGCCCATGGGTTGTGCCTTGTGAAGAATGAATATTGTGGAAGCAAAAATAAATGTCCAATCCATCTTCCTTTCCCAAGAGAATTCTCTGATAAGAAAGAAAGCTGGAAAATTTCCAACAGCATAAGCAAGTTTGCAGGGCAAAATGATAATTTCATAGTTATTTTCTTTAAATGAGGAACACACATGATATAATAGTTTAAAATGTTTATTTAAAAGTAGGTGAGAAACTACTCTGAGTATACAGGAAAACACCTGTATCTAGAGCCACAGAGCTGTATTTAGCTTTGAGCTTCCTGGTGGCAAAGCAAAAGAAACCCCAATAACTCACAGAGATCTTGTTGGCTGAGAGAAATAGATGCACTGAGCACTAATTCTGCACCCAAATAAGGGATGTTGCATAATGAAATCACAACATACCTTGTTAACTTTCTTTAATGTTTATTTAAAAAAAATTTTTTTTTAATTTATTTCTAGGAGAGAGAGAGAGACAGCGTGAGCAGGGGAGGGTCAGAGACAGAGGGAGACACAGACTCTGAAACAGGCTCCAGGCTCTGAGCCGGCAGTCAGCACAGAGCTCGACGCGGGGCTCGAACCCACGAACCGCGAGATCATGACCTAAGCGAAAGTAACTGTCTAAGCCACCCAGGCGCCCCAATGTTTGTTTACCTTTGAGAGGGAGAGCGAGCCAGCAGGGGAGGGGCAGAGAGAGAGGGAGACAGGAGACCGTATCCAAAGCAGACTTTGTGCTGACAGCGGAGAGCCTGATGCGAGGCTCAAACTCAAACTGTGAGATTGTGACCTGAGCTGAAGTCGGACGTTTAACAGACTGAGCGTCCCAGGCACCCCCATACCTCGTTAATTTTTATGTAAGATGCTGAATGTTCTTCTGTGGCTCCCCCTTATACATTTCCTCTTGCTAAGTGGACAGCATAGCATAGGCCAAAGATCAGGGGGGTTTTGCAGACTCCATACCTGCTTTCTGCTGATTTATTTAGATCCAGGAATTAGGCTGAGAGAATCAGGTGAATGGCTGGGTCATCATTGCTGGATTCTCAGAGCTGCTTGGACAACTGGGGGCTATTCTCTCTGTATTGGAACATTAATACAAAGGGAAAGGTCTCATTTGTAATTAATCAAGCAGTAGCGAGAGCAAGTACAGGGAGCTTGCATTGATTCCTAACATACCAAACAAAATGGCGCCCAGCAGCCAGCGATCGCAGCCTGGAGAGGCTTGCCAAATTGGATTAGCAAACCAAATGTCAGTTTTAATGCCTGAGAGATGGACGAGGCACTTATTAAACAGTCCACAGGCAGGGATGTTTCGAGTACTTAATCAACCCTTCATTTCCCTCCTCTAGGGAACAGGGAAGCCTCAGTGCCACCCATCGTGAAAAATTACCAATCCCTGCAGGATCTCTCCCTGCCATTTTCACTGCAGAATGTGCATGCATTATAGCAAGAGCCCAAGGAAGACAATGTAAGGATATTCGGCCAGTCCAGTAGAAACTGCATAGGTCTGAAGGCAGGGGACCTGGCAGTAATCCCTGCTTTTCCCACCTCACTGTGAGGCTTCAGGTCTGTCATTCCCCTCTCCAGGTCTCAAGGCCTTTCCACTCTGATGGGCCTAAATCAATTTTTTGAGGATGCTTACAGGAGGCAGTGGGCAAAGAAGCTTGTGTAGCCAGTGCTTCTCCTGGGGAAAAAATTTCCTCCATGGGGGAGAGGGGTGGGATGCCATTCAGTTTTCTCTTTGAGGTTTTAATTCAATCTCTGCCTTTGGGTTGGGAAGCCTGCTTCCATCCTTCATCCCTTTCCCTTCCTCTTTTTCTCACTTAAGAGTCTTAAATTTAGAGTCAGAGAGCACCAAAAAGACATTGGGGGCCCTCTGTTGGAGTCTTGGAGGCATCTCTTTGTATTCTCTGATAAGATCTCTTATAAGGTGGCTTTTGAGGTGAAATTCCTCTCCCTTGCCCCCATTTCTCTTGCCTGAGGATGACATCCTTGATGTAGTCCACTTTAACCCCTTAAGGAGAAGCAAGGGGTAGGGGGAAGGGTCCTGTGCTAGACCTTGCATCAAGGCCCATTACTGCTAGTAACCCGGTGACTTTGACCTCAGTTGGCCGAGGCCCTTCCTTGTACACTTTGGAAGACTGAGGCCCAGACATGGGAAGAGCTTTGCCCAAGATCCCAGGGTGAGTTTGCAGCAAAGCCACGGCTGGTCTTCTTCAGGTCACTCCTCCCCTTGGCTTACTTGCCTTAGCCTTGTCAGCTTAAGCCAGGGGTGGGGCCACCACCATGCCTGGTCAGCAGAGGACACAGACCAGTCCAGAGTGGTGCCCACCATTCCTAGGTCCGGGATCCCTTTTTGGTCATATGGATGTTCCTTTTTCAAGATTCTGTGTATACCAGGAAAGCATTCCCTGTTTCTTCCCTTCCAGGAAAGAAACTTTCCTCCCTTGTTTCCTATAATCAGAGCAAATACATCCACCGCCCAGCATCAGGAGGTATCCTGGTGGGACCCACCAGTTTCCAGGTGGCTCTACTTCACTTCAAGGAGGCCTGGCAAGCCTTTCCATACCACTCCTTATTAAGACAGCCACTTACAAACATTAAACCAAGTATGATTATAGTCTTTGGAAAAGATCCCAACCAAACAAATCCTATAAACTTCTAGTCAAAATGTGGCCCCCTGCCTGGGTGGCTTAGTCGGTTGAGCGTCTGACTTTCGCTTAGGTCATGATCTTGCGGTTCGTGGGTTCGAGCCCCGCGTCAGGCTCTGTGCTGACTGCCAGCTCAGAGCTTGGAGCCTGTTTCAGTCTGTGACTCCCTCTCTCTCTGACCCTCCCCTGCTCACGCTGTCTCTCTCTCTCCTAGAAATAAATAAAACATTTAAAAAAAAATGTGGCCCCCGTCACTCTAATCCATCTGTTATCCATCTGTGCTGACTCTCATCCCGCTTTTATCACCACACTTCAGTCGAACGCTTCTTTCAAGCTGGCCGGAACATTGTTTTCAGGGTCCAGCATTTTACCTGTGATGTTCCTGCTGACAGGGCACTTATCCTCACTCTCCATGGATGAGATGCCAGGCATGGCTTCCACTATCAAGCCTCTCTGACTCTGCAAGAATGAGGAACAAAACAGCTAGAAAGGGGAGTGAGGTAGTGCCCCTCCTTAAGCTACAGCTACCCCTCCTTCCCCATCAAAGGATCAAAGAGAGGGATGGGTTATTGCCTCAGCAGGGTTGGGGTGGTCCTGCCCTTCCTGGTAGGAGCTGATTTCTTAACCGATTTATTTACTTCCCTGGCCCTTTCCTCATCTTTCTGATTAATAGTTTAGTTGGGGGTTCTGGGAAATTTATATCCAGTTGTTACCATAGCAATCAGCTCTCGTGCACAAGATACCACAGAAAATGTACTTGGGGTCTTCTGAAGGAACTGGGTTTGTAAGGATCTCAGATGGGCAAGATGATGTTTGACTGATAGGAATAAGAATTATGAGCAAGGATATGTAATGGTCTCGCCACAGTGTAAATATAGAAGGACAGTTTTAGTGTCTTCCCTCTCTCCTTTTCTTGTCTCTCTTTCCCTGGACACTCTCCCCTTCAATGTTTCCCCCTAGGTCCCCAAAATCTAGTTACACACACTACAAGTGCAAGGGGTTCTGGAGAATGTCATTTCCTTTTGGCAAAAGGAAGAATTTGTAGCAGGCAGAACCATCTGAAGATGCAATTGTGACAGCCTTGGGCGGTAATGATTTCTCCATCACTGGAGGTGTGTGAAGGGTGCCCTGTCAGAGGGCTCTAGAGAGGACTGAACAAAAGATGGAGTGAGGGATGGTATGTGTGCAATCTCTGAGTCCCTCCTGGCCCTGGGATGGTGGAGTTGAACTGAACCTGTTTGTGAACCAGTCTCGCCATCCCCCAATTAAATGGAATGCCAGAATTGGGCATTTTAGCTCCCTGGGCACCTGGTATATCCACTGTATCCCCATAAACTCAATACCCAGCATCTTCCCTGGCCCATGGGTGAATGAATGAATTCCTTAGGGTTTTATTAAGTGCAGTGGGCACAATCTATTGTTTGTTTTCTTTTATTGTGATAATAAAAACCTATTTTTTAAAAAAGTTTATTTAGGGGCACATGGGTGGCTCAGTTGGCTGAGCCTCTGACTTCAGCTCAGATCATGATCTCGCAGTTCGTGGGTTCGAGTCCTGCGTCAGGATCTGTGCTGACAGCTAGCTCAGAGCCTGGAGCTTGTTTCAGGTTCTGTGTCTCCTTCTCTCTCTGACCCTCCCCTGCTCATGCTGTCTCTCTCAGAAATAAGTAAAACATTAAAAAATTTTTAAGTTTATTTATATTTGAGAGAGAGAGCAAGAGAGTGAGAGAGAGAGAGGGAGAAAAGCATGAACAGGGGTAGGGCAGAGAGAGAGAGGGAGAGAGAGAATCCCAAGCAGGCTCCATGCTTGTCAGTGCAGAGTTGGATGCAGGGCTTGATCTCACAAACCGTGAGATCATGACCTGGACTGAAATCAAGAGCTGGATGCTTAATGGACTGAGCCACTCAGGTGCCCCAAATCTACTTTTTAAAACATGGCCAAATAACAACTTGAGCTGGAAGCAGAAAAAAATGATCTTGCTTATAAAACCCCCTCCCACATGCTGGAATCATTCCCTGAATTACAGTTGAGGCATAAAAGTGTTTGTTCCCTATAACCACACGGAGGCCATGTGGCATCGGGAAAGCTCTCCATGGACAAGTCCCTTATTCTCCCTGTGCCTCTTTTTTGTCCTCTGTGAAATGGGAGTAATGGAAGTCATCAGGAATGAACAGCTTATGGGTAGAGCTTGCCTACAGTACTGTGTCCAGAAGGACTCAGAAGTTGCTTCTGGGCCAAGTTGAAGAGTGTATTAGCAGTGTCTGCCCTGGGCACCAGATGAGAGGAGGGGGTCTATGTGTTGTGGTGTTGTCATCCTGCCCTAGATGGTCTTGAAGGGCCCTGATAGTTCTAGATGTCAAGACTGAAGGCCATACCAGCCATTCTGGGTTTCCTCAATCATTCCTCTTTGCTGATTTTGGCTAAGCTGTCTCACATGCTTGGGGTCTTTGCTGGGACGGACAACTGGGCTGACCCATTACCACACCCTCCAATAGCATTGCCTGGGCTTGTTCATATGGTGGGGACAAGGGTCCCAAGAGAGCGTGTAACAGGGTACAAGGCCTCTTGAGGCTTAGGTTTGTAAGTAGCATAATATCACCTCTGCCATAGTCTGTTGGTCAGAACTAGTCACAGTCTCCAGAGGTGGAGAAATAGACCCCACGTCTTGGGAAGAGCTGCAAAATCACATCTGCCAAACAGCATAGATACAGGAAGGGAAATAACTGGGGCCATTTTTGCAAACCATCTACCACAATTCCCGTTTTAAACAAAAACCAGAGTCTTGAGTTTATTAACTGTGTGCCCCAGTGAGCAAGTGGGGATGAATTCTGTTCTTTTCCACTGTCTGGTTCAAGTCTATTTTTAGATGTATTCTAATAAAATGAATTTCACACTTGGGTTACTCATCCACTAACAAACACTCTGTTCTTATCAATGCCTGGGACAAACACCTAAGCGGCCTGGATTTGTAGTTCCATTACCTCCAAGCACAATAATTGTTAATTACTTGCTTTATTTGGTTCTGTTGCGTTTGCCAATAGTCAATTACCTATGTTAGGTTTTCTTGTGATCAGTGAAGCTTATCCAATATTGCAGCTCAGCTCTGTTTTTGTCTCAGAGATGTCTTTTCCAAGAGAGTTAAAGAAAACTCTTGTTCACTAGTTTATTGAATATTAGCCTTTATCTGCTTATTTCAAAGTCTCCTTATTCACTGCTGCAAGCACCAAAGTGCTCAGGCTGAGCTCTTAGAATTGAACAAAAGACTAAAGATAAGTGCCGCCCCCCCCTTGCCCCATCTGGCTAAATCCCAGTACGTGGAATAGAGGAGAGAACAAATTGTGGGGTCCTAGGGGCATTCCTTTAGTTCATGCTTGAATCTTGGAAACTGCCTTATCCCCTTTAATCCACCCTCCGCATTGCGGCCAAGAGGCCTAATGCAGAGATCTGATCACATTACCCGGGTTAGAGTGCATTGATGGACCCTGTTCTTCAGTTCTCCTTTTACCCATGCTCTGTGTCATATGACTTTGCAGGTGCATGCCTTTGAATCTGGACCAGGCCATGTGACTTCCTTTGGCCAACAGAATGAGGTGGAAGCAACCATGTGCCATTTCCGAGCCCAGGCCTCCTGACACCTTGCATGTCTCCTTTTGTACTCTGTGCTTCTGCCATTGCCATGGTCAAGACACCACCCATGTTGGCCCCGTGGTCCCAGGAGGAAGAAAAGAGACTCATGAAGAGCCAAATAGCCTCATCAAAGGCCTGCCAAAACCAGTCCCTGGCTGATCTCAAATGGGTCATAAATTTAAAGATTTTGTTTTTAGAGGTGTCTGGGTGGCTTCATTGGTTAAGTGTCTGACTGCAGCTCAGGTCATGATCTCACCATTCGTGAGTTTGATCCCTGCGTCAGGCTCTGTGCAGACAGCTCAAAGCCTGGAGCCTGCTTCAGATTCTGTGTCTCCCTCTCTCTCTGCCCACCCTCCACTTGTGCTCTGTCTCCCTCTCAAAATTAGATAAACATTTAAAAAAATAATAAAAATATTTTATTTTTAGATTATCTCTACACCCAACGTGGGGCTCAAACTTAACAATCCTGAGATCAAGAGTTACATGCTCCACTGACTGAGCCAGCCAGGTGCCCCAACGCTGTTGTTTTAAACCATTGAGATTTGGGGTGGCTTATTATGTGGCAAAGGCTGATTCATCATTCTTGAGTATAATCCTAGCACTGGTCCCCTGTACCTTGAGGCATAACATCCAGGCAAAACCTTCCAGCATCGGAGCCCAGCTATTTTTCCTGTCTTAGTGCCTCTAGATTTCCTATTTCACTTTACACTTCAGCAATGACCCCAAATGACTTGCAGTTCCTCAAATGCATCATCCTGGCTCACATTTCTATGTCTCTGCACCAGTTGTGCCCTCTGCCTGGAATGCCATTCTCTTCTCCTTCCCCCAGAAAACTCCTAATATCTGTCTAAACCCAGCTCAGGCATTGTCTCTTTCAAGAAAATTCACTGTATTCTCCTCTCCCTTGTGGTAAATCATTCTTATTTCTGTGAAAGGTCTAGACTCATGTATATGTCTATTGTTACCATGTGACATAGTATTATGGAGTGGGTTCTTTTTATTTTGTTTTTTCTGGTCTTTGCTTGAGGACAAGGGTAGCTTTAATTCATCACTGTATTCTTAGTGCCTAGAGCAGTACCTGGTTCCAACAATGTTTGCTGACTAAATAGAATGTTGGGATCCTTTTTGCTGGGGAAATTGTGCACGATGGGAAGATGGTCATTTCTTGCTCCCTTTCTTCTTCCTAAACTCATGTGGTTGATTTGCTTACTTTGTATCCTTGCACTTACGGTCTGATTCCACTATATGGCATGCTCATGGCTGAGTGAAAAAATGAGTCCTGGGTCCTGTGGGTGACCCTGCTGGGCTATGAGCCCCTCCAAGGCTGAATCTGGGTTTCTTCACCTCTATGCCCATGGGGCTGGCACCAAGCCTCTTTATACGCAGTTTTAGAGAATCCATTCATTCAAAATATTTATATTTCTGGAACATCCATCAAGTGCCAGGCACTGTTCTAGGTGCTGCAGATAGATGGTGACCAGATAAACATGGGTCCCTGCCCTCCCAATGCATACATTCTAATGGGGGGGGGGGACAGGAAAGACAGTAAACAACTCAGTTGAATAAAATGCCATTCTTATTTCTTCCCATGGCTGGAGGAATTCTCTTTGCATTGAAAGTTATGTTTGTGAGTGTCCAACTTAAAAATTAGCCATTTGTGAAGCGTGTTCAGGAAGTTAGTGGATCTCAAAGAGACCAGTTAGTTGTTCTCCAGAAGAGTGAAAGCAGAGACACAAGTAGAAGTTAGTGACAGCAGACCTTAAACCCGGCACCAGTCAGGGGCACACTGTGGGTAGTCAGGGACGTTTTAAATAAGAGCGCCATTCCCAATAGCTCTAGGGCACATACCAAGTCACAAGCACTGATTTGCAATTGAGCTATTTTTCATTTCGGCAACTTTATATATCATGCTCCAGGGTGAGCAGTAACAGAAATGTATTTAATTAATAATGTGGGGGAGGCCAACCAGTAAATAAATAATTACAAAGTGTGACAAGCACGTATGAAGGGACCTGAGATGAAATTTGGAGGAAGGCAGGGGTTTTTGAGACTGTTTTAAGTGCCTTGAATCTTATTGTGAGTGCATTGGAGACCAGGGGAGAGGTGGGATCCGATTTGTGTTTAAAGAATATCACTTCCGCTGCCATTTTTATTTAATTGAATCAAATATTTCTGGAGAGCGTCCCAACAAATTGGCTTCTAGTTCTTGAAGCCATCACCTCCCCATGCTGAATTTCAATGCCACGTCCTAGAACTTAGGGCCCTAATTTTCCAAGGAGACAAACACTCAATTTTTGGTTTAGATTTGCATGAGAAAGAGACTGTAATTACTCTGATCTCTAACACCTCTGAGGAGCTGATTTGAGCTTTTCAGATGCAAAGAGTGTTAATTGGCTGAGGGGCACAGCTGAGCTTATCCCGCCACCTCCAAGTGGGTAAGGGGGTGGGGATGGGGCTGGGAGATGAGGAAGGTGGTTATCGAGGACGGGGCATCTCAGGTGGTCAGTTCCCTGGAGGCCTGCAGAGGGCAATGAGGAGATCAACACACAGCAGTTTTGCTGACTTCCCCCTTCAAGGCTCCTCCCACCTGCCCTTCAAGATCCAGCTCATCCCCACTTATTCTAAAGCTTTCCCCAACCCCACTCCCACTCCAGGATCTTCCTAACTGCTTCCTGGGCAGCCAATGCCTCCCTGGTATCCTGGTTTCTAATTACAGCACTTCTCACACTGCTTTGGATGGTCTGTTAACTGGGGCGCTCTTCCACTTGGAGGACAAAGACCCATCTTGTGCAGCTTGGCCTTCTTGCACAGCACAAAGAGAGCACCCAGTAAATGTGAAAAAATGAGTCATAGAACAAATAGTAGTAATAATAATAATAATGTTAATATAATTACAGAAGCCATCATTTATTTAGGGCTTCCTGTGATTCTATGCTGTTTGGTCTTAAAGTTAGAAAATAATTACTCCTGGGGCGCCTGGGTGGCTTAGTCGGTTAAGCGTCCAACTTTCGCTTAGGTCATGATCTCGTGGTTCGTGGGTTCGAGCCCCGCATCGGGCTCTGTGCTGACTGCCGGCTCAGAGCCTGGAGCCTGTTTCAGAGTCTGTGACTCCCTCTCTCTCTGACCCTCCCCTGCTCACACTGTCTCTCTCTCTCTCTCCTAGAAATAAATAAAACATTAAAAAAAAGAAGAAGAAAATAATTACTCCTCTTCTCCAATTCTTGCCAGAGCAGATGTCCTGTATGAATCATTACTGATAGTTATAGATTTATTTGTGGGATTATTTAATATCTACCACTTTATGAGGATAAGAAGTCTGTTTTAATCACTGTACTATCCACAGTGCCTAGCTCAGTGTCTGGCTGGATAAATATTTGTTGAATGAGTGAATGCTTGCATAACTTCAGCAATGGGGAGCTCACTATCTACTGAGGGGTCTGGCTCATTTTTAGTACCTTTTCCTGTTAGTTGCTTCTTCTATTGAAGCTATATTTGTTTCTATGGAGTGTCCATCTAGTCCTAACTCCTGGAATCTCCCAAAGACAACTTTCTCTCCTCCCCTGAGGCTGGAAGGCTTACCTATAAATGTCTCTTCTTAACTCCCCCTCTTCTTTCCTGGGTACAGCACAGCCAGTTCCTTCCTCATAATGACCTAGCATCCAGTCACAGCCTCATCCTGGTCACCCTTTGTGGAATAGTCCAGATTGTCTAGTTCCCTCTGACAGTAAAGGCTTGATACATATGTGAAGATGGGACTGTCACTCCCCAAATTTTGGGAGTTACATTTTCTATTAATGCAATTGTTTCAATGCATTTACCTCTACTTTAAATTAAGAGACTAGGTACATACCCAATATGGAAGGTGGCTAGACCGAATGAAGTCTTTCTGTTTCTACAGAAACTATTGATGGTGGGTATGTGGATGTTCACTGAAAACCTTTTTCAACAAATTGGTATGTTTGAAATGTTTTGTAATAAAAATATTGGAAAGAGGAAAAAACCCAATAGAGTAATTAAAATGGAATACTAAAATTTTTAAATTAACTCCAAAGAAGACAAAAGAAGAAAGAGAAAAGGAAAACGGGATGAATAGAAGACAAATAACCAAATGGCCATCCTAAAGACAGCCTTATCAAGAATAATATTAAATGTAAATGAACTAAACGTATCAATTAAAGACAGACACTTTTGTGCTGGTTAAAACAGCAAGAGCTAATTATCTTCTGTCTACACGGTCTATTTTCTATGGATACTGCCATATACACTATGCAGAAGTACTAATCATAAGAAAGCTAAAGTGACTGGCTATATTAATATCAGATATCATACTTCAAGACAAGATGTATTATCAAAGAAGTACGCTTCATATGAAAAGTGGGTCCATTCTTTGAGAGGACAAAACAGTTATAAATGTGAATGTGTGCAATAGCAGAGTTTCAAAATACATGAAGTGAAAACTGACAGAACTAAATGGGGACACAGGTAAATATATAACCATAGTTTTACTCTCTTGGTAGTTGGTAGAATTATTATCACAAAAATAGTAAGGACATTAAAGAGCTCAACAACATTATCACACACTTTGACACCTAGTAACTACAGAATACTTATATTTTTCAAGTGCCCATGGAATGTTCACCAGGATAGACTATATACTGAGCAGAAAATAAACAAATGTTAATAAAGTTGAGAAGTTGGAAACATGCAGAGTATGTCCTCTGATGACAATCAATGATCAATATAAAGCTATAGGTTTAAGTTCAATTAGCCTCAAGAACAAGAAACATGAAGGAAAGGATATCAAGACATATGATAATGTAATTGCTCAAAAGAATTGAAAAGGAGAAACTTCAAAAAGCTACAAGAGGCAAAACAAACAAACAAACAAACAAACAAACCCACATACAGAGGAACAAAGATGAATATAAGAGCAGATTTCTCATCAGAAACAGTGCAAGCAAGTGGCACGTGTATGGCTCAGTTGGTTAAACATCTGACTCTTGATTTCTGCTCAGGTCGTAATCTCACAATCATGAGACTAAGCCCTGAATCAGGCTCTGCACTGAGTGTGGAGCCTGCTTGGGATTCTCTCACTCTCTCTCTCTCTGCCCCTCCCCTGCTTGCATGTGTGCATATGCTCACTCTTTCTCTCTCTTCCAAAATAAATAAACAAGCAAACAAAATAAACAATGCAAGTAAGAAGATCGTAAAGCCATACCTTTGATGTGCTAAAAAATAAAAAAGCTCGTCAACCTAGAATTTTATATTCAGCAAAACTATTGTTTAAAACCAAAGACAAAAAGACTTGAGAAATAAAAACAGAATGAATTCATTGTTAACACATTCATACAAAAAGAATGCTAAAGGAAGTTGATCAGACAGAAGGAAAATGACACCAGATGGAATTTTTATTCCACAGGAAAATAATGAAAAGTGTTAGAAATGGTAAGTATAAATATATAAATTTTTTTTAGTGTTAGAGAGAGAGAACGTATGACTTGGGGAGAGACACAGAAAGAGGGAGAGAGAATCCCAAGCAGGTTCCACATACAAGACAGAGTCCAACATAGGGCTCAATCAAAATGCATAACAACAATATCACAAATATTGGTAGTGGAAAAATGGGTATGTACTGTTGTAAGGTTCTTATACTATATATGAAATGGTACAATATCACTTGAAGCTAGACTATGATAAATTAAATTTGTGTTCTATAAACTATACTGAAATAACAAAACAAGGGGAAAGCAGTGATAGCTAATATATCAACAAAGATAAGAAATAGAATCATAATCAAAAGAAGTAAAAGAGGGGTACCTGGCTGGCTCAGTCAGTAGATGTAACTCCTGATCTCAGGGTCATAAGTTTAAGCCCCATGTTGGACATAGAGTTTACTTAAAATAATAATAATAATAAAGAAGCAAAGGACAAAGGAAAAAGGGAACAAAGAATAGTGGGATTAAATAGAAAACAGGTATCTAGATGATAGATTTAAACCTAACCACATCTATAAGCACATTAAATGTACAGGGTCTAAATGCCCAAATTACAAGGCAGAGATTGCCCGATTGCATGAAAAAGAATGTCCCAACTATATGCTGCCTATAAAACCACATTTTAAATACAAAGACACAGATAGGTTATAGTGGATGGATGGGAAAAAATACACCATGCTAACATTAGTCAAAGAAAAGCTAGAATGCTATATTAATATCAAAGTATATTTCAGAGTGAACAATATTACCAGAGGGGCACCTGGATGGCTCAGTCAGTTAGGTATCCAACTTTGGCAGAGGTTATGATCTTGCAGTTCATGAGTTAGAGCCCTGCACCAGGCTCTGTGCTGACAGCTCAGAGCCTGAAGCCTGCTTAGGATTCTGTGTCTCCATCTCTCTCTGCCCCTCCCTGTCTCATGTTCTGTCTCTCAAAAATGAATAAATATTTAAAAAAATAAAAGAATATTACCAGAGATAAAGAAGGTCATTTCATTATGTGATAAGGGAGCAGGGTTGAGTAATCAAGATAACATAATCCTAAATGTTACGTGCCTAAAAATAAAGCTTGAAATACATGAAGCAGAACTCATAGAACCAAAAGGAGAAATAGAAAAATACACAATTAGAGGCGCCTGGGTGGCTCAGTCAGTTAAGCGTCCAACTTCGGCTCAGGTCATGATCTCATGGTTCATGGGTTCGAGCCCTGTGTCGGGCTCTGTGCTGACAGCTAGCTCAGAGCCTGGAGCCTGTTTCAGATTCTGTATCTCCCTCTCTCTCTGACCCTCCCCTGCTCATGCTGTCTCTTTCTCTCTCAGAAATTTTTTTAAAAAGGGAAAAAAAAGAAAAATACACAATTATCATTAGGGATTTTAGTAACCATCTCTCAAAAATGATGGACTAAGTAGAAAATCAGTGAAAAATATGGAAGACTTGAACAATACTATCAAGCTACTTGTTGCAACTGGCATTTATTGAATACTCTTCCTAACACCAGTAAGATATGTGTTCTTTTTGAATTAATGTTTATGTATTTATGAAAGAGAGAGAGAAAGAGAGAGACAGCAGGGGAGGGGCAGAGAGAGAGGGAGAGAAAGAATCCCAAGCAGGCTTCATGCTGTCAGCACAGAGTTCAATGTGGGGCTTGAACTCATGAACTGTGAGATCATGACCTGAGCCAAAATCAAGAGTCAGACACTTAAGCTAAATATGCATTCTTAACAAGTGCATATGGCATGTTTACCAAGATAGATTATATTTGGGGCCACAAAACGAGTCTCAAAAAATTTCAAACAATTCACTTCATAGAAAGCTTTTTCTTAAATCACATTGGACTTTAATTCTACATCAATGACAGAAAGTTCTCCGTAAAATCCTCAAATGATTGGGAACTAAATAGCACTTTTAAGGAACCCATGGATTAAAGAAAAATTGAAAAATGAAATTAGAAGATATATAGAACAGAATGAAATGAAAATACAATATCAGATTTTGTGGGATGCTGCTAAAGCAGTACTTATGGGGAAATTTTTTTTCTTTCTTTTTTTATAATCTCAAAATTATTATTTACATAGAAAAATCAATTAACATGACTAATCTGATTTTTATCTTCACTTTATGAGTTATGCTCTACAAGGTAATGAAACAAGCAAGTATATATCACCAAAGAATAAATATAACATGTTTTATTTTATTGTGGTGATTATAAGACTTATAATTTCAAGATTTTAACTGTGTTATCTATGTGAAACATTGCTACAAAGTTCACTTGTACTGTCACATGGTTTTTGACCTAAAAATTGTAATTGTTGTGCCATTATATGGCATCCTCCTCACATTTGACCTAGGTAAATGTGCATGTACCACTTATGCTTTCTCAATCTGTGCTTGCTTTATTATTAAATATTTATGCCTATGTGATAAAAAAAAGAAAAAACTAAGTTATTAGCAGCATATGGTACAATAATTTTTTAATAGTTTGAATTTCCAATTATATATTAGTAATGAGAGGACAGTGAATTTTTAGCACAGATGAAGGGTGTGTATAATGTCTCAGCCTGTAGCGCTCCTTTCTCGTTAGTTCAAGAAAACATTTCAGAATGGACATGAGTGAGAATGAAGTTATTATAAGGATGTTCACAAACATGTTGATCATCTCTTAACTTCAGTGTATTCCTACTTGTGCTATTATTAGAATCCAGTTACTTTTGATATCTCACTGTTGATTGGCACATTAGAATATCTTTTTTTTTTTTTTTTTTTTTTTTACAAATAGTTTATTGTCAGGTTGGTTTCCATATAACACCCAGTGCTCATCCCCACAAGTGTCCCCCTCCATGCCCATCTCCCCCCTACCCACCACACCCATCAGTCCTTAGTTTGTTCTCAGCATTCAAGAGTCTCTCATGAATTGTCTCTCTCCCTTTCCCCCACCATTTCCCCCCATCCTCTCCCCCATGGTCTTCCATTAAGTTCCTCCTAATCCTCCTATACGTGCAAACATATGATATTTGTCCTTCTCTGCCTGATTTATTTCGCTCAGCATTACACCCTCAAGGTCCATCCATGTTGCTACACATGGCCAGATTTCATTCTTTCTCATTGCCATGTAGTCTTCTGTCATATAGATAAACCACATCTTCTTGATTTATGGGGAAATTTATAGTACTAAATGACTATATTAGAAAAATGAAAAGTCCCAAATTAATGACATAAACTCTTATCTTAAGAATGTAGTGGGACACCTGGGTGGCTCCGTCGGTTAAGCGTCCAGCTTCGGCTCAGGTCATGATCTCATGGTTTGTGAGTTTGAGCCCCGCGTCGGGCTCTGTGCTGATAGCTCAGAACCTGGAGCCTGTTTCATTTCTATGTTTCCCTCTCTCTCTCTGCCCCTCCCCCACTCATGCTCTGTCTCTCTTTGTCTCTCAAAAATAAATAAACATTAAAAAAAATTAAAAAACAGAAGAATGTAGAAAGGGGGAAGCAAATGAAACCCAACTGAAGAAATGAGATAATAAAGATCAAGATGATGATGAATGAAATAGAATATAGAACAGTAGAGATAATCAATAAAACCAAAAGCTGCTTTTTAAAAGATCAGTAAGAATGATAAGCCTTTAGTTAGGCTGACCAGGGATAAAAGAGAGAAGACACAGTTTCGATATTGGGAATAACAGAAGTAGTAGCATTATAGATTCTCCAGATAATAAATGTATAATAAAGGGAACATTATGAACAACCTTATGCCCATAAATCCAACAACTTAGATGAATTGGACAAGTCTGTTGAAGGACACAAATTACCAAAGCTTACTCAAGGAGAAAGAGTTAACTTGAATAACCTGAATAACTCTTTGTTAAAGAAATTGAATTTGTAACTTACAAATTTGTAAGTTTTTATAAATTTGTAAGTTACAAATTCAATTTCTTTATACATAATATGTAAGCCTTCCCATACTGATTAATTCTATAAAAGATTTAAGTAAGATATCATACCAGTTCAACACAAATTCCTCCAAAAAGTTTTAAGAAGTAGGGGACAGGGAAGGGAATATTTCCTAATTCATTCTAGGAGGTCAGCATTACCCTGATATCCAAAGCAGACAAAAGCATTACAAAAAAAGAGAACTACAGTTTAATAAGTCCTTATGAGCACACATTGAGTTCAACAATGGATCATGACTGGTGGGCTTTGTCCAGAAATGCAGGATTGGCTTAACATTCAAAAATCAATTAATGTGATTCACTATATTAACAAATTAAAAGAGAAACAAACATGATCATTTCAATTAAATAGAAAACATATTTGATAAAATTCAACATTCATTCCTGATATAAACTGTCAGCAAACTAGTAATGAAAGGAAATTACTCATCTTGATTAAGGATATCTACAAAATCTTGATAACTAGCATCATACTTAATTATGAAAGACTAAGTGCTTTCCCACTAAGATCAAGAACAAGACACTTGTTGCCATTCAATTCTATTCAATACTGTACTGGAGGTCTTAGCCAGTGTAATCAGGCAAGAAAAATAAATGAGACACCCATATTGGTAAGTAAAAAGTAAAATTGTTTTTGTTCACACTCAACGTGATCATCTACATACAGAATCTAATAGAATCTACAAAAAAGCTACCAGAATAAATAAGTTTTACAAAGTTGCAGGATACAAGATCAATTTATAAAAACTCAATATATTTCACATACTAACAAACAGAAACAGAAATTTTAAAATTACCTCTTATTATAGTATCAAAAAATATAAAATACTTGCGGATAAATGTGAGGAAAGTTATGAGAGACCAATACCCTAAAACTGTAAAGTAGTGCTGAGGGAAATTAGAGAAAACCTTAAAAAAATGAAGTAAGAATCAACACTGTTAAGATGTCACTGCTTGCCAGATTGATCTATAGATGCAACACAATCTAAATCAAATTCCCAATAGGGCTTTGTGGTAGAAATTGATATGTTGATTCTGATATTCATACTAAAATGTACAGAGTCTAGACAAGTCAAAACAATTTTGAAAAAGAAGAAAAAAATTAAAGGATTTACACTGATTGCAAGACATAAAGTAACAAAATATAGTAATCCAAGATAAAGTAATAAAAAACATAATTTCTGGCATAGGGACAAAGAGAATAGAGCCCAGAAATATACCCACACATATATGAAGAAATTATGATTTATGAAAGTGCAAAGACAATGCACTGGAAAAAAGATAACTTTATAAGAAGGGGTAGAACAATAAAAATGTGAAGAAAGGAAGAAAGGAAGAAAGAAAAAACAAAAAAACTGAAAATGAACTCAATTGGATCATAGACATAAATGTAAAACTGAAAACTATAACTTCTTTACAAAGAAGCATAAGAGAAAATCTTTGTGTCCTTGGATTATGCAAAGGTTTCTTAGATATATCACCAAAAGCACAATTCACAAAAGCAAATTTGATAAATTGGGCTTAATCAAGTTAAAACCTTCTCTTCAAAAGACATTATTAAGAGAACAGAAAGATAAGCAACAGACTAAGGAAAAGTATTTGCAATTCATACATTTGGTAGAAGGCTTGTATCCAGAAATAGAGAACTCTCAAAATTCAACAATAGGAAAATAAAGAATCCAATGTAAAAATTGAGAAGAGTTGAACAGATACTTCATCCAAGAAGGAATAAGGATGGCAAATATGAACATAAAAAGATGTTCATCATCATTAGTTATCAGAGAAATGCAAATTAAAAACCACAGTAAGATATACCACTAGTTGCTATTGAATATAATACCTGCTGGCTTGAATATAAAATGGTACTACTATTTTGGCAAATAATTTGGCATTTCTTTAAAAGGTATATCATATGATACAGCCATCCTACTCCTAGGTACTTACCCAAGACAAATGAAGGCATATGCCCATTATAAGACTGGCACACAAATGTTCATAGCAGCATTGTTTGCCCATCAACAGGTAAATAGACAAAATACTGTATATCCACACAATGGAAAACTATTCTATAATAAAAAGGAACAGATTACTGATATAAACTACATGTCTATCTCAAAATGAATCTTAAAATAAGTGAAAGAAGCCAGACCATAAAAAAGAGTATATATAATATGATTCTATTTATAAAATTCTACTAGAAAATGTAAGCTGATCTCTAATAATAGCAGATCAGTGAGGATGGGGGTGGGAGGGAGAGATTATGAAGAACAGAGGAAGCCTTTGCGGGGTGATGAACATGCTCACTCTCCTGGTTGTGGTCATGGTTTTGTGGGTATATCCATATACCAAACCTTATCAAATTGTATACTTTAAATATGTAGAGTTTATATCAATTATATTTCATAAATCTGAGTATATTTGAGCGTTAACAAAGTACACACACACACACACACACACACACACACACACACACCATTCCTTACCCCTATCATAAGTCTACTGATTCAGATTATGTGAGGAAGTCTAGGATCAGTTTTGCAGTTCTGATGCACTGGGTCCCATAGCCCCAGTGATGTTGAAATTCCTTCCTGTGGCCTGTGAGACTCCTGTCGTCAGTTCTCTTGAGGACTCCCCATTTCATTCTTTGACCTCTAGCCAGCCCAGTCTGTCCGAAGTTCCCTGATGGTACATGTTCCTTTGACCCTGAGCCTTTGCAGACACTGCCCTTTCCGGAACACCTTTGTGCTCTTCTTCAGTTGACTAACTAACTCTCTGAACTTTGGTTTCCTGATCTGTAAAGTGAAGTTAAGAATAATACCTCAGAGGGTTGTTTTGAAGACTCAGTGGGATAACAAGAGAAACTAGTACAGTTCTTGGTGCATATTAGAATTCAACAAATGGTGGCCACCCTTGGGGCTGTTATTGTTATTATTTCTCATCACTGTCTTAAGAGTCTTGTGGGCATCGACATGCCATCCAACACAGTGGTGGCTGCTGTTTGATCTTCCCCTACATTGACTGAGCATGCCACAGAAATTCAGTTAGTTTAACCACAAACATTTGTTGAGTACCCTTTGGGTATCAGGTCCTAACCCAGGGGCTGGGAAAACAAAGATTAGGAGGAAGGGAATGGATATCAGATTTGAGAGCAGCAGAGAGGTACCAGAGGGGAGTGTGAAGAACACAGACTTCTGAACCATCTACTCTATCATATACAGCTGTGTTACTTTGGGCAATTTACTTAACCTCTCTGTTCCTTGGTTTCCTCAAGCTTAAAATGGGGATAATAGAATACCTAGCTTAGTAGGTTGATATATCATTTTATTTTACTTTAAGAACACATACATAATTTTGTTCAAATGAGCTGATATCTGTAAAACAATCAAAACAAAGGACACTGAGTATCCACTGGATTTAGCAATCAGTGGGCTAACAGAGATGTGGGGAGAGCTGCTTTAGAGGAGGCAGAAGCCATAGTGCAGGGATGGAGGAGTGAGTGGCTAGGAGAGCTG
The DNA here is from genome assembly GCF_003009895.1 of Hyaena hyaena. Lineage (NCBI taxonomy): Eukaryota > Metazoa > Chordata > Mammalia > Carnivora > Hyaenidae > Hyaena > Hyaena hyaena. The sequence goes on along the minus strand of NW_024080724.1, from coordinate 1,955,998 downwards.
AGAAAAGGAAGTGGAGACAGCTCCTAGGAGCTATCTGGGTGAGAACAGGGCAACCGCTCCAAGTGAGGGGGTTCAAGGGTTCTGAGGGGCCAGTGTTACTAAACCTATGGGAAAGTGCCTGTAGGGTGGGAGTGACTGCAGATAAGGGAGAGAGCAAGGAGGACAGAAGGCCAGAGGGAGGGGGAGGGATGCATACAGGCAGGTACAGTGGGGAGTGGTCCACCGGAGAGGGGGCAACTTCATCATCATTGCCTGCTGCTCTCCAGGCTCTCAGTGGAACAAACTTTTCTTTGGGGAGAGAGGGTGCTGTGTGGAGGAGGGGTGTTGGGGAGGGCGGAGGAAGTGTGAAATAGCTCTTGCCACGGAGTAGGGGAAGGCTATAAAAGACTGCAGGCTGTGCTAAAGGAGATTAGAATTTGGAAGTGTGCCAGTCTGCTGGGGTGGGGGTTGACTCACCTGTACCTGTGGCCACTGAGGTCATGCACAGTAAAAACGAAGGGTAGCATTGTGTCAGGATTGGGCTAGCCCCCCCATTAGAACCAATCTGTCTCTGTTTGCCTGGGACTGTCCTGGTTTTAAAACCGAAGTCCCGTGTCCGCCTACTTCCTCAGGACCATTGGTCACCCACCTAAGAGTGGTAACAACGTGGGGATCCAAAGACTATGAGAATGCTGGTTCCCATAAGCGGCAACAAGATGGGGGCAGCGTTCAAGGGGCATAAGGGTGGCCTGGACCCTCAGGTATGGGAGTAAAGGGGTTGAGAGGCGGGTAAGGACCTCAAGGTGTTACACATCTATCTCTCCCGTGCCTGAATAATGCATGCCATCTACTGAAGCACTAAATAATTCTCCAGAGCCTGCGAAACTGGACATTTACATGCCACTTTTAATTTTGCCATAACCATACAGCTTCTGCATTAACTTAGCATTCTTTCATCAGCTCCTTTAATAAATATGCCTTAAAAGGAAACAGTCTCAGGGCACCTGGGTGGCTCAGTCAGTTAAGTGTCCGACTTCGCTCAGGTCATGATCTCACGGTTCGTGGGTTCAAGCCCTGCGTCAGGCTCTGTGCTGACAGCTAGCTCAGAGCCTGGAGCCTGCTTCAGATTCTGTGTCTCCCTCTCTCTCTGACCCTCCCCTGCTCACGCTCTCTCTCTCTCTCTCAAAAATAAAAAATAAAAATGTTAAAAAAAAAAAAAGGAAACAGTCTCTACCCCATATGGAGAAAAACAAAGGGACCACACACACCATCACCACATACTAGATTTTAACTGGGTATGCTGCCTGACAAAGGAGCCAAGCCTGAGGCTGCTCTTTCTTTGTTAACCTGGGAGAGGGGCCAGGGTTAGAGAGGCACTTAAAATGTGTGTCACCAAACAGTCCTTGTGCAGCTGCTCGGGGGGGTGGAGACTGGAAAGCTGGCACAGCTTTCCCGTGTCACTGACTCTGTGTTCCTTTACTACCTAAAATCGCCTTGCCTTCCTCATTTTGGAAAATGCTGCAGTAAAGTATTGAGACTGTAGGTTCTCAATGTTCTTAAGAGTCAATAACAGCGTGCATTTAAATACCAACATGTCATTTTTGTGGCATTTTCTGAGGGGTCATATATAGGCTCAGGGAACCTTACAGCTGAAAAGGTCCCCGAGGACCTCTGATCTAATCCCCCACCCCTCCTGCTTCCTTCATTTCTTTTAAGTTTATTAATTTATTTTGCAAGAGAGGGAGTGTGTGCAAGTGAGTTGGGGAGGGGCAGAGAGAAAGAGACGAAGAGAGAGAGGATCCCAAGCAGGCTCTGAACTATAAGGCTGATGCAGGGCTTGAACTCACGAACCATGAGATCATGACCTGAGCAGAAGTCAGACACTTAACCGACTGAGCCACACACACACACACACGTACACACGCACACACGCACGCACGCACGCACGCACGCGCCCAGAGAGGGCCTTATTCCCAGCTCTACCACCACACCTAGTTGGCTGCTTTTTTTGATCCTTCCCCACTTTGCCTTCAGAGACAATTTTGCTTCTTGATTTCTGACTTCTTGTCAGCTGTGATTAATGAGGAAGACTCCTGCATACATGATTTTCAGCTGTACCCAGTTTACGACAAACAGATTAGACCATTTAAGTCAGAATAATGCTATTTAGCAAAGCCGGATTTAGAGCTGGCAGAAATTAAGAAGATTAATTTAAAGCTAAAAAAAGAGTGACAATCATAGATCAACACCTGAAAAATCTCACTGCCTGTACACAGCCCTAATTGAGAAGTATGTGGAAGATTCCATCCGTGAAATTCAATTATCATGCAAGCCAGAAGAAGCAGCTTCCCTGAGGAAGAAACTAGGCAGCCCAAATCAAAATGCCTCCACCTGTCTGTTTCCGTGTCAAAAGAGTGAGAAAACCTGCCTTGGTGACGATGAAATATGGGCAGTATGCATCAGTGTAATGGAACTTTCCAGGGGAGCCTTTCCGTAATGGGATTACCTCCCAGGCACTTCCATCAGAGGTCAGCCCAGAAAAGCCTCTGAGGCTTCATAAAGCCTCTGGATATGGAAGGCAGAAGGCACTGGCACCCCATTCCTGATACCCTTTCCTCCAGCTTCTAGCAGGACTGGCTGGGGCTCAGAGACAAAAGGTGCTCAAGCCCCTGCACCCCTTCCACTGATTAAGGGCTTCTTAACCCAGGCAATCAGCAGAGAAAACTCGAGACAACAACTGTAATGATTATAAATGAGCCTATGGTAATTGACCCGCCTTTTAACTGTAGGGACAGATGCGTGGGGAGGGAGGAATGGTTGGTGGCAGATTCATCAGCACTTGCATTTTCTCTCTCATTTGGCTGAGGTTCACCCAGGAGCACAGGGCAACCCTTGATCTGCAGAAGACCTGGAGGAAGTTCCTTTTTGGTAAACTGCTTTGGGTGGTCATCGTGGTAAACAGAGACGTATTCCCTATTGATGCTTAGAGGTGTATAGTTTGCAAAGTGTGTTCATAAGCATTGACTCAAAAAACTGGACTCAGGAAACCCTGTGATAATGTCTCCCATTACACAGATAAAGAGGCTGAGGTTAAGTGATTGGCCTCATTTGTTTGAAAGATTGTTGTTGGATTCTAATTTCCTGTGTTTGGTACTACTCTGGCTAACGTAGAGAAAGGCACAGGCTTTTAGGAGCTCATGTTCCGGTGTGCAGGACTAGACACAGGAGAGATTGTCACTGAAGGTCAAATGTGATCGGATCATCAGAGCGAGTGCTCAGGGTGAGGTCAAAGACAGAAGAGACTGCATAATGAAGAAAACCTCCAGGGACAGGGGTCAAGTCTGTCTTCATCACTGTTGCAGCTCCAGTGCCTAGCAATATACTCTGCGAAAAGCACGTTTCAAAAATATCTGTTGAATAAATAAATGAATGATGAGATAGACCTTGAAGGATGTAAAGTATTTGGGGGATTTGGGGGAAAGCAAGTGTGTCAGGAATATATTGACCAGGAAAATAGAACATGCAAATCGTGAGATATCAAAATTGCAGCTCTGGCTGATGTTAACAATGTGGTTTTGCTAATCTATTAAAATCCAACAAATCTTTGCGGCATTATCTCATGAAGGGTAACAGGTCTCCCCTTCACACACATCTCTTTTCTCTCACAGTCACTAGGAGTATTGCTTTGAGGACCATATGTGCCTATTCCAGCAACTTAGAGGTTCTGAGTTAATTTCTTTCCCAAGAATGATATTGAATTCTAGTGGCCAGTCCCAGACTGGAGCAGGACTCAGGGGAGAGGAGAAAATTCAGTGGGGAAGGTCAAGGTCTGTGTTTAATTGGAGACTCATGTAATTTTCAGTGTGCAGTGAAAATCTATGGAGATGGCTCTTCATGCTATGTGCTTTGAATCCCCAGGAACACTTTTAGGAAGGTTCCAGTCTGAAGAGAAGGTCTAATGTCACAGCAGACTCTCTGGCTCTCTCTGGAAGGAGTCCTCTCAGCCACCCTCCCTGAGCTGGATCATGGCCTCACCTCCAGCCTGAACTTCAATCTTCGCATTGGTGGTCAGAGACAGTGGCCTGGGTCTGATGAGGGTCAAGGTGAAAGTCAGTAATTTCATAAAAGGGTGGAAGCAGTGAAGAACACCTGCCCTTCCCTAACAGTAGAATACTCATTTCCAACATGTGACCTGAAAATAACTGGTTATGTTAACCCCTGGTCAGGAGGGGTTTATTGGAGAAATTGGATGGTCACATTCCAGGGCCAGCTGGTTCTTCTCCATTGTGATTCACTTCCATTGCAGTCTTTGACTTTCTTTGCGCCACTCTGCACCTCAGGGATTGCACCATCTCCTTTGCCCTTGGACATCTGGTTAAGTTCAGCCCCAGGGAGGCACCAATGGAGATTGGAGGGCAGTAGGAGGGAGAGGCCAGGGTGCTTCTCCCAGGCTCCCCTTCTGCCCTGGCATCGTGTTTCTGGCAGGGCCTGTATCCTCCGTGACTGCAGTGAGTGAGGCAGCTCACTCCCGCAGCTTTAGCCCTCACAAAGCTCTTTGAACATGATGTCTTCCTTTTGCCCTCTCAGACCTGCAAGTGGAATGACTCCCACTGTGGCTAGTCTCTGGGTGCCTCGTTATCCTGTTCACATCTCTGCAAATGGTCCCTTCACTCAGTGGGTTTGTGTTTCCTGCCAAGATGCTGAGAGATTTTAGGATGGAATCAGGTTCCTGCTTTGTTCACCTCTGGGCACTCCTGGTCTGATTGCAGAGCCTGGCTTTAGAACCTTCAGTAAACAGGTACAGAAGTCTTATCCTCCAGGATTCCACACAGTTTGAGGAAATCCTCCCCCCATCTTCTCACTCATCTCTCAGCCTGTTAGGATGGCTCTCCTCCTAGGCTTCTCTGTCACAGGGAGCCTGAGCCCATCAGGATATGAAATGCTCACACATCCATGATCTTGGTTGCTGGCCCAAGGATGCTGTGCCTCTGTATTTCCCCACCAGAATCCCAGCCCTAAGGTCTTTAGAAATGACAAGTATACCATGTGGCTCACTTGGGGACAGGTAAGGAATGCTATGGTCAGGGAGGAGAAAGACCTTCCCTTCCCTTCAAACTTAGCATGGGCAAGTGGAATTGACTTTTATTTATTTTAATGTTTATTCATTTTTGAGAGAGAGAGAGAGAGAATGAGTGGAGGAGGAATGGAGAGAGAGAGAGGAAGACACAGAATCTGAAGCAGGTTCCAGGCTCTGAGCTGTCAACACAGAGACCAGCTCACGGCTCCAACTCAGGAACGGCTCGAACTCACGAACCGTGAGATCATGACCTGAGCTGAAGTCAGACGCTTCACCAACTGAGCCACCCACGCACCCGGGAACTGACTTTTAGAGTTGGGTAGACCTGAGGTAGATTCCTGGATCCTCCTGTCACTTGCTGGGTGGTTACAGGCAAGTGACTTAATCGCTGACTCCCTTTCCCTACATCTAACACAGGAGTGGTGGTGGTCTCTGAGGAGTGCCTGTGCTATGGGCGGGAAGAGCCCGACACGGCCGCCCTGTGCTCATCCTCAGATGCTCCCTGCTCTTGAGGAGGGTGCTTGTGGAGAAGGCAGTTCCCATCTTCATCTTTTTGTCTCTCTCCTACAAAATCACCTTCATAATGCGGTATCTCAAATGCAGTCTCTAATGTTACAATAGACATAAATCCCCAATCCCTGTCTGAGAAAAATGCAGTGCTCTCCAAGATTTCTGTAACTCCTGAGGGGAGGTCTTTTTCCCGCCTTTGCCTCCAAGTTCATTCTAGTTCTGGATCATCTTTTTATCTCATAATGTTGTTTCTTTCCTAAACTTGAATGATATATAAAATGCAACCCATTTTACAATTTTTATGAAAACAAAACAAACCTTCCCCAGAAAAGAACAAAACTGAGCACTTTGCCACCACAGGCTCTAGGCTTCTTCTCCCCATTCCATCCCCTCCCTCGCTCCCTCCTGCCCATTGCCCTCCGAACTCCAGATTCTCTTGCTCTGTTGTGCTGAGCTCTGCAGCCTGGTCCCGCCCTGCTCCCCAGTTCTGTTGCAGGACACCTGTGCTGGCCTGAATCCCTCAAGTGTGCCTGGAGATGAAAGGGCCTTTCCTCGCCCACTCCTCTCCCCTTTGAATGCAGCCATCCACGCCCATGTAAACAGACCTGCTTTCCCTCCGTGACACAGCCAGGGTGGGCGCCATAGGGTCCAGAGCTCTGCCGCCAGTGTCCCATCTCTTTCCTCTGCTCATGTTCCTTCTCACGGACTTGGGGCAGAGGTGGAATGGGAGCTGCCCTCTCCAAGCCTCCAGAGCTGGGTTGGAGCCCTGATGCTGCCACCTATGTGCTAGAGACCTTGGGATGTTCTAGGCACGAAACACTCCATTGAAAGCCTGCCTTGAGTCTTTAGCACAGGTGAGCTGAGACTGAAGGTAGAACTCTGCAAAAATGTATGGTGGGGATGGTGGGGGTGGGACATTCCCTAGGGAGCCTGTCCACAGACATCACCCCCACACTGACAACATAGTGTAGCCTGGACCTCGTGCAGTCAGGCGTCCTTTGAGTGCCTGGCCAGGTGACCCTGGGCAGGCTGCAGTCCCTCTCTGAGCCTTGGTGTCCTCACTGTCAGGTGAAAGTGTGGGGCTGGGCAAACTAGAGCCCCAGTCCCGAGAGTTTCCAACCCAGCACCCAGGGGCCTGGTTAGCTGGCTGGAGCCCTGAGGCCCTAGCACAGGAGCCCGTGTGCACATGCTCTCACACAGAGCTTGCATTTCCTCCTGATCACGCTTTCTCTCACCTTGTCCTTGTGTCACTGGATAGGAGCCCATCTGTCACACTGAGCCATCTGCTTCCTCTCCTGCCATCTCTGCTGCCCCACTCTAAGTAAATTAAAAAACAAAGAGGCAGGAAGCCACTGACAGCCGCATTTATCCTCATTTCTGTAGCTGGCAACAGGAACTGGAAGGCTGGCTTCGTGGGTCTGAATTAAAGATTAGTTAGTGGTGGTGAGAGGGTGAATAGTCCCATAACTGTGGCATCCTGACACTGGACATCAGCACAGGTGGTAGTGAATGTGCACCGGGGCTGAGGAGGAAGGGATTTGAGTCTGCATGAGTGGCAATGGCAGCTTGGGAGCTGGGCAAAGCTGGTTTGCTGCCTTCTGTGTGTATTACCTTGGGCAAGTCATTCACCCTGTAAACTTCGGTTTCCTCATCTGTGAAAGGATATGCATAAGCAATGTTACTGGCCTCACAGTGTGGTTGAGCAACTATGTGAGGAACATAGAGACTGATAACAAATGTGCAGCAGGTGTTCTGTAGAGAGCAGTTATTTCTGAGACTGTCAGAGTAGGGAAGGAGGAAGATGGGGTGGGAGGAGTCCCTTGTCCAGGGAAAGTCATCAGGAAAGAGTTTGTGACATGGGTCTCCTCAGTAAGCCTCAGTCTCTGCATCTCTAAATTGGGACTAGAACCCTAGGGACGCTGTGGAAGGAGCAGAAGGAATGGGATGGACAGCTGGCGAGTGAGCCTGGAGACGTGTAAGTTCAGGAGCAGGAGACCCAGAAGGGAGCTGCCACTGTGGCTTCCCCAAGGGATGGCTCATGCTGGATTGTGTTACTGTTTCCCTTGTTTTCTGCCCTCCTTGTGAGAAGATTATAATGGTCCCACCTTGCTGATGTCTGATTTGGCCACATGACCTGCTTTGGCCCATGAAAGTGCAAGAAAGTGCTGTAAGCCAGTTCTGAGCAGAGGCATTGAGAGCCAGCACCGAAATATGGTATTCTCATCTAGTCTGGGTCTTGACATGAAGATGAAGTGGAACAGAGCCAAAGTGGACCCATGATGGATATGGGTGCCAGAAATAATTGTTCATTTTGAGTCATTGACATTTTAGGGCTGTTAGCAAAAGCTGGCTGATTCAGGCCCCTTTGACTCCAAGCTGGTTCCCACCTGAATCTCAGAAAAGGGACACGGCTGCTCCTTCCTGGATCCCTTCAGTTTTTGGGTTTTGCCAGACAAGGTGCCTTCTATGACCCTCTCTGGGCCTGAGTAATTTTGTCTGCAGAATGACTGGGTTGTGGACAAATGAGTAAGGAGGAGGATGGTGGGGGCCATATAACCATGGCATCCCCAGCCCCAGGACCTAGTTGGGGCACCATGAGAGGTCCCAAAGGTAGGCAGGTGTGTGGCCCAGTGGTCATACCCTCTGCTCACTGTCAGCCACACAGTTTTCCTCTCTTCTTCTGGATCACACAGGTGTGATTGGGGGGGCGGGAGGGGGTGGAGTATAGGCCCACCTCCTCCCATGCTGGAGCCATGCAATTTGAGAGAGATTTGAGACCTCTAAGACTCATTTGGAGGATTTGAGCTTAGATCTCGTATATGAAAGTCTAAGTTGCTCCTTCCTGGCCTAACACAACAGAACTCATGATCAGGGAATGACCAGGCTCTAACTGAGTCATGGAGATGCCCCAGGCAGGTGGGTACTTTAACTCAGCTTCAAAATGAAATCCTTGACATTTATTTAGAGAGAGGAAATACTAATGGCAACCCAAATCCTATTACTATTCTCCTGTAATATTCACTTCTGGCCCCAAACATGGCCATTCTGTTGTTGTTGTTGTTGTTGTTTTCCATTCTATTCCATTCTAAAGACCAGAGCCCTGTAGGTAGCCAGGTCTTCCTGGAGTGGCCATTTGTCTGTTGGGAAGTATCTAGGCATCTGAACATCTTTCCTACGTTTGGGCCTGGCTCTCGTAGAAGCAGAAAAGGCTAGAATCTCTCTTTCTAGGCCTCCCTTGCAATAGCAGTCTGCAGTTACTCAGACCCACCTGCTCCAGTGACACAGAGAGACAGTGGGGACTCAATCCTGATGCAGTAGTACTACCCAGCCTGCAGGGGCCACAGCAGCAGTAGGCAGGTGGTGGTACCTAGTGTCCAGTACCAGCAGTGCCATGTGAGTTGTTTCCTGTGGGATTTGGGGCCGGGTGTGGGTTCCTTGATACTCTGGTTGTGCGGTGGCTGTGGTCCTGGCTCCAGCCCACTTTTTACTACTACTTCTGCATCTGTGCTAGCTGTTCTGGGAATTGCTCCCTGTGCTTTCACTAAATTCACTTTCTGCTTGTTATCAGCTAGAGCCTGTTTCTGTTGTTTCCCAGCAGGAGCCCTTGAAGCAAATACCACACCCTCCCTCCTGAGAAGGCAGGTTAGCATCTTGGTCCTGGGCAAAGCAGGATGTTAAGGGATGTTTTCCAGGCATGTGTGGTTCCATCTCTGAGCAGTGTTCAGGGAAATGCATTTTGTTATCTTCTGGAATATTTTAGTTTTACTTATAAATCACCACTCCAGAGAGTGGTCCTGCTGGTCCGTCCCTTAATCGGGTTCCAATACAGCTGACCCCATCCTCAGGAGGAAGGCATGTCAGGGCATTACACAGCTGTGGTTTGTAGTGGTCCCAGTCACATGTAAGAGCCAGCTCCTATTCTGAGCATTGGAGAGGAGCAAGTGTCTGTCATTTCATAGGTGTCTGTCCCAGAAGGACCCCTTGAGATATTTTAGTTGGGTACTTTTCAGAATGGTGCTGGCAAACCAACTGTGTCAGGATCTCTTGGGAAGTTCGTTGAAAATGCAGCTTAAGGGACCCACCTATTAAATCAGTGAGGTCCAAGGGGCTGCATTTTGATTCTCTGCTCGGCTCCCTGGCCCCATTACACAGGTGGGGAAACAAGACCCAGGTTTCCTGATCCTGAGGTACTTAATAGCCGCTTGGTAGCACTTCAAGTAGGTGCTACCCCTTCTAGGAAAGAAAGTATGATCCAGGTTGACTGCCAACAAGGCCAACCTGATGGGGAGGGGATGTTCCTTCTGGAAAAAAACTGTGATGAGTATGGAATTTATAATCTGGCTATTTCAGCAAATATTTGCGCGCTTTGCTGAAAGGTGCACTTTCAGATCAATTCTGCACTGCGTCTTTTTCAAATTATTATTCTAAGCTTGCAAAATTGAGTTTATTACTGATGTAAAAATAATAAACTCAAGAATCATTCATTATTTTCCACCCTCAGGAGTCAGCTGAGTTTTTAAAAAAAATTAGAGAAGTCCAGGATGACCCTGGGTTTCTTGACTAAGGGACTGTGGGGATGAGATGGGAACTCGGTGAAGGGGCAGGTCTGGGAGAAGTAGGACATAATTGATTTTGTGGTGTATGTGGAATCATCATAGGAATATTGGTGAGCAAAGGCCAAACAGATTTGGAGCTTAGAGGAAAGGTCTAGTTTGCAAGCAAAAAATTAGAACATTTTAGCACAAATAAGATGATTCAGAGATAGTGTTTTCTGTGAGGAGTAAGAACACACCACATCAACCCCTTTGTCATTCAGTAGAAAATGCAGGTAGGGTATGGAAGGAAGGGTGAGTGGCGAGAGGGGCTGGGGCTTAACCCGTTATAAATCTAGCACAACATTCTGCTGCTCTGTGCCATAAACATTTGTGAATTCAGTTCAATTCATCTCAGCTCAGTTCAATTCCATTCAATTATTTCACTCACTGTGCTGAGCACAATTCAATTCATCAACTATTTTTTGAATACCTACTATGTTTAGGGCCTGGGGCTAAATCAGTAAACCCTCAGATGGTCCTCATCTGGAGTGAACTTCCCACTTGCCATATTTGGCAGTGGGTTAGGGTATGATGTTTAAGGTCAGGACTAAAGTCCAGAGAGAGGAGAAAACATTTCCAAGGCCATACAGGAAGATGGTCGGAGGGGCTCAAACCATGATTCTTGACTTCCAGCAGAGCGAGGGATTTCTCTGAAGCATGGTGTAGTCAGGAAAAGCTGGTAGGATATGAATGGACAGTGTGAAAATATGATTAGCATTTAATTTTAAATGTATTTGTTTATTTTGAGGGGAAGAGAGAGAGAGTGAATGAGTTGGGGAGGAGCAGAGAGAGAGAGAGAGAGAGAGAATCCTAAGCAGACTCCACGTTGTCAGCACAGAGGCTGATGCGGGGCTCAATCCCATGAACAGTGAGATCATGACCCGAGCCAAGATCAAGAGTCAAGTGCTTAACCGACTGAGCTACCCAGGCGCCCCAGCATTTTATTATTTGCACAGTGTATTGACAACTAAGTTGAATCCTATTGAAGGCAGCAACACAGTTTCTGGGCTCACTGCAGTAATTACTGTCTCTTGAGCTGGATAAGTAGATGAGAGAATCTCAGGACTTAGAGGTCATCCCATTGGATCTTGGGCTATTTAAAACAGTCTTGCACGTCTCCAGTGATGAGGAGTTCACTACCATCCAAGGTGGCTCATCCCTTATTCAGACAGCTCTAATTCTTGGCAATGTGTCTGTTTATTTTTTTTTAATGTTTTATTTATTTCTAGGAGAGAGAGAGACAGTGTGAGCAGGAGAGGGTCGGAGAGAGAGGGAGTCACAGACTGAAACAGGCTTCAGGCTCTGAGCTGGCAGTCAGCACAGAGCCCGACGCGGGGCTCGAACCCATGAACCGCGAGATCATGACCTAAGCGAAAGTCGGACGCTTAACCGACTAAGCTACCCAGGCACCCCTCAATGTGTCTGTTTATAGTGAAAGGAGATCTCTCCTGCTATGGTTCCAATCCATTGATTAGCTACAACTGTAGCTCAGCTCCTGGGTACCACAGATCATGTCTGCTCCCTTTGTCCTATGACAGCCCCTTAGAGATTTGGAGATGACTGTGTTCCATTGAGCCTGTCTTCTCCAGGTTGAGTGCCTCAGATCCCTTACCCACTGGGTCCTCTCCCCATCTTATCCTCCTACTGCATATTATGGCTGACCATTGTCTCTCACAGAGCTGAGCACAGCACTCCAGAAGTGTGGGCTGGACGACATATCCTGTGATGAATGTGTCCTTTTAATGCTTATTGCAGGACCAGCAGCTGCTTGTATATCAACCTGAGACACATGACCTTGTGACCCACTGTCCATCTACCAGTGACCCCTTGCTTCCACTTAAAGACATAGGCACCTTTGATTTATCTGTGTATGTGAGGCAGTGTACAACCAGCAGAACCCAGGGCAAACGGTTTTAATCCTTTGAAAGTGAAAACCTGAGAATAAAGAAGGTGTTCTATGAATTCATAGCACTCATTAGTGACTAGGCTAGCAAACAGGTTTCATTCCCTTGCTACGCAAGGTCTGTGGACCCGCAGTATCAGCATTATGTGGGAGCTTTTAGGGATGTGCACAGTCACAGGCCCCATCCCAGGCCTACTGAATCTGAAGCTGTGTTTTATTTTTTTATTTTTTTTATTTTAAAAAAAATTTTTTTTTAATGTTTTATTTATTTCTAGGAGAGAGAGAGAGACAGCGCGAGCAGGGGAGGGTCAGAGAGAGAGGGAGTCACAGATTGAAACAGGCTCCAGGCTCTGAGCCGGCAGTCAGCACAGAGCCCGACGCGGGGCTCGAACCCACGAACCGCGAGATCATGACCTAAGCGAAAGTCGGACGCTTAACCGACTAAGCCACCCAGGCGCCCCATGAAGCTGTGTTTTAAAAAGAGCCTCAGTGACCCATATGGCCTTTGTTTGCCTTTTATGAACCCTTAGTCAGGTTGCTTGGCTCAGCCTCCAAGGCACTTGGATCATGCCAGGATAACCTTCCTAAAACTCCAATCTGGCCATGTCACTGTGCTGCTTACACCTTTCAAAGGATCCCTGTTGCCTTCATGATAAAGTCTAATCTCTCAGGCATCATAATCTGGCTTGTACCAGTCTCCAGAGTCTACTGCCCTACTCATAACTGAAAGCCCAGTCACACCAGATGACCTGCATTTCCCCAGAAAAGCCAGACTGTCTCACAACTCCATACCCTTTTACATACTGTTTCCTCTGCCTGGAATTCCATCCTTAGATTTTCCACCTCAGGAGGTCCTCCCCAGCTTTCATCTCTGTCTCAGTATTACTTTCTCTAGATGCTGCCTAATTTGTGCCTGCATCTAGATCTAGCCCTTTCCTCTAGTAAGCACTTACCATGAATACACTAGGTAAGTGCTATCACTCACCCACATGTGTCTTCCTTACTAGACTGTGGATTCCTTTGGGCAGAGTCTGGTCTGGTTTATCTCAGGGCCTAGCACACAGTAGGTGCTCAATAAAGGCTAAATTGCTGAGGCAGTTAACAACAGCCCCAGTGTCCACAGGAGAGCCCAGGGGAGGGGAAGGCTTATGTAGAAAGCTTATGCCTCAGGGTTATCTGCCTCCCTCCTTTCCAGCACAGGGGCCCTCTCCATCCATGAAGAGTCCTCAGAGAATGAGCCCCTTATCATTCTAACACTGCTAAGTTAAATAGCCGTCAGTGCCAGCACCAAGAAATGCCATGGTCCTCAGAGGGCTTACTGGATCTTAGACTTTCCTCAATTTGTTCCACTTTCCTGAGCCCATTGTGGGCTGGGCTTGACTCCTGGAAAGCTGAGATGGAACAGATCTATTCTGTGTCTTGGAGAGTATATGGTCTAGTCCAATGTCAAGCCCAAATGACTTCTAAGCAGTGCTCTGGAGGTTTGGGGGAGGGAGTGCCCCACTGGGTAGGATGTCACTAGGCAAGGGCAGGGCAGGGATGGCATCCAAAGCAGAGAGAACAGCAAAAGCAAAGGTCTGGTATAGAGAATGGTTACTGGCTAAAGCAGAGGCATGTAAAGTGGGAGACTGCTACGGTTGGTTGGGGCCAGGTTATAGGAGGAGGGGTTTAAAATGCTAAGATAACATTACTCACAGGGCTTCCATGTGTGGCTGTTTATGTTGTGTACCAAATGGTATCATGTCTCAGGATACCATCTGTTTTGCAAGCAACTTCATTGTTTTGAAAATTAGAAAATATTGGGTGCCTGGGTAGCTCAACTGGTTAAGCAGCTGACTCTTGATTTTGGCTCAGGTCATGATCTCACAGTTCGTGAGATTGAGCCCTACCCGTGTTGGAGTCTGCACTGACAGTGCGGAGCCTGCTTGGAATTCTCTTTCTTCCTCTCTCTCTCTCTTCTCCCTCTCTCCCTTTTCCTCCCTCTCTCTCGAGATAAATAAATAAAAATTTTAAAAAAGGGCTGCCTGGGTGGCTCAATTGGTTGAATGTCCTACTCTTGATTTTGGCTCAGGTCAAGATCTCGGGGTCATGGGATCAAGACCCATGCTGGGCTCTGCACTGAGCATGGAACGTGCCTGGATTCTCTCTCCCTCTGCCCCTCTCCCTCACTTGTGCTCTCTCTCAAAATAAATAAGTAAATAAATAAATAATAAATAAATAAAATTTAAAAAGTAAGTCAACGTGGTTTTTTAAAAAGAAAATTAGAAAATATTTTTATTATAAAATTTTTCACTCTAAAGATGGGTAACACACATTTACCATGATAATTTTCTGGTGGATGGAAGTAATATATATCACCAGAGTGATACATATTATCCTATTTCTACTTTTGAAGAAGGAATATGTTTTATAATTGAAAGACCCAGAGAAAACTAGACTGTAGAATGCAAGCTGAGACATACTCTCAAAATATTCACTTTTAAATTAATTTTCTTAGTACCAATTTGATATGATGTTATATGCAGAATTAGTAATATAAGTATAAGCAGGAACCAAAACCAGTATACAAAATGCTTTGAAAGCATCAAAGGAATTAAAACATTCTCTAAAGAGAAATTAAATGCTAGTGTTTAAGAATAATTATTCTTAATGCTAAACAAATTGGAGACCATTAATGCCAGCTTCTCTCTCTCTCTCTTGTTTTTAAGTTTTATTTATTTATTTTTGAGAGAGACAGAAAGAGCGCTTGCACATGCACGTGCTGGGGGAGGGGCAGAGAGAGAGAATCCCAAACAGGCTTCCTGCTGTCGGTGCAGAGCCGGATTCAGGGCTCAAACTGGCAAACTGTGAGATCATGGCCTGAGCCAAAATCGGACACTTAACCAACTGAGCCACCCACGCGCCCTGATGCCAGCTTCTCTTAAGAAGGAAATATAAGACAAAAATTCAGAAGAAAAGTAATTTTACTTCTGTGATTCTATGATCAGCCCATTTGTGACCTACATAAAACTTCAAACTCAATTTCTGTTTAAAAATATTGGATATAACAATATTGTTTTCATAAGAAAGGTTCGTAGTGCTGAAAAATATCCTGGTTTTTCAATCTTCTAAATGACATACATAATTTGAGGAATGGGGATGAACTTGAACAACTGTAACTATGTGAGAATTTACAACTAAAACACTGTGCTATTGACGAGGCATTGATCTGTGAGCAACTAAAACCTTAAACTGTTTTCTAAACTCTCCTCTTGACATTTAGCAATACACTTGCATCAGTAATTTACTGGACGCCTTTCTGAATATTTCTGTAGCTCTCAGAATATATTTAACTTTGACAACATTGGTTGCCAATGGAGAACATAGCTTCTCGAAATTAAAATGTATTTAAAATTGCTTATGATTTATAACCTGTCAAATCTAGTGATTTTTTTTGAGAGAAAACAAGATATTGGAGCAAGTAAGCATTAAAATGATCATCAACATTTTGTTTCCATGAAAGCAAGAGGCATGTCTTAGTCTAAGGTTCCCCTAAAAGGTAAAGGCTGAGACCAGGGTTTTTGTGAAGGTGGTTCATTTTGGTAAACTGGTGCCAAGGAACTGGGAAAAGTGAAGCGGGGAGGAAAGTGAATCCGTGTCCCTGTTATGCAGCTGGCCGTGCTGTGAGCACCTGGGCTCCATCTGGCTGGGACACTGAGGAGCCATGCGGCATGCACCCAATGGGGCAGAAGAATGGAGCGTTTCTCCACTGGAGCCCATCCTCCATGGGTCAGGGGTTGTTGTTCTCTGAGGAATTAACCCCCTTGTACTTCCAAGTTTGCACATTTGTCAGAATGTGCTATGCGACCCCAGCAGAAAAGCCCCAGGGCAGAAAGCAGGAGATGCAGGAGACAGCTGAGGTGAGATGCTCTCAGGTTACCCTTGTTCCACAGCTGGGTGCTTTAGAAACAGCTGGAGTAAAAAAGTGGTCAAGAGAATATGAGGGGAACACAAGAGGTACCCAATACAACATGCAACAATTTGAAAACAAAGAGTTATATTCCAGTACTAATTCTAGTCAGTAAAAGCTCAAAATTTCTATTTTATGGAAAGCATTTTATTTTGGTTTAATGTACTATGGTACACACATCTTGCTTGTACAGTTCAATGAATTTCAAGTGTTCTTTTATATCCTACAGTTGGTTTATTTTATACAAAATGACCTCATTCTAATTATTATTATTAAAAATTTTTTTAATGTTTATTTTTGAGAGAAACAGAGCATGAGCTGGGGAGGGGCAGAAAGCAGGAGACACAGAATCTGAAACAGGCTCCAGGCTCTGAGCTGTTAGCACAGATCCCAGCACGGGGCTCGAACCCATGGACCACAAGATCAAGACCTGAGCCAAAGTCGGCCACCTAACCAACTGAGCAACCCAGGAGCCCCTCTAATTATTATTATGAACTTTAAAACTTTACTTGGAGGGGAGGCTTGTTCTAATTTGCATTAAGATGCCCTATAGACCAGCACTTGGGCCTCTGAGCAACAGTGCAGGGTAGAATTGGACACTGCTTCACCCAATTGGGTGAGGCTTGGAAAAATTATAGCTAAACTGACTTTATGTAATCTGAATATTTTTTTTGAAACCTTACCTAGGAGAATGTGCCATTTTAAAGGCCCTTACAATAAGAAGGGGACCCCTTCAGGGCACCTGGGTGCCTCAGTCAGTTAGGTGTCGGACTTCAGCTCACGTCACGATCTCACGGATTGTGGGTTTGAGCCCTATGTGGGTTTGAGCCCTGGGCTATTAGCCCAGAGCCTGGAGCCTTCTCCAGATTCTGTATCTCCCTTTCTCTCTCTGCCCTTCCCCTGCGTGTGCTCTCTCTCTCTCTCAAAAATAAACAAACAAACGTTAAAACATTAAAAAAAAGAGAGAGAGAGAGAGACCCCCTCCCTTTAGAGCAAGAAAGGCTGTATGCTTAGTTTTGGGAACATTCAAATTCCTTCCTTCCTCCTTGACCACTGTGAAGGTGTTCCCAGTAGAGAACATTTGGAATTGCAGAATCCAGACTAACACCAAAGCATGGACCAGAGCAGGGCTTTCTCAACCTAGGTATGATTGAAATTTGAGGCCAAATAATCCTTTGTTGGGGGGTGGTTGGGAGAGCTGTATCCTATACATTGCAAGAAGTTTAGCAGCTTTCCTGGCCTCTACCCACTAGATGCCAGTAGCAACTGGCTCACTCTGCCCCCCCACCCCCACCCCCACCCCAAATGACAACCAAAAATGTCTCCAAACATCGCCAAATGTTCCTAGGGGTCAAAATAACCCCCATTTGAAAACCACTACTTTAGAGGGTGAAGGATCCATTTGCACAACTAATTACTTTTCTCCGATATTTCCTTCCATAAGCTCTGCACATTTCAATACTTTAAAAATTTTTTTAATGCTTATTTATTTTTGAGAAGCAGAGAGAAACAGAGCACAAGCAAGGCTGAGGCAGAAAGAGAGGGAGGCACAGAATCAGAAGCAGGCTCCAGGCTCTGAGCTGTCAGCACAGAGCCTGATGTGACACTGGAACCCACAGACTGTGAGATCATGACCTGAGCCTAAGTCGGCTCAACCAACTGAGCCACCCAGGTGCCCCTCAATACTTTTCTTAAATTAAGTCAGATGGTATAATACTTCTCTGGTAAGGAAGATTCAGTGAAAATCATAACTCGGGGACCTGCATGACAAGGTGGCCACGCCAGTGTCTGAGAGCTGGTGAGTAGAGGTCTTCAAGGGGAGTCAGGAGATTCAGTGATTAACAACTTCACACTGAAGATGGCGATAGGGAGGTCTGTGGTGCCCAGTGTGTCGTCATGAAAGGGAAGTCGTGATGTGAGCATTCATGGGGACCCTCTGTGAAGCTGCTACATCTGACTGCCACCATAGCCACTTCCATAATGTCCTCAGAAAAATGGCTTCTGTTTCACTTCTGCCTTCCAGGTCTTATGTGACTTCCTTTCTGACAAACTCTAATCCTAGAAACCACATAGGGAAGGGGATTCTGGGAAATGCAGTTCTCAGCCTTAGATAGGAGCAGGGGTGCCAAGATCCCAGAAGAGTCTACCTCCTTGTCAACTTGGCATTCATGCAAATTCCTTCCACTGAGACTGACTTCTGAGTGAAGATAGTAATAATAACACACTTTCACCTAAAATGATGCAACTCTTCTTAGTACATCTAAAGTTGTATTAACTCCCACCCTGCCCTCCCCCACAAAAAGAGGAAACATGAAGTCTCATAGGTCATTTTATCTGTCTCTGGATATTAACTCATCTGGCTAGGTCACCTTCCCTTTTTGCACCCTGTACCTTAAATAAGGATATGTAGGATTAATCACTATTAATATGCATACTTCATATTAGCCAGCAAAAGAATGGCGGGGGTCGGGGGGAGGACAGAAAAATTAACACATGTAAAAAAGCAAGGAAACAAGAAAGCAAATGGGACTCATTTTGGCAACTGGGGCATGGTTGTAGCCAGAATTTGACTTCTTTCTTCTACTACCCATTCCTAATCTTCTTTGCTTTTAGCATGCACTTGGCTAGTTATGTTTCCCTGTCTGGTGGGATAACTCAAACCTTCATTCTTAAAGATTCTATATCATTAGATTGTGTTGATATTTTTCATGCACTTTTACCATGGGACATGGAAGCATTAGGAGACATCCAGAAAATCTCCTGGGTCCTAGAAAGACTCTTCTTTGCCCCTTAGTCTGTTCTGGCTGTTGTAACAAAATACCAGAGACTGGGTGGGTGGCCTATAAACAACATTTCTTTCTCACAGATCTAAAGGCTGGAAGTTCAAGATCACAGCACCAGCAGATTTGGTGTCTGGTGAGAGCTTACTTCCACATTGATGGTGGTAGGGCCAAGGAAGCTCTGTGGAATCTCTTTTATAAGGACACTAATCCCATTCACGAGGGCTCTGCCCTTAGGACCTATTCACCTCCCAACAGTCCCATCTCCTAACCATCCCTTTGGATGATTACTTTCAACATATGAATTCAGAGAAGGGGAGACACAAACATTTAACCTACAGCAGCCCCCATTGCTCCAGTGAGTACAGAATGGAGCACTGTGTGTTTCCCTTGGAAACTAAGACTTCTATGTCAGAGAGCCCAAAGCCACAGGGACGGAAACAAAAATGTTGCTAGTGCATCATCAAGGGCAATAGTGATATGAACCACTTCTATTTCCTCCCTTTGATTCCTAGATCCTGGAATCCTGGCTGTGGGAGAAGCAGTACCACACATTGGTTACTGAGTTAGAGCATACATCCCAGTACTCCATTCTGTAGGTCATTACCCCAGTCCTGCAAAGCTTTGTTATCCAACTGGTGCCAAAAATTAGTATTCAAAAGGCCGTTCCACTGTTCTATCAAGTCCGCTATTTCAGAGTGATGGGAACATGGTCAGATCAGCAAATTCTGTGGTAGCTTGAAGGATTTTCCATGGCAGTCACCAAAGCTTTACCTTTTCTTACTCAGACTGTGAATTGAGAACTTAAAGCCTGGGCTCACCATTTTCTTTTTTCAGATTCTTCAGCACAATTAGAAGTTGTCAACTAACCCTACTGTTCTTATGATCTTTACTTCCAATATAATGTTCTATTGCAGCAGCTATTTGGTGACCTGACCTTATTTTTATAGATACCTAGCTTCAAATGACTACAAGTAATAATAATATAATTTAGATATTTTGCTGCTTTATGCCACAGACTACCATGATGCAGCAGTGGTGTCATTAACATTCTTAATTCTAATATTAGTGAAAGAATTCCCCATTCCCATTTTAAGGATATGTTCCCCTGCACTACCAGTGGCTTCAGTCAGGAACACAGAGCCTTTACAAGTATTACGGGAATAAAGGGTTTAATATAGGAGTTAGGGCTTATGCAAATCTGGGGGTAGCAGTGGGAGCCAGGTTCTAGAGGGAGAAGTTGAAGGGTTCAAGAAGCAGTTGCTAACCATTCCACCTGAAGCATAGGTGGCACAGGTGCTACAGGTGGCACAGGTGGGAAAGATGAGCTTGTGGGAAAGTCTGAGAAGCTGCATGCAACTGGCTACCAAAGTGAGTCCATGGAGCAGGAGCCCATGTGGAGATCTGCAAAGCCACAATATGTGTCCAAACTGCCTGGTGACGCCATCACCATGGCTGACCGCCATGCCTTCTCAGTAACAGTGGCTTCCCTATAGCTTCTCCCTTTCAAAATTTGCATGGGTCCCCATCATCAGCAGTCTCCACTGTTCTGGAACCATTCCAGAAACTGTATACTGGGAAGTATAGTTTCAGTCTGAAATAGAAGGGATAGTGCCAAGTTGACAGCAAGACAATCCAGCACAGTGTCCAACAGTGGGGGATTGTTACCTAAATTATGGTATAGCCATATAATAAAATCCTATGCAGCCTGTATCAGGGTCCCACCAAAGAAATAGTGCCAGTAAGAGATACATGTATTAGGAAATTAATTGCAAGGAATTGGCTTACATAACTATGGGGGCTGGTTAGGTAAGTGAAATTCATAGGGCAGGCTGTCAGGGAAGACAGGCTGGAACTTGGGTAGGTCCACAGGTAGTTTCTTCTCCAAGGAAGCTTCAACTCTGCCCTTCAGGTTTCCAATTGGCTGAATTAGGTCCATGTAGATTATCTAGGATAATCTCCCTTACGGTCAACTGATAATGGACTTTAATTATATCTATAAAATGCCTTCCCGGCAATATCTAGATGGGAGTTTGCCTGAAAAACTGGGGGCCATAGTCTAACCACAATGTTGGTTCAAGCTGACCAACCTATGGCCGTTTAAAAGAATGAAGTAGCTGGGGCTCCTGGGTGGCTCAATTTTGGTTAAGTACCTGACTAGATTTTGGCTCAAGTCATGATCTCACAGTTCTGAGTTCAAGCCCCACATTGGGCTCCACGCTAACAATGTGGAGCCTGCTTGAGATTCTCTCTCTCTCTCTCTCTCTAAGTAAACTTAAAACAAAAGAATGAAGTAGATTGATATGTATAATGTGACAGTTAATGATGCTCTAGAAGAACATTTATTGATACAGAAGAGTGTTCACAAAATATTAAGTTGAAAAGGAAGGTTTTAGAGTGATATACAGAGCATTATTCTCTTTCTGTAGAAGGATGTCTATTTAAGCATGGAAAAAATAGACTAAAATAGCATATGAGAATGTTCAGAGTGGTAATTACCGAGTGCAGAGAGAATGGGTGCTGAGAATATTCTCCTGTTTGCTTTGTGTATTTCCTAAATTATTTACAAATTAAATAAGGGAGATTAGAGAACAGTAGGCTCCTCCCAAGGTGAGGGAGGGCCTTCCTTTCTCCTCCCCACTCTCTCTGCCTTTTCTTCCCTATCTACTTACAGACACCAAAGTTATTTGCAAAATAGGAAGCTCTCAGGTCTTAGAATGAAATGCTTCCCTCTTATTCCTCTCTTTAACAAGTAGGAGGTGGATGCTGTGGGTAAGATTCAAAAGCAAGCGTTTAATTTAAAATACACAGTGGAGAGAACCTTTAATATAATATTAATTCCTCCTGCAAATTAGTGAGGTTTAATAACCATGTGAGCCATCGGGAATCCTGGTGTGACTCAAAATGACATCTGCATTAATGGTCTAATTAATAATGTATATGTTAATAAGAATCTCATTAAAGCCAGGGTACAATTATCAGTGTATGGTGCAATTCCTTAGCATCTGTGGACCAATGTAGTGCTCTGGTGATTCTAGTTGCAATTTCCAATGATAAATGGCCTTTTAAGTCTCATTAATTGATTAAGGAGGCAGCGATTAGTGTAAAAACTCAACTCCTTTGGAAGTACAAAAACCACTGGTAAGACCATGATGATTACAAATCAGGAAGAGGTGGGCCAGTTGGGGGCAGGCAGCGGGGGGCACAGAGTGAGTGGTAAGAGACAGCAGACAGGTGAACCAAGCCCACTCATCCGAGTCCCCACTGCACCTCAGGCCTAGGCATTTGGCCCTGCTGTTAGCAATATTTTCATAAGAGCTATATCAACACTGATTCTCTTTTATAGAAAAAAAATGTTATTAAAGGCAAGCACCATAAGGTTCATCAATTCCTTTGGTCATTTTTTCTTCAATTTAGTTGATCTCTTCTCAGTCTTACTGACATTATTTCAATCAAGGCTGTTGTTCACCAAGACTTGTGTATCAATCAGGTTTTGTTTTGTTATTTAACTTGACTCATGATAACATCTGCTGCTGTGGTTTTTCTTATATTGGCCATTATTTAGACCAAGCCTGAGTTTCCTGGGCCATATTTAGCAAATCAATGTCAAGAAGATTTGATTTTTTAGTCAATTTTTAGTCAATGAGAATTTCTACTATGTGGGGTTTTAGCCCTTGTCAAATGTATTTCATGCTGATTATTGTCACAAATTGTCTTAGTCGTACAATGGATAAATGACTGAGAGCTTATCTTTATTTTAAGCTAACCCATGGGGGAAAAATGTGAGCATGTTTTTGAACTAGAGGCAGACACTGGGGAAGAGGGGAGAGGGGAGAACATGCTCATAAATGAAGCGACCTGTCCTCCTGTTAACATGCATTTATTGAAACTTTACTACAACCCAGGCACCGCGTTACAATCTGAGGGTGCAACTGCTGAGTGAACAGTGCAGGGGGAGGCAAAGAAGCTGAAAGGAAACAAGAATTTTGAACATACAAAGTCAAAAAAGAAAGTAGGTGGGAATTTAGTAATTAATTTTTAAGACTGAAGCCAGTGCTGCTACACTGAGGGCTTGTTTGGGAAGGCAAGGAGTACATGGCATAGGTGAGCAGAGTGCCTGGTGGGGTGATGTTTGACCCCATACTTGCAATGGTTTCTTCTTTCTCAGCTCTTGGGTCTGTGTGCCCGGAGCTGTTACTTCATTCTTCCTCTTGGTTTCCTCCCCTGGGAGGCAGTGGTAGGACTCAGGAAGCTCTGGTTCTGGCCCTGCCCCTGAGTGCTTTCCTCACACTAGCTGTGGGCCTCAGTTTCTCCATTTGTAGTTTCATTCTACCCAGGGCCCCTCCTCATGGGGTCACCAGTCCTTGCCATTAGGAAGTGCCAGGTTGACCCTGCTCAGAGTCTGGGGCTCTGCCCATTCATCTGTGACCCCTGGAACTCAGGTCCTGCCCATTTAGGGATGGTTCCAGATAACTGAGGCAGCTCCTTGGAAGAGAGTCCACCAGGACTCACAGTCTCACATTCAGTGAAATATTTCAGGTCCTCCAGCACCTGATCCAACTTCTCTTAAATTCTCCCTCCTGCATTCACCATCCTATGCCCATTTGTCCTGCTTAGATGATTTCCCCTAAGACTGTATCAGAGTGGGGCTGAGGTCTTTCCGTTGAAGATCACACCAGGTTCCTGGAATCTGCAGAACTGCCTGGGCCTGTCTACAAAGGTCGATCTATTCATATCAAAGTGAGGCTCATGAGACAAAGACATAATGGTTATTAGGCACCTGCCATATGTCAGGGTCTGTGCTGGAGTTTTAAATGTCATAATCTCAGCTACCCAGAATTGGATTATTATTCACATCTTGCTCATGAAGAAACTGAGGCCCAAGGAGTTTTAGTGGCATGTTCAAGGTCCTGCAGGTACTATCTCGGCCCTGCTTCTCATGGCCCTAAGAAGAGTCTCAGGCTCTCCACAACACCAGATCTCTATTGGCCCAGAGGCACTTTGAGGCTCAGAGAACTTCACCAAGAGATCACCTCCAGGGAAAGTGGGGGCAGCTGTGTTAGTGGGCTGTGGGCAACAACTCCTGGCCTTACTCTTTCCCTGCTGGAGCCCCATCAGAGAGAGACCACCAGAAAAGTCAGTCCCTGCAACCCATCAATGTCATTAACACTGTAAATCCCCTTGGCTGTCACACAGATCTTATTATTTAAGCTAATGTTAAAGGAAGGGCCCTAGGAAGTGATCTGGTTCTGCCCCTTACTGTTCAGAGAGGGAAAAGGCACCTACCGCATGTCACATCAGGACACTCCTGGGCCAGCCTGACTCTGTCTCCTTTTTTCCATGACTCAAAGGTCAACAAAGGCCTGGCTCCAGAGCTATGAGGGCTCTTCTTCCTTTCTGGTCCTTCCTTTAACTTTCCCTTTAAGAGTCACTTTCTGCTTTCCCTTTGATAAGAATTTCACAGCAATTCACACACCCTGAGGGATGAATGCATAGCAGATTGCTAAAGCCAGGCAGTAATTATCCAACCTTCTGCTCTGAAGGAGGAATTCACTTGCAGAGGGATGAATAATGCCTGGGCTCTCACTCATGCTAGTGTTTCTTGAGCTTGTGCTCTGGCCTGGCTCTTTGGGGGCCCTGCATTGTGGGGCAAAGACAGGACTCAAACAGTGCCATCCCTAGGAGTTCCCAGCTCAGCAGAGGACTGGAGATGGCACCACAGGTAGCTAGCAGCAGAGGGAATATGGTAGGTGTTGAGGTGCAGACCCTTAAAGCCCTGGATAGATTCCAGTGGCATGTGGACAATGCTGGTGGCCCGGGTGGGGGTTGGGGCAAGTGTTTTCATGTACTAAGTGTCACAAGCTGAGGTGTGGAAGTGGGAATTGAAGAGAGGGGTTTGGCTGTGTAAGAAAGTGAGCCAAGGCTGGAAACATAAATTGGGTCTGACCGTAAGCCCTAAATACCTGTGACCTTGGCCTTGCCCAGAGGTTATAAACAGGCTGTCTTAGAACAGACTGAGGTCTCTGATGAGTTTGTTTGTACTTTTGTTTTGTTTTATTTTTATTTATTTATTTGTTTGTTTGTTTTTTAAACTTTTTAAAAAATGTTTTATTTATTTCTGAGAGAGAGAGAGAGAGGCAGCATGAGCAGGGGAGGGTCAGAGAGAGAGGGAGATACAGAATCTGAAACAGGCTCCAGGCTCTGAGCTAGCTGTCAGTACAGAGCCCAATGCGGGGCTCAAACCCACAAACTGTGAGATCATGACCTGAGCTGAAGTCAGACGCTTAAATGACTGAGCCACCCAGGCGCCCCTGTTTTTATTTTTAATATTTCGTATATGTGACCAACTTTGGAAACCAGAAGGTTTCACATGAGAAATGGGTTTCCAACTTGTTAGAAACATCCAAAGAAATGGCAGCCTTGGGTCTGTCCTTCTGCTTGGCAGTATGACTGGTGTGTATTCAGGGATGTGCATTTTCTTGGAACAGGGTCTATGTTTCCATTGGATCTCTGAAGGGGTCCATGGTCCCTCCAAAAACTAAAACCACAGTTGAGGAAGAATATTAAATGACATGGAAATTGTGCACAAAAGAATAAGTAGGGAAAAGGTTCAAAGGAATAATTATATGAAGACATTTTAGAGAAACATATTCATAGAAACATTAGTTACTTCTGGGCAATGTGATTAAAAGTGATTAAATTTAAATGGTTAATTTTCTTTCCTTTGCTTGTCTCCATTTTTTACAAGGAATATATATATATGAAGAAAATTATTTTCTGAATTTATTTATTTATTTTTTTTTCTGAGATAATGTGTTTTATTTTATTTTTTTTTTTACAAATAGTTTATTGTCAAATTAGTTTTTACATAACACTCAGTGCTCATCCCCAAAGTGCCCTCCTTCATGCCCATCCCCCCCTCCCCCCCACATCCATCAGTCCTCAGTTTTTGTCAGCACTGAATTTATTTTTAAAGTAGATCTGAGCTAGTTGATGATGTTTAAAGACTCCACGTTTCCCAGCTACATATGGGAAGAGACATTGACTCTCTGTCTGTTGGCCTGGCCCTTCCTGCCCTGGGTGACAACTCTCCAGCCTTGTTTTCTCTTCATCTCTGTCACGGCACTTGGGAACCTCTGTCCCCTATGCACTCTCTGGGTGCTTGGTGGTGACATATGTCTGCCTCTTCTCCCAGTTCCCTTTCCTACTAAGCCCCTACTCATCCTTCTAGGGTGAGAGAATGCCAACTCCTTCACAAAGCCCTTCCACCTCTTCTTCCAAAGGGGTTGTTTGTAAAGTATGTGTCTGACTCTGCCCCTGGATTCTGGGCTTCTAGAGGGTGGCCCAGAACATGGCATATTCATTTGTTGCCTTGTCCATTGAGCCCTATGTGTAGTATAGGATCAGGAAAATGCATGTTGGAGTCAACTGACTGGAAAGGAAGAGAAAAAAAATGAGGGTTTTAGTTGGAAAATATGGATTAATGTCCCTGCCCTGCCTCATAATGCCAGTGACCAACCATGGACAAGTCTTAAACCCACTTGTCTACTTATCCATCTACAAAATGGGCACACAGACCTGCTCTGAAGACTAAACAAGATGATGTGTGTGGAAGTTCTTTGGAAACTATGAAGTGTTAAATGAATGATAATTCTACTGTTGAGGAATTACTACTTAATTTCTTTAAGGCAGCTCTTTCTGAATCTTCTTGGTGGTGTGGACTGACTCAGTTAAGGTCATACTCTGAGTTAGTGGTGGAGCTAAGACTGAAATATAATCCTTCTGTATTTATAGGCCATTCACTGCCCTGTTACAATGTGTTGAAAGAAACTAGAAATTGCAGTCAGGAGATCATCATTGATTTCTCTGTGCAGATGTTGTGGTTCATTTGCTCCTGGGGGATAAGAGAGACATGGTTCTCACTCTGAATGAGCTGCCCCCAGCCATTGACACTTTGCAGCCATCATCTTCTCTGCCCAACTTAGAAGCAGGTGTGAAATGTCTGGTTTAGCCTCTTTTTGCTCTTTTCTTTGAGTCCTAAGTAACCCTGTCAAATACTAAACTGAGGGATGGAGTGGAAAGACCCTTTTGCCCTGTGACTATAGTGGGATGGTCAGTGAGGACTCTGCTCAGAGGTAGAGGACAGTGAACTGTCACTGGACATGCCCAGTCAGGCCTGTAGACCAGCAAACCCACAGGAGCCAAAGATAGAGAAGACGCTGGGCAGTGGAAAATGTGCTCCCAGGACTGTACAAGCCATGGATGTTGGACATCATCACCCCAGCCCTTTACAAGATGTGGTAAGTAAGCAGAGGGGCATAAACAAGGTTGGCATATTTGGGGGCATAGATTCTGCACAAGGTTAGACATTGCATGCCCGAGGGATCCCTCACTTCTGAAACCCCAGCTTTGTAAACATGAGAGAAACTACCTGATCTTCCTGAGTCTCCCTTTCCTTTATCTATGAGAAAAGAGATTCCTTCATGGAACAAATACTTATTGGGCAACTACCACGTGCTGAGGAAACTTTATTTAACAAAATACATGGGATGCCTGCTCTTAGTTCAGGTTCATCATTATGTGATGGCCATAATTCCTGCTCCACCATCCTCCCAGTGAGGAGATGGCAGATGGGAAAGCTTTGTAAACTGTGGGGCACCTGTGAGAGGCTGTGGTCGAGCTCTGTCTGGGCCCGTAACTCAGTTAGTCTCTAGCCATCCAGAAAACTATGTTCCTCCAGCAGTTAGATAATTGAGGATAATGTCAGGAGGGAAGAGACTTAAATTAATGAGGTTCTTCTTCATGCTTCAGTTCCCTTCTAAACTTTGAGTTGAATTAAATTGGTAAAGGCCACAAGTTTGGAGCAAGAATTAGCTGTAGGTCTGCTGATCACAATCTCCTGCTGTCACTCATTCAATATTCTGCACATATTTGATGAACACCTACTGGGGATACAAGGTGGACGTGGAGGGTACCTATAGGACCATCACAGTCTAGTTGAGAATCAGACTACTATTTAGACAATTAGAGTATCCCATGATAAAGGGCAGGAAAGGGTGGGGAAGGTCAGGTACTGTCGGGCCCTTAACCTGGGCTTGGGAAGGGGTGGTTGGGGAAGGTTCCCTGTAGGAAGTAAACTCTGAGCTGAAGCCTAAACTTTGAATAGGTGAGGGTGGAGGATGCAGAGGAGAGACCACCATGAGCCATGCCTCAAAGAGGAGCTGGAAGTGCTGAACTGAGAAAGGAAGAGCAGGTATTGCTGCCCAAAAGAATTATTGTGCAAAGACAAAAACATGTATATGTATTAGACAATACAATCTCTAATGTAAATTGTAGAATTTTAATATTTATTTATTTTTGAGGGAAAGAGAGAGAGACAGATGGACAGAGCATGAGTGGGGGGAAAGGCAGAGAGAGAGGCCGACATAGAACCCGAAGCAGGTTCTAGGCTCTGAGCTGTCAACACAGAGCCCAACTCAGGGCTTGGACTCATGAACTGTGAGATCATGACCTGAGCTGAAGTGGGATGCTTAACTGACTGAGCCACCTAGACAGCCCTACCAATCTCCAATTTAATAAGCAGAGAAGCCGAAGCCCAGAGAGGTCTTAAGCTTTCTCAATGGTAAAATTCAGGTTACATGACCTAAATGTTAACCAAGACCCTTTGAACTCTAATAATTACAAATATTTTGGTCCCGAGAGGTTGTTCATATTCCCATTTACTCTGAGGGAATTGAAAGAACAAGTGACTGGACCAAACCCCTATAGCTAGTTAGTGGTGGAGGCAGGATTAGAATTCATTCCCCATATACTAAAATGCCATGTGAGTTCTACTATGGATGTTGTCTTCAACACACATCCTAAAGACCTCTGAAGCTCTCTCCACCAGTAGCCCTCAGACTTTGCAGCCCATTAGAACCACCTGGGTAGGTTTCAAATATCCAATGCCCATACAGAACCCAGGGGAATTATGTCCAAGTCTCTGGTAGCAGGACCCAGCAATCAGCATTTAAAACAAAACAAAATAAAACAAAACAAAACCAAGTAGGTCCAGTGTTCCTGTGCTGTATCATTTGGGGATCTTGTTAACATGATGGATTTAAAGAGACTTCCTTTCAAGCTGCTGATCCTGCACTTGCGTGAACCTGAGAGGGAGTGTCTTCTTAAGTTTTGCTCCCTAGTCTCCTTGCCTTGCTCCAGTCTGAACCTGCCCAGGACCCTGTCCCCCTTCCCTAATCCCATACTGCCCTCCCCTGAGATTTGCCCATTGTAGAACCTTCAAATTGTTTAGATTCTGTTCTGTTTCCTTCCAGAAGGCAGTTGCTCTCTGCCTCCTCAGCACCATATTCTTAGGCTCCACTTCCCATTCCAATGCACAAGGCTATTTCCTAAAACAATGGTTTTCAATGTGTGGTCCCTAACCAGCAGCATTAGCACGGCTAGGAACTGGTTCAAATGCAAATGCTCAGGCTTAGTCTAGACTGGTGAGTGGGGTCTGTCAATTGCTGATTCAACAAGCCCTCCAGGTGACTGTAATGCCCCCTCAAGTGTGAGACCCACAGTGTGTGTGTGTTGGGGGTGTGTGTCAACAGATTCTGGGACTGGCTGGGCCCCATGACAGGGGCCTCTGCACCAGTGTCCCCTTCTCCATAC
Source organism: Hyaena hyaena (assembly GCF_003009895.1). NCBI lineage: Eukaryota > Metazoa > Chordata > Mammalia > Carnivora > Hyaenidae > Hyaena > Hyaena hyaena. The sequence continues at coordinate 1,926,552 of NW_024080724.1, read as the reverse complement.
AAGGAGGTGGCTGTGGGAGACATTTGCAAAGCCTTCTCCAGTCCTGACTCAGGACTTGGGATGTGCTTGCCAACCTCGCTCCACTCCACTGCACAGTGCCCCTGGCAAACTGTTCTCCCCGGAATTACTCCTGGGGCAAGGCTGTGCATTGCAGTCTCCACTATCTCCATGGACATAATTAGCTGAAGGGTGTCCTGGCTGAGAAGGTCTGTCTTAGGAAACAGAGTCTTAACAAAGAGAGGGATTTCTATGGCTGGCAGCAAGAGAGGCGCCGGGAGCTGGGGAGGAACAGCTCCACAGAGGCCTGCAGCTTACCCTGCCAGGGTCAGGGCAACTGGAAAGGGGTTTGGGAAATGCATGTTCATGTGGCCACAGGCAGGGGTAGCTCCAGAATGCCTCACCTAGACCAGCCAGACTCACTTCTTCTCAAGTCTTGCATCCATAGAAGGTAAAACTTCCAGTGGCCTACATTGGTGAATGAATGAGTGAATGCATTCATACATTCAGTCACTCAGCAAACAGTCCCCGGGCACCTTGCATCGTGGACCAGCTGTGTGCTTGAGGGGCAGGAAAGGGAAAAGGGGAAGTAGAGAGAGGAGCTGGACACAGGGACACAGCCCTGCCCCCTAGACTAAGAAGGAGACCTCATGATAGCCAATGTTTATGGAATATATGTTAGCAGGTATTCCGTTTTACCTGTGTTTACCCATGTACCTTTAATTCTCACAGTGCCTTATAGTAATAATTCTTTATTATTTACAATTTAAGACCTCTCAGAATACTCACTTACAGATGAAGAAACCAAGGCACAAAGGGGTTAGATGACTTGCCTAATATTAGGTACAGAGTCAGGATGGGAACCCAGGCAGTCTGGCTCCTGAACCCAGGCTTTTAGCCATCAGGCCTCACCCCCCTCCACATGTGAAAGTTGGCCATGAATTACTGTGTTCAACAGCTGGACAAGCACATATAGAGTCCCCACCTGGGGATGTGACAGATAGATCCCCCGCTTTCAGCCTCAATTTCCACCTCTGTAAAGGTTATTAATTCCTGAGTGGCCTCCCTCCTCCCAAAGCCAAAGTGAGGATTATAGATGATGACTGAATTCAAGGTGCAAATTCAAGGGTGAGGTTGTGGCCCTAGGTGACAGGAGGGGCTTCTTTTCACCTGGGCTCCCCTACCCTGAATAGCTTGCCTGAGGCTCTTTGCAGATAAGAAACTTAAAACACAGAGGTAAGTATCTCATCCAAGGCACAAAGCTCAGGTTGTCTGGAAGAGAAAGAGCTCAGCAGAGACTCCTCTCTCTGTTTTACAATATGCTTGAAATTTCTCAATAATAGAATAATTATAGAGGCAGTAAGAAATGCCAAGAGGACAGAGCCAGGACTGGAGTCTGAGTGTTCGTGTTTGATGTCTGCATTCTAAACCCCTGTGTGATAATATGCTCAGGTGAAGGCTGACCCTCATCAAGCTGGAGAGCCCTGGTGATCTCTTGGTGACCCCTCACAGTCATCATGGGGAGATGGGGGTGTAAAGCCTGGATGAGCCAGGGGGTTGGCTCTGGTCCTGCAACCTTGGACCAGGCCCCAGGCCAGTCAGTTTTCTACCCCTGCCCTAGCCAAGCTGAATGGGTCTGAGAAGAATGCAGTCTGGTGGCCATGGGTGGTCAGCTCTGCTGGTGGAACATTTGGGTTCATTCAGGGCCTAGAATCAGCTTAGAGGCCAATGTTAGTGCTTGATTTTGATCCTATCAGTTAGCATGAGGAGCCTAGAGGTTCCTGGAAGAGTGATAGGGATATTTATAAGGAAGCACGAGCTCCTGGAACAAAAGGGATAGAGACTAGCCCTTCCCCTTGAGCGTTACAATCACTGAAGCATACTTGGAGGGTCCAGACCAAGGCCACATGGTAAGGATGAATGGGAAGGAGGTCTCCTAAGAGAAAATTCACCATGAAGGGAGGGTGATGACATCAGCAGGCTGGCATCTGCACTGGGACAAAGGATGGGAAGAGACACAGGCCTGATCACGGTAAGGTCTGGGAGTGAGCAGTGCTGGGTTTTTCTTATAAATCTGAACATTAACCTACCCTGTAAACTAGCAAGTCCAGTCTTAGGTATTTACCCAGGAGAAATGAAAATATGACCTCCAAAAGACTTGTTTAAAAAAATTCATAGCAGCTTTATTCACAAATGGACAAAAACTAGAAATATCCCAAATGTCCATCAACAGTAGAATGGACAAGCAAATGGTGGAATATCCATATCATAAGTAGAATGCTACTCAGCAGAAAGAAGAAACAAACCACAATGTATAATATGGTGGGTCTTGAAAACATTGGACTGAAAGAGACCTGCTCAGCAGGACTCAATTTATATAAAGTTCTAGAACAGACAAACTATGTTCTACTGGAAAAAATTCAGAACACTGTTTGCCAGGGGGAAGTGGAGGCAGTGTAGACTGACTGGAAAAGGTCACAAAGGAAGTTTGTGGCACAGAGGTTATCTGTTATGTTAATGTTCTATATCTTTAACATGCCCAGAGCTGAGCATTTTCTTTTTTTTTTTAATGTTTTTTTTTTTTTTATTTCTAGGAG